>NC_143015.1:34622456-34922456 GCF_055824585.1 Amblyomma mixtum
TATCGTAGTGTGGATGCATGTTCTTGGGCAGAAGAGGGACTGTTAAGTGTTCGTGCACGTGTCTTGGAATTGGCAAGGTGTGTGTACGGATTCCTTCATATTGTATTCCTGCTTTCTTTAGGATGAAACGTCCCGTTTCAGTGACTGATAGTCTTTCATATTGTGCGGTGAGGTGTGCTTCTATCATTTCCGCTACGGTGTAATGAATTCCTAACTGTAATAGTTTTTCATTTGGAGTATGACGAGGGAGGTTGAGCGCAATTTTGTAGGACTGTCTAATTAGAGAATCCAGGTCGTCTCTTTCTCTCACTGTGAGGGTGACGTATGGTGTAGTGTAGTGGACTCTGCTAAGAACGAAGGCTTGTATTAGTTTCCTGGTCTCGGCTTCTTTAACTCCTCCTCGCCTATTCGCGATGCGTCTGATGAGGAAGGAGATTTGGTTGACAGTGTTTCTCAGTTTCTTAATTAACGTGTCGTTTTTTTGGTTTGACTGTATCAGCATTCCTAAGATTCTTAGTTTAAGAGCGTACGTTGTTGGGCTAGTCGGTCAATCATGGTGAATACAAGGGGGGGGGGGGGGTACTGCGCACAAAAGACAAGGACAAGAAGCTTGTTGTCATATCTTCTTGTCCTTGTCTTTTTGTGCGCAGTACCCCCCCTTGTATTCATTAAGATTCTTAGTGTTTCCACTTCTGGGATGGCTGCCCCTTCCGCGTAGATTTTGATCGCAGGCGCTTTATTTTTCCTTTGACGCTTTGGGTGTAGGATGAGGACTTCAGATTTTTTGGGGGAACACGCAAGTCCTGCGGCTTGTGCCTCCTCTACTACTACATCTGCCGCTTGTTGTAGCATATCTTGTATCGTAGCGATACTCCCCTTGGTGGTCCAAACGGTGATATCGTCCGCGTACACAGAGTGTTCTAGGTCTGGGATTTTTGCGAGTGCGTGTGCCTTTTTGATGAGGGTTATATTGAATAAGAAGGGGGAGAGGACCGATCCCTGCGGCGTTCCTCTGTCTCCTAAACTGAAGGTGTCCGATTTGATTGCGCCAATTTGAATTTTAGCCGTTCTATCGGAGAGAAAGTCCTTGATGTAGTTAAACGCTCTTTCGCCCACATTCAACGGTGAAAGAGATTCTAGGATTGCTTTGTGTTTGACGTTATCAAACGATTTTGTTAAATCTAGAGCTAGGATTGCCCTGGTGCTCCTTTCTTGCTGCTGAGATAGGACTTCATTTGCTAGTCTGAGCATCGTGTCCAGTGTTGATAAATGTGGTCTAAAGCCAATCATAGTGTGTGGATATAAATTCTCTTTGTCCATGTGAGACTGGAGTCTGTCTAGTAGGACGTGCTCTGTCAGTTTTCCTATGCAAGATGTAAGCGAAATAGGTCTGAGGTTTTCGAGCGCGAGCTATTTGCCCGGTTTTGGGATGAATTTAACGATGGCATGTTTCCAAGCCGCTGGGAGTTTGCTCTCCCTCCAACACTCGTTCGCAAAGTCCGTGAGGGCTGTGGTGGAAGCGTCGTCTAGGTTTCTGAGTGTCTTATTGTTAATGCCGTCTTCTCCCGGGGCGGATGTCGTGCGTATCTTATGAAGGGCTGCTGTTATTTCCGCTATTGTTATGTCAGCGTCCAGGAGGGGTTTAGGTTGTCCTTCATAATCTGGTAGTGACTGCGTCTCTCGGGTTGTGCAGAAGTATTTCTGCTGTAGCGTGTTGATAATGTCTTGATCCGTGCCTGGGTCCATGTTTAAAATTTTGGTGATTTCCCTTTGAGTCGTAGCTTTGTTTGATTCCGTATCAAGGAGATGCCCCAGAAGATTCCACGTCTCTCTCGTGCCTAGATTGCCATTTACATTTTCGCAGATATGGTCCCATTGCTGTCTTGCGATTTCTGCGGAGTGGTGTTGAATTTCTTCTGTGAGTGTGAGTATGTTGTTTGTAAGCTTTTTGTTGTATTTTTGTTTAAGCCATTTTTTTCCTAGGCTTTGCCTTGCCTCCCACATGTGTGTAAGTCGGCTGTCAATCGAATTTACGCCTAGGTCATGTACTAGTTCTTTAGTGGCCTTTGCCACATCTGATAGGAGGGTTTGTGTCCACTGTTCTAGGTCTGTGATCGGTTCCTGATTTTGGTCGCGGATCGTCCTAAGTTTGTCCCAGTCGCGGTGATCTTGTTTTTTCTGGGTTGGGGTTTGAGATTGGCAATGGCGATTTTAGATGCTATGATATAATGGTCACTTCCCAGATTTTGTCCGGTGTTGCTCCAGCTTAAGTCTGGGAGATTTTTGCCTATCGTGAGGTCCGGGCACGTGTCCCTGCTCATGCTGTTGCCTATCCTGGTAGGTTGCATGGGATCCGTGTATTGGGTAGCCCTCTTTGCTGGATAAAATCAATTAGGGCCGTGCCTTTCTTAGATATAGTTGCGTGTCCCCATTGCACGTGTTGAGCGTTGAAGTCGCCCACAATTAGGGTTGGGTTTGGCCTGCAATTTGTAGGGCTTTCAGTATAGCGGCTTTCGCTGGTCCAGCCTGCGCCCTGGGGTGGCTGTATGCGTTCAGTATGAACAGAGAAGAGGAGTTTCTTTTGCTGGGTAAAATTTCGATTAATATACAGTCGAGCTATACGTTTTCAATTTCGTGGTTAACCACGGTAAGGTTTCTATGTACCATCGCAGTGGTTAAAGGTTGTTCTGTGATGTGACATGGCAGAACTGCCCGGTACCCTGGCAGTTTTAGTCGAGATATGCTGGGTTCTTGTATCGCTATCACCAAGCGTTTCAAAGTTGAGCGCTGCGCCATCCAGGCACACCACTCGTGGAGCGTAAGCGCATTTTGGTGGATTTACTTTATTTAAATCTTGCTTGAGTTCGAGCCGCTGGTCAGCTCTAGACGCTGGAATATTTAGTCAACCCCATTTTGTTTAGCATGGCGCACGAAAATTTTATTTCCGTATGAAATTTACACAGGGCAAAAAATAGGAGCGGCATGGCTCGGCTAACCCTGTTTAAGCAAGCGAAAGCCGTGCTTCCATAACCAGCATGAAGTCAGACTACGGCCTATTGCTCCAGGGCCGCGTGTCTGCCACAACGTTGTCAGCGCTAACGCATGAAGCCAGCATCTCTCTCTCACTCACCGCCTCGACGTACCTCATGCCGCGAGAGACGTAAATTGGTTTTTGAAGAAAGGAAATGGCGCAGTATCTGTCTCGCATATTGTAGTGCCGGCGCCCACATTTCACTGGCGGGCCTGTCTAAACCAGCGCTGCCCGCCCGCCGGCGCTCAAAGCAGGCCCAGACTTTCTCGGACAAGTCGCGACATGCAGCGTGACTCATCCCGCCGCCGCGGCGCCGACACGGACCCTTCCTCCTGTCCTCCTCTCCGTCGGTGCGAACTCCTCCGACGCTCGCCGGCTCTCGACCATGGGTCTAATTTGAACGGTGGCCAGTGATTGGAGGATTTGAACAGCTGGCTGCCGTAACCGTTACCAGCGGCTATAAAAACGGAGCCGCGCTTCTAGTGTTCTGTTCTCGCTTCGGCGAGCGCGGCTTCGGCCGCTTATCTGCTTTTTTGAGCAGCGTCCGCTCCGGCGGACGCAGTTGTTGCTGCGACGCGCGTCTTTCCTTTCCTCTCTCTCCTTCCTCTGATCTTTTAACTCTCCTCTATCTGCACGTGGCAGCGGTGGTGGCTTGGCTCGAGCCAGTAGCAGGCCCGTGCAATTTCCTTTTCATCCTTCTCTCAGTCACAACAACAACAACTCGAGCAGCAGACGGGCAGCAGAAGAGCCATCACGCCGGAGCTACGCTCGTCGCCGGGGCCGCCCTTCTTCTTTGTGCTCGCCCGTGGTGCTCTTTGCCCTTGTATCATGTAAAAGCCCTTGTACATACTGTACATAAAAGTTATTTGACTCACCGTCGCCTCGACCGTTTCCTGGCTCGGACTCCCAGTCCCAACAGTGGTGGCAGCGGTGGGATGCCTCAGTCCCAACAGTGGATGGCAGCTGCGGGATCGACCGGCGTCAGCTACCTCGGCGCGGTGAGTGCCTGATGTTTTCCCCTCAATTCGCCAGACTGCTCTAGCACACGTGATTGTAGTTTAGAGTAGGGCTGTGTGTTGCACTGGATAGAGCTTTGCTGTTTCGAGCCAAGTCGGAGCGCTCTGAAACGAAAGCTGGTGCAGAGGGAGTAAATGAGGCGTTTTGGAAAGAATTACTTGCGCGTGTCATACTAGTAGCGCCATAGTAGTGAGCGGCAAGGCAATTCTAAGAAAAGGGCAAATTACAAGAGGCTATTGTGCGCGATGGAGAACTTCAAAGTGAAGGAACTCATCGAAATTTGTGAAGAGTTGGGCATTGATTTGGGCCCCGCAAAACGAAAGCATGCGATTCTTGAGATCATGCGAAGGGAGAATGCAACGGCTGAGGAAGCCAATGAGGCCTGGGAAGAGATCACAGAACGCCGTGAGCGCGAGGAGGCCAAAAGACGCCGTGAGCACGAGAGAGAGAGAGAGAAACAACTTTATTGCCATAGATTGGCGGGATTTAGGGCAGGTGGGCTTGGTGTGGCCCCCAGGTGGGGGCGACTTTCTGGGCCCACGAAATGAGTGCCAGTTGGATGCTCTTGTCTGGCCTTCTGAGGAGTTGGTTCCATCCGTCTTCGGAGGGAGCTGGCAGTAAGGTTCGAGGGGGCGGATTTCCCGCGCAACCCCAGAGGATGTGAGCCTGGGTGGCGATTTCTCCCTGGTAACAATTTTGGCAGACGGGGTCGTATTCCCCGTCTGTGATGAGTGAAAGTCTAGAATGGCTAAGGATGGAGTGTGTCTGCAACCTGCGGAGCAAGGTGGCTTGCGCTCGATTCAAGCCGGGGTGTGGAGGCGGAAACTGGCGTCTCATCTCTGTAGAGGTTGGTAATTTCGGCAAAGGTCTGGGGAGCCTCGGCAAGAGCGTCTGGGTCCGTGGGGCCGGCCGCCCGGTTGGTTAGTCCTCGGGCTAGTCGCTCGACCCCTTCGTTTCCAGAGTTTCCCGCGTGGGCGGGTACCCAGACCAGGTTGAACTTAAGGTCGGGAGTGCAGCCGCGAAGGATGCGTGCAGCGGGGTGGCAGATAAAACCTGCCGAGTAATTTTGTATCGCTCTTTTGGAGTCGCTGAGGACTGTGCGCGTACGTGGGTCAGCGATGGCCAGCGCGAAGGCGGTTTCTTCTGCCGCTGTCGGAGAGTGAGCTACTACTGTGGCGGCGGTGACGATAGTAGATTGTGGCGTGGTTGCACAAGCCACGTATGTGTTTGCACTTTGCCGTGCAGCATCTACGTATATTGCGTGTTCGTCGGCAAGGTATGTGGCATCTAGTGCTTGGGCTTTCAGCTGACGGCGCGTATCATGGCGGCCAGGTAGCATGTTTTTGGGGATTGGTTTTATAACTAGGCGGCTATAGACCCCTATCGGAATGGGCGTCGTGGGGTGGACGTCGCCTATGGGGTTGATGTTGAGACGGTCAAGTATGAGCCGCCCGTGTTTAGTGCGTGAGAGGCGGTGGATTTGGGCGGTCTTGTGTGCCTCTATGAGTTCTGTGAGCGTGTTGTAGATGCCGAGTTGGAGGAGGTGCTGTGTGCTGGCGTACTGAGGTAGCCCCAGTGCTGCTTTGTACACTGAACGTATAATGCTGTTCACAGCTTCCTCGTCCTTCCGGCGGAGGTGATAGTAGGGGTAGGAGTAGACTATCCTGCTAATGAGGAAAGCTTGCGTGAGCCGACAGAGGTCATCCTCCTTCATACCTCTCCGGCGGGTGCGGGTGCGGATAAGGCCGTTGATCTGATTGGCTGTGGTGCGGAGGCGCTGAATGGCCTCCGAGTTTTGCGTGTTGTTCTGTATTAACATACCCAGAACGCGGATGGTGCGGACCGGAGGTATGGGATGGGTGTCGACTTGAAGCACAATAGGTTCTTGCGTGTCGGGTACGGGCCGGCGAGCTCGTCTGTCCCTGATGACTAGTAATTCGGACTTCGTGGAGGAGCATGTGAGCCCGTTCGCCTGTACAAAGGAGTGTACTTTATTGATTGCTGTTTGGAGGGAGTTTTGGATTTCCCCGTCAGAGCCAGAGTTGGTCCACAGGGTAATGTCATCGGCATATATTGAGTGTTTAATGTGAGGTATCTCTTCCAGGAGCGGAGGGAGGCCTCTCATTGTAGTGTTGAAAAGGAACGGAGATAGGACAGCTCCTTGTGGTGTTCCTCGGGTGCCTAGTGTGATCTTCTCGCTGTGGAGGTCTGCAATGCGAAGTTCTGCTGTACGGTTATGAAGAAAGTCGGCGATGTAGTTGTAAGTGCGAGTGCCTACATTCATTTGTGAGAGGTTTGCCAGGATGGAAGCATGTGACACGTTGTCGAAAGCCTTGCTGACATCTAGGCTTAGGATGGTTCGTGTAGCTCGGATGGGGCACGAAGAGGCTGAAAAACATAACTAGCTTGAGCGTGAACAGGCAGAACGTGAGCGCGAGGAGGCCAAGAGACGCCGTGAGCGCGAAGAGGCAGAAAAACAGAAGCAGCTTCAGCGCGAAGAGGCAAAAAAACAGAAGCAGCTTGAGCTCGAAGAGGCAGAAAAACGGAGGCAGCTTGAAATAACACGGTATGCTCGCGCTAAGAAACTGATGGACCTGGAGCTTGAAGCGCATGAGATCGATTTCGAGAGATATAAAACATTGTCCGCTCTCCTGAAGTCCATGGTAGAGAGAGGGTGCGGTAGATGGTCCTTGGCGATCACAAAATGAACAAGGGAGGGGAAAACCTCAGGTTGCTAGAGCCAACGTTTCGACAAGGGGACTTGTCTTCGTCTGGGCAAAGCGTTCATCATCGGCAGGGATTAAATAGGGCCTTCGCTCCGAGAAGGAAGGCCCCGGGGGTGGGGAAGGAAAGTGGTGTGGGAGGGGATGCGTGTCAGGAAGGGGAGGGAGGTGAATCATGATTCGTTAGGCTGCAATAGTGGAACAACTTATATCCGGGGGGTGTGTAATGAACAAAAGGCTACATGCTCCAGTGCTCCTACTGCCAGAAACAATATATCGGAGAAACCGGACAAACAATGAGCGCCAGATTAAACGGGCACCGGGCTGACACAACACGGAATGAACAGAAGGCAGTGTCGACCCATTTTAATCAACGCCATCACAAATTCGACGAACTCAAATTGTTCATTCTTCAGTCAGGCTTCAAATCGACTAGGGACAGAAAATACAGAGAAGCATTCCTAATTCACAAATTTAAAACACTGCAACCAACAGGGATTAACATGTCCAGAGGAAACCTGGAATCTCTCAGGTACATTCCAGGGTCAGCATAATTTTAAATTAACAAATGTCTTGCACGTGGTCAGACTATTTCCTAGAACCTCACATAAGTATATTGTCGCTCCTTGCACCCTTCCCACGTCATATCTTCCACCACATTTCCGGCCTTGTCACCCTCTCCCTTTGTTCATCTTTTTTTTTTGTCTCGAAAGAAATTATAGACCAAACAAAGCAAGCTCGAAAACGCAGAAACGTTACCCCAACGGAACGTGCTACTCTGAACCACTTAGCTTCTAGAACCGATATAGTCATTAAACCTGCAGACAAAGGAGGTAGCATAGTTATCCTGCCAGCCGAAAAATACAAAAAAGAAGCTTTTAGGCAACTTAACAACCCTTGTCATTATAGGAAATTTGATTCAGATCCCACTTCAGAGTTCTTCAAATTGATTCTGAACAAACTGGCAAACCTACTATCAAGAGAACTAATCACGCAGTCCGATTACCACTTCTTAAATCCGCTAAACAAACAGGCAGGACGCTTTTACCTACTTCCCAAAATCCATAAGGTTTCCGCAGAAGACTTGTTTACCGCAGATATCCCCGGCAGACCTATCGTTTCAAACAATAACACGCCCACAGAGAACTTATCAATTTTCCTGAACAACTATCTTGCAGATATTCCCACCCACCTCCCTTCCTTTGTCGAGGATACACCGCACTTTCTCCGCATAATAGAGTCTCTGAATGACGCTTCCATTATCCCAGCAGACAGCATACTTGTCACACTTGACGTCGCCGCTTTGTACACAAATATTCCCATTAATGAACGTATCGACGCACTCTCAAAAATTCTAACTCAAAGTCCTCACCCGCACGAAACTGAAGTGTACCTCACGCTACTTGAATTGGTACTAACACTCAACTACTTTGAATTCAATTCTTCTTACTACCTTCAAGTATTTGGAACAAGCATGGGCACTCCCTTCGCACCCACCTACGCGAACATTTTTATGGGGCTACTAGAATCTAAACTTCTAAATTCATTTCTAAAAAAACCACTCATATACCTGCGGTACATAGACGATATTTTCATGATATGGGAGCATGGGGCTGAGACCCTGAAGGCATTCGTCACACATTTCAATTCATTCCACTCCAGCATTAAATTCACCTTCAACTCCTCGAAAACGCAAGTCAATTTCCTTCACACCACTGTCCATTTAGAAAATAGCAAGCTCAAAACCACACTTTACAGGAAGCCTACTGACCGACAACAATACTTAGATTTCACTAGCCATCATCCAAGACACTGCAAACAAGGTATATTCGTAGGACAGGCAACGAGACTAAGAAGAATATGTAGCGACGACGATGACTACCTGAAACACCTCCACTCGCTAAAAAACACACTAATCACCAGAAACCATCCACAGACAACCCTTAATAATGCGTTCCAACGAGCAACCACTTTGAAACGAGATGTAGTTCTTAAAAAATGAACAAAAGCTAACAGTCAACGACCTCCTGCACTTATCACGAAATACTCAAACGCGCTTCCAAACATAAACAATATCCTGCGGAAATACCACACCATTTTAACTGGTAACGACCGTCTCAAGAAAATATTTTCCGACGCACCAAGGGTAACATACAGACGCAACACAAACCTGAGGGACATCCTGGTGCATGCTAGGCTCGGTAAGAAACCACCACCGACAGTAACTTCATGCTCTCGACCTAGATGCAAGACATGCAAACATTTACAAAGGGACACTACGGTTAAAAGTACGGCAAGCGATTTCAGTTTCGATATAAAGACCAGTTTTGACTGCACATCGTCAAATATTATCTACATGCTCCAGTGCTCCTACTGCGAGAAACAATATATCGGAGAAACCGGACAGACAATGAGCGCCAGATTAAACGGGCACCGGGCTGACACAACACGGAATGAACAGAAGGCAGTGTCGACCCATTTTAATCAACGCCATCACAAATTCGACGACCTCAAATTGTTCATTCTTCAGTCAGGCTTCTAATCGACTAGGGACAGAACATACAGAGAAGCATTCCTTATCCACAAATTTAAAACACTGCAACCAACAGGGATTAACATGTCCAGAGGAAACCTGGAATCTCTCAGGTACATTCCAGGGTCAGCATAATTTTAAATTAACAAATGTCTTGCACGTGGTCAGACTATTTCCTAGAACCTCACATAAGTATATTGTCGCTCCTTGCACCCTTCCCACGTCATATCTTCCACCACATTTCCGGCCTTGTCACCCTCTCCCTTTGTTCATTTTTTTTCTCTCTCTTCTTTTTCTCCTAATCCCCTGCTACCAGTTCTCGGAAACCATGACACTCCTGTTACCCCCTCCGCCCCCACTTTTTGGCTTTCTCTGAACACGAGCCATTCCCCCCCCCCCCCCCTGCCTTGTCCTTCCTTGGAAATGCCCCCCTTCCTTTCTCCTTCCAGTGCCAGCCTATTTTTTTTTTCCTTGTTCTCATTTCCCTGTACCACGCTGACTATTCCTTTTTTCTGAGTTTTGCAGGTTCACCCAGCGCCTCCCCCCCCCCCCCCCCCCGTCGCAGCCCCTTCAAAGCCTTTTGTCCATTACACACCCCCCAGATATAAGTTGTTCCACTATTTCAGCCTAACGAATCATGATTCACCTCCCTCCCCTTCCTGACACGCATCCCCTCCCACACCACTTTCCTTCCCCACCCCCGGGGCCTTCCTCCTCGGAGCGAAGGCCCTATTTAATCCCTGCCGATGATGAACGCTTTGCCCAGACGAAGACAAGTCCCCTTGTCGAAACGTTGGCTCTACCAACCTGAGGTTTTCCCCTCCCTTGTTCATTTTGTGATTGTCCGCTCTGCATGAGACTAACGGTCAACAGCTGAGAGACAGGCCGCAGCCCTTCGTGATCGCCGAAGATATGGCGAAATATCTGGCGGAGTTCGAGCGCGTCTGCGAGAGAAAGCGCGTTGAGCGGAATGGTTGGGCACAGAAGTTCGTAGCCCTGCTTTCCTGCGAAGCGTATGACGTTGTCAAGCGCCTGTTGGACGGCGGCTTGGCGGACTACGATGAGCTGAAAAGTTTCTTACTGACGAGATATAACGTGTCACCGCGGGACCTTCGCTAAAGGTACCTGCGAGAGAATAGCACCCCATCGTTTAACGATTTTCCCTACCAGTTTAAAGCCGACATTTTAGAGTGGCTCGAAAATGCTGAAGGGTCGGAAGATCGTGACACAGAGGTAGAGTGCGTCGCTGTAGAGCAGAGCTGCCAGTGCGGCACAGAGGAACGTAGTCCGTACGTGGCAGATGTAACTTCTGCTGTAACAGTGGGAATTGCCCCGGATTCGCCAACTGAGAAAACCACTCTACCATCGGATAAGGTAGCCACAGCATCGGACGGTGAAATCACAGAGGTCGCGCTTATTGAGATTGTGGCGGAGTTACCGGAAAGCGGATCTCCTACCGTGTCGAAAGCAGAAGTTGCCGAACAGGGCAGAGAGGAAGTCCATCTGGACATTAATGAAAACGCTTGCGCCGACGCAAGCGAGGTAGATGAGGACGGCACACCGTGTTGTGCAGCGCGTTCGGCAGAGATGCAGAAATCCGACACTTACGATCAACGGAAGCAGGCGCACGTAGAGTTTGCGGACGCCGAGTTGTGCGTTAGTGTCTCTGGCGAGGAATGCGAAACGAGTCCCGTGCTTTCGCACTGCTCTGAGCTTTGCGACATTCCAGAAAGCAGCTGCAGTAGCGGGAACATCGCGACTGTGTGCAGAGCCGACCCTCATCCGAAATTGGCTGAAACGCGTCAGGAGCATGACGAGAGCTGTATACCAGCACTCATGTCAGTAGAAAACACTAGAACGTCTGCGCCTGAAGAAACTAAGGTGCTGGACGAGAGTGGAGAGCAGAACCTTCCAGACGACATGGGGCCGGTAGACGTCATTCCTTCCGAGAAAGATGAGGACGAATGCGCACTCAGAGACGCTGAGCAGGAAGAGCGCAGCTTTGAGGAACTTAGCAAAGGCGCCAAAGACAGGCCTGAGCCAGGTAGCGCAGGTGAATTGGCTGACAATGAAAGTGATATGGTCAGAAAACAGGAACCTAGGCGACGGAAGCAGCATGTGCTTCCACAGGAGAAAATGAAAGGCAAGCACAAGAAAGAAAGCTGCAACCGGAAGGAAAGTAACAGCCAGTTCCGAAAAGAGAGCTATCACCACAAGGTGATAGACAAGCAGTGCTGCCGCCAAAAGGACAGTAAAGGAAAGCTCAAGCGAGAGAGCTGTCACCGAAAGACGATGAAAGGCAGGCATAAGAATGACGGGCGCTGCCGGAAAGGGGGAAAGGGCAAGCGCGCGTAGACGGGTTGCCACCAACGGAAGCGCCAACGTCGCCTGCAAAATGACCCTAGTAAAGTCTGTCACGTGGTTAGCCCTGAAACTAACGTCAGAACCAGAGCTAGAGAAAGGTGCGAGGCATCACTATCGCGCAAAGCGAAGCGCATAAGTGGGTCGAGGCACATAGATCTTGGCAGTAGAGTAAACTGCAAAAAGAAATCGTACAACTATTCGCGCGGGAAAGAGCATCTTCGGAGGAAACCGAGATACAAGAGAGCGCTGCCCGTGAGGCGAAAAATTAAGGAGCGGGATAAGTGCGAATCTTCCCGCCAGCACAGAGAGAGCGAGACGCGCAAAGGCGCGTGTTCTCAGGACGGCTCTCTCTTTCCGCTGCAGTCACGGGAGAAACCGCGCTCCCACAGAAAGCGGCACGCGCGCACAGGGAAAACGCGTGTACGGCTCAAAAGGTGCGAGATTGTACGTAGCCGTAGTGACAGAGGCAAGAAGGAACTGCCTAAGCGCTCGACCAAGCTTAGGTATCGCGATGGAAAGCCGCGAGTGGAAATAACACCATTTAGTAGGCACAAAATCAAAAGGCCGGGTAGATGCGCACTTCGCATCGAGCGAAAATTCAAAAGGGTGCGCGAGAAATTAAAGCCTCGTAGGTCTCACTTACCGCCTGAGACAAAGAACAAGAAAGGACGGTCCCACCGAAAGCGTTGCGCACTTGCTATGGGACGTCGCGACTGGCGCGCGAAGCGCAAAGAAAGGGACAAGTCGCTAGTGAGTGAAAGCGAATTGCTCTCGTACTGTACCTCCCGTAGAAACTGGAAGGACAAGTACAGAGAGAAAGGAAAGCGCGTCTACCGCGAAAGAGGCAGAGACATTAGCTACCGCGGTAGTAGAGAGAGAAAGAAAAGCGCGTCTACCGTGAAAGAGGCAGAGACGTTAGCTACCACGGTAGTAGAGAGAGAGAGAAAAGCGCAGCTACAGCGAAAGAGGCTAAGTCATTAGCTTCCGCGGTAGCGGGTGTCGTTTAACGTCCGTTAGAAGCGACGAAAACGCGAACGTAGACGCACTAAGCCGTGTGTTCCGAGAAAGGCTTCCTTTGACCGCCTCGTGGCTTACATTTTGTCACTTCGCGAACAGCTGTTAAGTTCGCTCGTAGATCGGGGAAAAATTTATGTCCTCATTTGTGGCCTCAGCTGAGTGTTTTCCTGGCCGACTGATCTCAAGAGAGCGAATTTATTTTGCATTCATTTCATTCCAAGTGTTTCCTGTGTTTGACACTTTGTTTGAGTTAATTACTTTCAAGTTCTGGTATCCCACATGTGTCTCTTGTTGAAGAGGGAGTGAAAAGGGGACAGAACTATTGCTAGCGGAGTTTTTGTGACCTTTAAGTCTGGTGTATTGACGGGTGACAGAAGGCACTTGCTCGTGTTGGGTGTTGCCTGTTGTCGGTCGGTTCTTGGCAACATGCAGAACGATCAACGACCGATGCTGAGAAGCAAGCTCTTCCGAAGGACCGAGCGAAGCTGATCCAGTCACCTGGGCGACAAAGCTGTGGAGCAGTGATCCTGTTCTGACGAGCGGGACCCGTTCTCGGAAAGGAGCCTGGAGCTACCTGCGGCTGAACACCGGACGAGAACTTGGAGGAGCCTGGCGTACGAGCGCGCCCCGCATCCGAGCCACGCGGAAGTAGCTCGTCTTCGTGGCGCATTGTCTGGCGGCGGTGGTGCTGTAGTGCCGGCGCCCACATTCCGCTGGCGGGCCTGTCTAAACCAGCGCTGCGCGCCCGCCGGCGCTCAAAGCAGGCCCAGACTTTCTCGGACAAGTCGCGACATGCAGCGTGACTCATCCCGCCGCCGCGGCGCCGACACGGACCCTTCCTCCTCTCCTCCTCTCCGTCGGTGCGAACTCCTCCGACGCTCGCCGGCTCTCGACCATTGGTCTAATTTGAACGGTGGCCAGTGATCGGAGGATTTGAACGGCTGGCTGCCGTAACCGTTACCAGCGGCTATAAAAACGGAGCCGCGCTGAACCCGAGCAGCAGACGGGCAGCAGAAAAGCCATCACGCCGGAGCTACGCTCGTCGCCGGGGCCGCCCTTCTCTTTGTGCTCGCCCGTGGTGCTCTTGGCCCTTGTATCATGTAAAAGCCCTTGTACATACTGTACATAAAAGTTATTTGACTCACCGTCGCCTCGACCGTTTCCTGGCTCGGACTCCCAGTCCCAACAGTGGTGGCAGCGGTGGGATGCCTCAGTCCCAACAGTGGTGGCAGCGGTGGGATGCCTCAGTCCCAACAATATCTAGGCGGACACCTGAACCGCGCCGTAAGGGAAGGGAGGAAGGTAGGAGTGGAAGAAGGAAGAGAGAAAGAGGTTCCGTAGTGGAGGTCTCCGGGATAATTTCGAACTGGGGATCTTTAACGTGCTCTGACATCGCACAGCACACGGGCGCCTCTTGCGTTTCGTCTCCACCGAAACGCGGCCGCCGAGTGACCAATGGAGCTAGATATGCACCCTTCCTGTCCTGTCAAATTGTCTGCTCAGGATTAGAGCACCTGTTTAGAGAACGAAGTCTATGGCGTATCGGACAGATATACGCGGCTTGGCGTCTGTAACATTGAGTGCACTCCGTACGATGGATAGGCAGCACGCCCACCCTTCCACCAGGACAGATGGCAGTTAATTAACTTTCCAGATGGCAGTCAATTAACTGTCCAGATGGCAGTTAACTGTCTAGATGGCAGCCATCTGTCCGGGTGTAAGGGTGGGCGTGCTGCCTATCCATCGTACGGAGTGCACTCAATGTTACAGACGCCAAGCCGCGTATAGCTGTCCGATACGCCATAGACTTCGTTCTCTAAACAGGTGCCCTAATCCTTAGCAGACAATTTGACAGGACAGGAAGGGTGCATATCTAGCTCCATTGGTCACTGGGCAGCCGCGTTTCAGTGGAGACGAAACGCAAGAGGCGCCCGTGTGCTGTGCGATTTCAGAGCACGTTAAAGATCCTCAGTTGTTCGAAATTATCCCGCAGACCTCCACTACGGCACCTCTTTCTCTCTTTCTTCTTCCACTCCTACCATCCTCCCTTGCCTTACGGCGCGGTTCAGGTGTCCGCCTAGATATGTGAGACAGATACTGCGCCATTTCCTTTCTTCAAAAACCGATTTACGTCCCTCGCGGTATGAGGTACGTCGAGGCGGTGAGTGAGAGAGAGATGCAGGCTACATGCGTTAGCGCTGAAAACGTTGTGGCAGAGAGAGAGAGAGAGAGAGAACTTTATTTACACAGGCATTCAGGGCACACCCCAGGGTCCCCGCACGACCCCACTGCACTCAAGTGTTTATGTTCCGAAGGTCCACAACACTGGCAGCACGGCCGGTGGCGATGGTCTGCACGGCCGGGTCCTTCGAGCGCAGCAGGGTCTCCCAGTCCTCCCAGGTCTTGAGGTTCTCTAGGTCCCGCGGGGGAGGGTCCGCCGGGCAGAGGGAAATGATGTGGAGGGAAGAGGCGAAGGGTTCTGGGCAGAGAGTGCATGCCGGAGTGGGGAAGGAGGGATGATAATGGGCTAGGTTAAAGGGTGAAGGGAGTGTGTGTGTCTGTAGTCTGCGCCAGAGTGTTGCGTGTTTGTTATCTAGAGAGGGGTGGGGCGGGGGGTAGAGCTGGCGCAAGGCTCTGTGCGCCTGGGTCAGCTCACTGAATGAGTGCATGGTGGTGGTGGTGAAAACATTTATTACGAATGAACAGGAGGTATGTTTGGATCAGCCCGTAAGGGACCGATCCTTACAAACACTAGGCGGAGGTCCCTAGTATGGGACCCCAGTGGCGGTTGCCGCCGCTCTGGCGCGCCCGACTGTTGGACCTGTAAGTCGTGGCAGCCGAGCAGGGTCGCCTTCCAGTCCTCCCGGGTTGGGTTGGGGATGGGGGGAATAGCGGGGTTGGAGGGGCAGGCCCACACCATGTGATAGGTGTCAGAAGACACTGCACTACAGTGTGGGCAGCTGCCGCTAAAGGAGGGGTCAAAATGTTTTAGCGCTGCCGGGCACAGCAATGTATTCGTGAGAAGGCGGAGAAGGAGCCGCTCATCCGCCTTCTTCAGCCCTTACATTGGCTAGGGTAAAGGCGATGACAATTTTGATAATCTGTTGTGATATCTTTAAACGTATAGATCGGATTGAAATCGGGTTCCTGATCATGTGGGGAGGAGAAAACAGCCGGGTGAGAGAGCGCGCGGGCGGCTGCGTCTGCTGCCTCGTTTCCTGCCAGCCCCTGATGAGCAGAGGCCCATATAAGGTAACGGTGTGCGGGGTCCGTATCCCGTACGCAATTTTGGTATATTCGATAGGCTAGGAAGGGAGTGCTGCCTTGTTCGACGTTCCGACAGGCCCCTCGCGAGTCGGTGATTATGTATTTTGAATTGGAATGTGAGGCCACGAGAGCAATCGCGACCTCCTCTGCTTGTGTTGCACTGCGGGCTCTGAAAGTTAGGCCGTTAACTGTGTTGGTGTTGTGAACTACCGCGGCCGTGTACCATCCCCCGTGGTGAAGGCCGGAGGCGTCCACGTAGTATACACCTGTTTTGTTGCCATAATATGGGGCTAGCGCTTCCGCTCGTGCCAGGCGCCGACCATTATGGTCTTCATGTGACATGTTTGCTGGAAGAGGCCGCACGTGGAGGGCACGTCTCCACAGTTCCGGGATGCGAAACCTGTCTTCCATTGGAGGGGTGTGTTGGATATGGAGTCGAGCAAGAAGGCGGCGACCCGATTCCGTTAGCGACAAGCGCGTGTACTGGTTTGTAAGGTGCGCCTCCCGGAGCTCCCGGAAAGTATTCACCACCCCAAGAGCCATAAGCCGGCTGTTTGGAGTCGTTATTGGGAGGTCAAGGGCACGTTTAACAATTTTGCGAAGGATGACCTCAACGGCGTTCTCCTCTTGTTTCCGTAGGTGGAGATAAGGAGTCGAATAGAGAATTGGACTAGTTACGAAGGCGTTTGCCAGCCGCAAGGCATCCTTACTTCGTGAACCCCCGCGTTTGTTGGAAACCCGGCGGATCATGCGGCCCACCTGGTCCCCCACATTACGGAGTTTGGCCAGTGTAGTGTCTGGCCGTCTGTGTTTGTTGATGTAGAGTCCTAGCAACCGTATCTCGTCACTTTCGCGTATGGGACCACTCTCAAGAGAAAGAGAGATTTTAGTGTTGCACTTCTGTGAGGGGCGGAGGTGCACAAATTCCGATTTTTGAGGGGAACATTGAAGACCGCAGTGACGGGCGGAGCGGTCCACTACCGTCGCTGCTGTTTGCGGGCTGGTTTCAATGTCCCCTGTGCAAACCTGCGTGGCCCACAGGGTGATGTCATCGGCGTACAGGGCGTGCTGCACGCCGGCGACACCACTCAGCTGGGCCGGCAGGTGCATCATGGCCAGATTGAAGAGGAGCGGGGAAAGTACCGCGCCTTGAGGGGTTCCCCGCGTGCCGAGTGGGTAAGGACCATGGTCTCTATCTTGAATTCGAATGTAGGATTGACGATCCATTAAAAATTGGCTTATGTATTGGAATGTATTGAGGCCACAGTCGATGTGACTTAGGTTAGTGAGTATGATCTCATGAGTTACACTGTGAAATGCCCCTTTAAGATCCAAGGCTAGTACTACCCGGTCATTATGGGGGCACTCGAGGGGGTTAAGGACTTCCCGATTGAGTTGCAGGAGAACATCCTGTGCGGATCTGTGTGGGCGGAATCCGAGCATGGTGCTCGCAAAGACTTGTTTGTGTTCAAGATATGTAGATAACCGATCCCGCACCATCGTCTCCATTAGGTTGCCCACACATGAGGTGAGAGAGATGAGGCGGAGTTTATCTGTGTCAATTGGTTTGCCAGCTTTAGGAATAAAAGTGACCAAAGCCGTTTTCCATTCGATTGGCAGGGGGGTGTCCCCGCGCCAAATCGCATTGACGTATTCCAGGAGGGACTGGTATGCCAATTCGGGCAGGTTCGTCAAAAGCTTGACGGTGACCTTATCCCGTCCTGGCGCAGTGCCCCGTTTCATTTTGGCGAGAGCCGCCCGCAGATCATGGAGCTGGAAAGGTTGATCCAGCTCCGTGTTCTCTCTGCCTGCATAAGAGTACGCAGATCCACGGGGGTCTTGGGCTTTACACAGATACTGGTCCCGAAGTTTCTGTGCCAGTTGAGTCGTGTTTCCAGGAAAAGCGTGCATGGCTCGCTGCAAATGTTTTTGTGTTTCGGTTCGTGTTTGGGTTGGGTCGATTAGGGCTCGAAAAAGACGCCACGTGTTTCGGCTGGACATTTGTCGCGCGGCCGTGTTGTTATCTATCTACCCAGTTGGAGTCGGCGAGTTGGGCCGCGTACTCTGCCGCTTTCTGGGTAAGCTCGGCAATTCGAGCTTTAAGCTTTCTATTGTGTTTCTGGCGTCGCCAACGGCGGACGAGGCTGCGACGGGCTTCCCAGAGGTGTAGAAGGTGGTTATCCAGGTCCGTAGCCGCCTCTGAGAGCTGGACGTGTGTTTCATGCGAGGAAAGGTGTGCCAGCAGCTGTTGGGACCATGCTGTGTAGCTTTGCGCGGAAATGGGTGTATTATCAAGTGAGTTAAAATTTTGCCTGAATTTCGTTCAATCTGGGATATGGGCTTGTGTTCTGGGACGCTTGAGGGGCCGTGTGCGTAGTGTAGTGTTAATGATGCAGTAGTCGCTACCGAGGGTCTCCTTGGTGTTGAGCCAGTCTGCGTGTTGTATGTTGCGAGTGAAGGTTAAGTCCGGACACGTATCCCGTGTCACGGAATTTCCTAGCCGGGTTGGTTGGACAGGGTCCGTGTGAAGGGTGAGGCCCAAAGTGGACGCAAGCTCCGCCAGCTTACGCCCGCGCGACTCCTCCTTGCGATACCCCCACTGCTGACTGGGAGCGTTAAAGCCGCCCACAATCAGCAGGGGATCGCGGACCGCTACTCTTAGCGCGCGGCTAAAGAGGTCCGCAAAAGTCACTCGCTTTAGTTTGGGAGAGCAGTACACGTTGAGTATATGCAACGGTGGGTCCCTGCGGCGGACTGGTAGGAGGGTCACCATTACATAAGAGTACTCTAGTTGGAGGTCGCGATCCACTAGGTTGGCTGTGTAGTCTTTGTGAACGAGAAGACAAGACGCGGGATCCTGTTGGAACGTCGTGTAATTTGAAATTGTGGCGCCCAGGCCTGGCTCTTGGAGGGCAACCACGGCTGGTAAGGACTCGAAAGTTTCAAGGTAGAGGCGGAAATTGGCCCGCTTAGTGCGGTCCTTAAAGCCTCTAAAGTTCCACTGTGTTATTGAAGTTGACATGGCCGAATTGGAGAAGGCGGAACTCCTTTGATTAAGGTGTCTCGCCATGATTTAAAATTCTTGAGGGGGAGGAGGAGGGATTGGCTGCCTCAGAGCCAGCTACTTGCGCCATCAAGGGGGTGATGACGGAAGGAGCGGGGCAGTTGTCCTCATTGTCCGAATCAATAATCAGACGGTTAAATTTTGAAGGGCGGGATACGTCCCTAATGGGTCCTGTCCGACGGAGGAGGCGGGGGTTATCCGAGACGGCAGATTTGACCTTTGTCAAGATCTGGTCCATGGCGGTCTCGATCATATATCGCAATTTAGAGGTTAAGCGCTCCTCCATCGCATAGATGGCTGTCACGAAGGCAGGCGAGATCTCCGAGTCGCTCTCCATTGCGTCCGAGTTCTGCGGGCTCGGTGCGGCAGACGCCAATTTTGAATCTAAATTTTGAATTTTGTTGAGCAAAAGCTCATTCTGTGCCCGGAGCACATCCATCTGTTTTTTGTATTCCGCGTCGAGTGCGGAAACGGTTACGGGGGAGAGTGAGGGATGGGAGGAAGAGGAGGCGATCTCAGCCCAGCTGCTCACCTGTTTGTCGTGTTGAGGCGCTGATGCCCGGGCGTCGGCAGCGCCAATTGTCTTGAGGGCCGGGAAGTGGCCAGTGTCTCTGCCGCTGGGCGGTGGAGGCGCCGTCTTCTTCACGGGCGCTGGCTTCACCGACGGTGAAGAAGGTGACGATGTCTTGTGGTCTGTGCCGTGAGCACCACGCGGCGTTCCGCCACCGGCACCTGGTTTTGAATGACTTGGCTGCTTGCCAGGTCGCTGGTTTTTTGGCACCTCTGGGCGTTTAGCCTTGGGGCCATGCACCTTGAGCTGCCGGAATTTTCCCGTGCAGTCGCGGGAGTTGGTAGCATGGGCTTGCCAACAGACTGCACAGGACAGAGTACATTCATGCGGCGCCTTCACTCCGTCGACGGTTGGCGCCGTTTGGCCACACAGGCCGCACTTTTCATCCGGGCAGGGGCAGGTGTCTGCTCGGTCACCCACAGTGCCGCACCGCATGCAAGCCGGAATGGTTTTCTTGTACGCACGCACAAGGGTCGCCTCGGAGTTATAATGCTCATATCGCGGCACCACTTTTCCCACGAAGGTGAGCGACGCGACGTCGGATTTACCAAGCTTGCGGATATCGGCAAGCTCTCCAGCACGCCACTGGATCTTGTTTTGGAGGGACTCACTGGTCTCGTGCTTGGCCACGGTGATGACGCCGCGGCACACGTCTCCAGTGAGTTTCAACTGGCCGTACATGGAGAGCTGGCCCTTCGGTGATGTTAGTTGAAAATCCCGCAGAAGCTTCTCCGCGACGTGTGGCTCTCTGGTGCCTGCGACGATCAGGTTTTGCTCCCATGTGGGGAGCAGGCTGAGGGATGCTGCGGCCTTGGCGCCCAGGTAGGCCGCGAACGCTTCTCCCAACTCGCCATGTTGGTACACATCCCTAAGAGCGATGGTCACCCGGGGCTTCAGGATGATGACGATGTCTTCTGGATGAAGACGCGGCAGTGGCTTTGGTTTCCAAGAGGGTCCGGTCTTAGACTGGACCCCTCCGTGAAGCGCGAACCGTGAACCGTGAAGCGCGCGAACCAGCGTTGTGCCGTGTTGAGCGGCCTGCCGACGTGGCGTCCGCTTTCTTGGAGGCGGCGTCCCGCTTGCGGGAGCGGCGTTCCACTAGTTTGAAGAGCCTCGGGTTCTCGATGGGCGCAGAATCCGGACTCTCAGGCGTTGGAGCTGAAGGAACCTCGGACCAGGCCATGGCGTCCGGGTCGTAGCGGCGTTGTACTTTTTGGGCAGCCATCTTGACACGGGTGGGCGACTCACTCACGGCCGAGCGTCGGCGTAGGCGTTAGGCCTAGAGCCGTCGCCACGAAACGCAAGTGAGGATCGGCCCTAAAATGCGTAAATGTTGCCCCACCTTCGTGTGAGTGGTGTCCGCAGATAGCTGTCGACTTCGCGAAGACAGACGCGGCTGTGTTGATGGGGTTCCTGCCGAGGAACCGTGGCTCCAGTCAAAAGTTGGCGGAGACGATGCGCTGTACGTCCACTCACTCCGCGCGCCCACAGCGCCCCTCCTTCGTGAATCCCCGATCAGAGGCCACTTGAGCCCGGTTTAAAGAACCTCGGGCTAAAAGGTTGGCGGCCTCGTTTCCGGGATTCCCGGAGTGCGCGGGCACCCATATCAGCTCTACTTCGCGGGGCGGGGGTGCATCGGACGAGTCCAGTATGCCAAAAGCAGGGACATGGACTCGGCTTCGAGGAAAATTTAGAATCGCAGTTTTAGAATCGCTTAAAATGTACCGGGCTTCCGTCCGGGTGATAGCAAGTGCAATGGCGGCTTCCTCTGCAGCTTCTGGGGAGGTGTCTGGAGGGAGAGGTAGTGTGAGGAGGGCGGAAAAGGAGGAGTCCACCACAGCTGCTGTCGCTTCATCACCCGTGCAGGCAGCTTCCACCCATACGGCGTCCGGCTCGGGGCCGTACGCTCGATGGAGTGCCTTCGCACGGGCTCTGCGGCGCTGCTCATGGTGGGACGGGTGCATATTCCTCGGGAGCGGCCTGATGAGGAGCTCTCGGTGAAGGGATCGTGGGATGGCGAGGAGGGTTGGGTCGTTGGCCGGTATTTTGATTCCGAAGGTGTCCAAGATATACCGACCTGTGGAGGTTTGTGTGAGCCTGATGTATTGGGCCTGTCGGTGGGCCTCCACCAGTTCCCAGAGCGTATTGTGGAGGCCCAGGCCTAGTAATCTGTCTGTGGGTGTGTTTAGGGGAAGGCGAAGTGCTACCTTGAATGCCTTGAAGCATCCAAAGCATTTATGTCATGTTTGGATAGTTGTAAGTATGGGGTAGTGTAGAGCACACGGCTGAGGACAAAGGCATGAATGAGGCGACATAGGTCGCGCTCTTTCATGCCTCTATGACGTCCCGAAACCGTGCGGATGAGGTGCGATATCGCGCCTACAACCTGCTTGAGTTTCTTGAGGGTGGTGGTGTTTTTTCCATCGTTATGGATGTGCAGGCCCAATACACGGAGGGTTCCAACCTCAGGTACCGGGTCACCATTCAGTTCAATGGGAATGGGGGTGGTGGTGGTGAAAAACATTTATAGTGCAATAAATATTTACAGAGAGGTGATTGGGGTAGGCCCTATTGGCCCTTTCCCCTAACAATACTAGGTGGAGCCCCTATTCCGGGGCCCCATTGGCAAGCAACGCCGCCCGCGTCCGGTGAACTAAGGCCTTTTGGGTCTTTAGGTCCTGACAGCCGAGCAGGGCCGTCTCCCAGTCCTCTCTGGTGGGGTTGGGGTTGGGGGGGATAGAAGGGTTTGACTGACACGCCCAAACCATGTGGAAGGTGTCAGCCACCTCCCCACAGAACTGGTACGTGCCATCAAAGGATGCGTTGAAATGTTTAAGTACCGCCGAGCACAGTACAGTGTTAGTAAGAATTTTGATGAGGAGGCGCTCGTCAGCGCGATCCAATCCCTTACAAGGGGCCGGGTAGCGCCGGTGCTCCTCCTTGCAGTAATCGGTGATATGTTTGAATGTAAGGGCCAGATTGTCTGATTGGGAGTAGGCGTCCAAGGATAGGGAGGTAGCCCGGGGAGAGAGTGCGCGGGCGGCCTGATCGGCCTCTTCGTTTCCCTGGGGGCGCTGGTGACCGGGGGCCCAAATCAGGTTGCGTGGAGTTGGATCTTCGCATCGGCAGCTATATTCCAATATGCGCCAGGCAAGCGGGGGAACCCAGCCCAACTCATAGTTCCGACAGGCCCTTCGCGAGTCGGTGATGATGTGTTTCGACTTGGGAGTAGTGAGAGCCAGAGCAATGGCAATCTCCTCCGCGTGTGTTGCACTGTAGGCTTTGAAAGTGAGCCCGTTAACTCTGTTTGTGTTGTGTACGACTGCGGCCGTGTACCACACCCCATGGTGTGGGCCGGCAACGTCCACGTAATACACATGTCGTTGGTTACCGCAGTATCGCGCCAACGCTTCCGCGCGCGCCTGGCGATGACCGCTATGGTCTTCTCTGGACATGTTGCGAGGAAGGGGTCGGTCCCGGAGGGCGCGTCTCCAGGGTTCTGGCACTCTCTCCCTTTCGTGAATATGGTAGTCATGTTTGATGTGTAGCCGGTCCAAGAGGCGGCGACCGGGCATGGTCTGTGCAAGACGCGTGTATTGGTTGACTGAGTGGGCTTCTCGAAGCTCCCGGAATGTGTTTACCACGCCCAAGGCCAGAAGTCGCTGGTTGGACGTGGTGACCGGGAGGTCGAGAGCCCGCTTGATGGCTTTCCGGTGTATGACCTTCAGTTGGTCATCATCATGTTGGCGCAGGTGTAAGTAGGGGGTTGAGTAGAGGATTCTACTCGTTACGAAAGCATGGGCAAGCCGCAGTGCATCCTTGCTTCGTAATCCGCCTCGCTTGTTGGAGACCCTGCGGACCATGCGGCCCACCTGGTCTCCCACTGTGCGAAGTTTGGCTAGGGTAGTGTCGACCCTGCGTTGATCGGTCCAGAGGGGAGACTGATGCAAAGCGGTGTTGTGTCCCGAGGGGAGGGACGTATGTGCACAAATTCTGATTTAGATGGGGCGCACTGGAGTCCGCAGTCGGCCGCGTAGTCGTCGACTAGGGTCGCCGCTGCTTGCAGGCAGAATTCCATGTGGCCCAGGTTACTTTGCGTGTCCAAGATTGTAATGTCATCCGCATAAAGAGCGTGATGTATGCCGGGCAAAGAAGACAATTTAGAGGGAAGATGAAGCATTGCCAAATTGAAGAGGAGGGGAGACAAGACCGCGCCTTGAGGTGTTCCCCTCGAGCCGATGGTGTATGGCCCGTGTTCCCCATCTTGTATGCGTATGTAGGCTTGACAGTCTGAAAGAAATTGTTTTATGTAGTTGAATGTTTTGTGGCCACAGTTGGTGTTACTGAGGTGGTCCAGGATTACTTCGTGTTTGACGTTGTCGAATGCGCCTTTAAGATCCAAGGTCAGGACCACCTTGTCGTTGTGGGGACATTCGAAAGGATCTAAGATGTCTTGGTGAAGCTGCATAAGTATATCCTGTGCAGACTTGTGAGGGCGAAAACCGAACATGGTGTCCGCGAAAGTGTGCTGTGTTTCGAGAAAATCGGAGAGTCTGTCGCGCACCATCGTCTCCATCAGCTTGCCGACACAAGACGTGAGGGAGATGGGGCGAAGGTTCCCCACATCAATAGGTTTGCGGGCCTTCGGAATAAAGGTCACGAGAGCCGATTTTCAATCGAGACGGAGGGGAGTCTCTCCGTCCCAAATGCTATTGATGTATTTGAGGAGCGCGGCGTAGGCTGCGTCGGGAAGGTTGGCCAAGAGCTTGACCGTAACCTTGTCGCGCCCGGGTGCAGTGCTCCGCTTCATTTTGCTTAAGGCTGCCCGGAGGTCGTGGAGTTGGAAAGGCTTGTCCAGCTCCGTGTCCTCTTGGCCTGCATACGAGTACGCCGCCTGCCGGGGGTCCTTAGTGGTGCACAGGTAGCGATCCCTGAGCGTGTGCGCCAGCTGTTTTGTCGTTCCTGTAAAGTTGTGCAAGGCCCTATGTAATTGGCGTTGGGTTTTCGTGCGTGTTTGTATTGGATCGATGAGAGCGCGGAACAGGCGCCACGTGTTGCGGCCAGACATCTGGAGAGCAGCCGCGTTGCACCGGTCCACCCAGTTAGTGTCGGCAAGCTGAGTAGCATATTCCGCTGCCTGTTGTGTGAGTTCGAGGATGCGGTTCTTAAGGCGTCTGTTATGTTTCTGTTTCTTCCACCGCTTCGTGAGGCTGCGACGGGCCTCCCAAAGGTGGAGAACGTGGTTGTCCACGTCTGTTTGTGTTTCTGTGAGCTGTATCTGCTTTTCGTGTTGTGTGAGTGTAGACGTGAGCGATCTGGACCAGGCGTCGTATCCCCACTGGAGGGGGTCTACGATAGGTAGAGAGGTGCGGAAAGTCGTCCAGTCAGGGATACGAGCTTGTTGTAGTGGGCGTTTCAGGGGACGCATGTAAATGGTTGTGTTGATTATACAGTGATCACTACCTAGAGTGTCCTCTGTGTTCAGCCAGTCGGCATGGCGTATGTTGCGTGTAAATGTGAGGTCCGGGCAAGTATCTCGTTTAATGGAATTGCCGACACGTGTTGGGTTGGCGGGGTCAGTGTGCAGAGTGAGTCCAAGTGTGGAAAGAAGTTCCGCAAGCTTCCTCCCACGCCTGTCCTCCCGGGTGTATCCCCATAGCCTGATCGAGGCGTTGAAATCGCCGACGATTAGGAGGGGATCCCTACCCGCCACCTGCATAGCTTGAGTGAAAATTTCATTGAACGTGACGTTCTTAAGTTTCGGTGGGCAGTAAATATTTAGAATGTGTACAGGTGGGTCAGAAAGCTTTAGGGGCAGCACTGAAACCATCGTGTATGGGAGAGACGGTGTTGTGGGAAGTGTGACCTCCTGCGCAGTGTATAGCTTGTGAACAAGTATACATGTCTGCGGGTTGTGTTGAAATGTAGCGTAGTTTGTGAGTTTGCACCGGCGCCGGGTTTCTGAAGGGCAACCACGGCGACGAGGAACTCAAGGTTCTCAAGATAGAGGCGGAGATGAGTCCGCTTCTTGTGGTTCTTGAGACCTCGGCAGTTCCACTGCGTTAGTGTAAGCGGCTGTGTTGTTCTTGCTCGCGACTTAGGGTTGGGGGCCATGGTCGGAGGCGGAGGGTGGGGTCACGTTGTTAAGACTCCCCAGTCCGCTAGTGCCCGGCGCGGACGTGCAGGAGTCTTCCGAAAACTCAAACTCATCGGGAATAGCTCTATTGAATTTTGAGGGGCGGTTAGCGTCCCTGATGGTTCCTACGCGTTTAAGGACGCGCGGATTGTCTTTTATTCATTTTTGGATAATGTGCGTTACGGCTTGTGTCACCTGTGCGATGACACTCTCCACCTGACGCGCGATGGTATCATGGATAATTTTAGGGAGGTCAGCCAATTTTGTTTCAATTGCGGTCACCCGGGTCTCCAGGGCCGCGGCGCGACTCTCCACAGGAGGAGGGATCTCCCTGTCTGTTCTGTTTTCTGACACGTCGCTCGACGCGGGCGGAGTATGGAATTGGGATTTAAGCGAGTTAAGCTCGCTGGCGAGTTTTTCGTTTTGAGCTCGCAAGAGGGCGAGCTCGCGCTTGAGTTCCTGCGTCTCGGCGGTGCTGGTGGGGGAGGAGGGAGGAGGGGAAGGAGAGGAAGCGACCCTCTCCCAGCTGCCTACCTTGGGTTGGTTGCAGGCGGCGCCGCCAGATGAAGCGCTGAGAGCTGGGAACTCCGCTGCTCCGGGTGGTGGCGTTACTGTTGCTGTCTTGCCAGGGAGAGGCATCACGCCACGCCGTGGCGTCTTCTGGTTGTTTTGCTGCCGCCCTTCCCGTGTAGCGCCGGCATTGGCTCCCTTGGGTGGCGTCCTGGGCCCTGGCTGCGGCAACTTGATGAATTTGGCGGTGCATTCGCGGGAGCTGCTGAGGTGCGGGCCCCCGCAGATTAAGCACATAGGATTGCATACGTGGGGGGCCATCCCCTCAGTACCAAGCCCCACGTTTTGGCCACAAAGGCCGCATCTTTCCTTGACCGGGGTCGGACAGTTGTCCACCCGGTGCCCCAGTGTGCCGCAACGGTAGCACGCTGGCACTGTTTTTTTGTACTCCTTGACGGGAGTCAGTTGAGCGTTATAAGGGACGTAACGCGGAACGGTGCGTCCCTCGAAAGTCAGCATAGCTACGTTTGATTATCCCAGCTTGCGCACATGAACTAGTTCACCACCGCGCCACTGCACATTATGTTTTAGTGACTCATTGGTTTCTAAGTTGTGAACAGATATCACACCGCGACACACATCACCGGTGAGCTTCAGGTGGCCGTGAAATGCGAGCGATCCTCTGCTTGTGTTGAGTTGAATGTCCGTGAGCAGCTTTTTAACCACTTCTGGGTTCTGCGTGCCACAGACGATGATGTTTTGCTCCCAATTTGGTGAAATGGTGATGGTGTTCATGTGCTGCCTACCGATGAGCTGCGAAATGGCAGCGCCGAGCTCACCTTGCAGGAAGGCCGTCTTGAGGGAGACCGTACTGCGTGGCTGCAGCACGACCACGTAGTCGTCAGGGTTCATCCTGACCGTTGGCTTGGGAGTCCGCTTCGAGACTGGTGAAGAAGCCTTCTGTGGAGGTGTAGAAGACGGAGCGCGAGCGTCTCCCGTTGTTGAATTGTTGAGAGGAGTCTTGGCCATTGCCGCTCCTCGTGCGTTCTGCCGGCGGCGGCGCCGGCTCTCAACGACTTGGAAAAGGGCAGCTTGCTGAGCCGAAATGGTGGATGGGCCGTCCTCTGGCTGGCTTACAGGGACAGATGACCACGACAGAGTCGTGGGGTCGTATCCGCGTTGTTCAGGCAGAGCCATGTTGAAAGGTTGGCCGGCAGGCGTCTCCGCAGCCAGCGGCGGAGGAGCCGGAGCCGTTAGGCTTAGCTCGACCGCTACGTGGTGGTGCGGAGGGTTGCTCGAAATGGCCGAAAATTCGGCGTACCTGGGTGTGATCGGGTTCTCCAGGATCCTGCTGACTTCACGGTTTCAGTCGCACAGGTTTGATAGTCGTTACATCAGGTTGCCGCGGTTCCAGCCGAGAAATCGACGGAGCCGATGCACCACGCGTCCGATCGCTCCGCGCTCAAACCAATTATCCGGCAATGGGGGAGCGGGGGACACGCGGCCCTGCAGCAATAGGCCGCAGTGTGACTTCATGCTAGTTATGCAAGTACGGCTTTCGCTTGCTTAGCCAGGGTTAGCCGAGCCAAGCCGCTCCTGTTTTTTTGCTCCATAAAGTAGGCAATAAATTTCCAATACGGAAAGGTGTCAGGCAGGGAGACACGATCTCGCCAATGCTCTTCACTGCCTGCTTGCAGGAGGTATTCCGGGGACTGGAATGGGAACAGTTGGGGATAAGAGTTAATGGAGAATACCTGAGTAATTTGCGATTCGCTGATGACATAGCCTTGCTAAGCCACTCAGGACAAGAACTGCAAAGCATGATCAATCAGTTAGACAGGCAGAGCAGAACGATGGGGCTAAGAATTAACATGCAGAAAACCAAAGTAATGTTCAACAGCCTAGCAAGGGAACAGCAGTTCGCCATTGGTAGCGAGGTGCTGGAAGTAGTAAGAGAATATGTCTACTTAGGGCAGGTAGTGACCGCAGATCCGGATCATGAGAGGGAAATAACTAGAAGAATAAGAATGGGGTGGAGCGCATATGGCAGGTTCTCTCAGATGATGAATGGTAGCTTACCAATATCCCTGAAGAGAAAAGTATACAACAGCTGTATCCTACCGGTACTCACCTATGGGGAAGAAACGTGGAGGCTAACTAAGAGGGTTCAGCTTAAGTTAAGAACAACGCAGCGAGCTATGGAAAGGAAAATGATAGGTGTAACGTTAAGAGATCGAAAGCGGGCGGAGTGGGTGAGGGAACAAACGCGGGTTAATGACATCTTAGTTGAAATCAAGAGGAAGAAATGGGCTTGGGCAGGGCATGTAATGCGAAGGCAAGATAACCGCTGGTCCTTAAGGGTAACGGAGTGGATTCCAAGAGAAAGCAAACGTAGCAGGGGACGGCAGAAAGTTAGCTGGGCGAATGAGATTAAGCAGTTTGCGGGGATACAGTGGCGGCAACTGACAAAGGACAGGGTTAATTGGAGAGACATGGGAGAGGCCTTTGCCCTGCAGTGGGTGTAGTCAGGCTGATGATGATGATGATGATGATGAATTTTAAAGGAAATAAAATTTTCGCGCGCCATGCTAAACAAAATGGGGTTGACTAAATATTCCAGCGTCTAGAGCTGACCAGCGGCTCGAACTCAAGCAAGATTTTAATAAAGGCAATCCACCAAAATGCGGTTACGCTCCACGAGTGGTGTGCCTCGATGGCGTAGCGTTGAACTTTGAAACGTTTGGTGACATCGTGAGAGTTTGCCAGCCTTGCAATATTAGCCTTCTTAAGTGCCTTTTGATGTGTTACTGTGTTCATTTTTTGTGTAAGGCCGCATGAACTGCGCCTTTGAGTGGTGCATTCCGTTTTTGTTTTGTTTTTAGCAGTTTTGTGTTGTTGTTAGCCTTTGCGTGCTACCCTGCATATTGTGTATAGGCCAGATTTGTGTTTCTGCAGTACCTATCTGTGTCTTGCAGTTTTTATCAGTGCTTTTGTATCAACCCCTTCCAAGTGGTTGATAAACCTCTCTTTGTGTGCTCACCGATTGAACGCTGCGGCCTATTGCTGCAAAGCCGCGTGTCTGCCGCAGCGTCAGCGCTAACCACATCTCTATCTCAGCACTCCACGCACCTCAGAGCGCGAAGCAGGCGTCCACTTAGAGAGGGAGCCAGTTAAGCGCCTCTCCTTTCCTTAAAAACACCGGAATCTAAAACAGTGTCAACGCCAACGCCAGAGAGCTCACTGAACGCCGATGCCTCAGTGCCGCATTTCTGCCACAACATTGTCAATGCCAACGCATGCAGCGCACATCTGTCACTACCGCCGAGTAGCTTAAAGCACGACTAAGGTGTTCACTGCCCCAGGGAGCCAGTTATGCGCCTTTCCAGTCCTTTGCTATTTCTGCGCAATTCCGGAGCGGCTGAAGGTCGCTGAAGGTCAAGTCTCCAGACATAGTGACCTTGGATTTACCTGCCGTAGCGAAGCTTTCGCTTCAAAATACGTACCACTGTAGGAAATTCTCTAATGTAACAAAGAATTGGCTGAGCTGCATGTCACGTTTAAAGATGGCAGGCGTAAGCGTACGATGCGGAACAAGTCAATGCCAGAGAAGAAGCGACAGAACCGAACGCAGACCCGATAAAACGTGCCTATGCCGCGGGGAACACACATCCTAGAAACTTGCGGATATGTTAATTGAGATGGAGTTATTAAGGCGGAAGCCTTTAATGCCTCATCGTTGTAAGCAGGAGTTGTCGACAGAAATCTCACGCTTTTCAATTGGTCGAAATGGTCGTGATGTCACAGCGCGCGAATTTCAAACGGGGCCAATTGTACTTTGGCTAGTAACCATGCAACCAATTAGAGGAATGGTATACTGATGCTGCAAGGTGGTGTGACTCAGTATCGTTAATTAACCAGCTAGCCTAATTTACCTTTCTAGTCAGACCAAATAAATAACACCGAGTACGAAATTGGTCGAGTTGGGGAATCGAACCGGGGTCTCCGGAGTGCGAGACGAGCACGCAACGGGACGGAGAGACTCCTCTCCCTCTCGATTGGAAAACGGCTCTCGTGACCTTTATTCCGAAGGCCGGCAAACCTATTAATGTGGAGAACCTTCGCCCCATCTCCCTCACGTCTTGTGTCGGCAAGCTGATGGAGACGATGGTGCGCGACAGACTCTCCGATTTTCTCGAAACACAGCACACTTTCGCGGACACCATGTTCGGTTTTCGCCCTCACAAGTCTCCACAGGATATACTTCTACAGCTTCACCACGACATCTTAGATCCTGTCGAATGCGCCCACAACGACAAGGTGGTCCTGGCCTTGGATCTTAAAGGCGCATTCGACAACGTCAAACACGAAGTAATCCTGGACAACCTCAGTAACACCAACTGTGGCCGCAAAACATTCAACAACATAAAACAATTCCTTACAGACCGTCAAGCCTACATACACATACAAGATGCGGAACACGGGCCATACACCATCGGCTCGAAGGGAACACCTCAAGGCGCGGTCCTGTCTCCCCTCCTCTTCAATTTGGCAATGCTTCATCTTCTCTCCAAATTATCTTTTTGTCCGGGATACATCACGCTCTTATGCGGATGACATTACAATGTGGGCCACGAAAGGTAACCTGGGCCACTTGGAATCCTGCCTGCAAGCAGCGGTGACCCTAGTCGACGACTACGCGGCCTACTGCGGACTCCAGTGCGCCACATTTAAATCAGAATTTGTGCACATACGTGCCTCCCCTCGGGACACAACTCCGCTTCGCATCAGTCTCCCCTCGGGATCGATCCGGGAGGCCAAGGAGATCCGCGTCCTTGGCCTCTTCATACACCACCAACGCAGAGTCGACACTACCCTAGCCAAACTTCGCACAGTGGGAGACCAGGTGGGCCGCATGGTCCGCCGGGTCTCCAACAAGCGGGGTGGATTTCGAAGCAAGGATGCACTGCGGCTTGCCCATGCTTTCGTGACGAGTAGAATCCTCTACTACACCCCCTACTTGCACCTGCGCAAACATGATGATGACCAACTGGAGGTCATCCACCGGAAAGTCATCAAGCGGGCTCTCCACCTCCCGGTCACCATGTCCAACCAGCGAATTCTGGCCTTGGGCGTGGTAAACACCTTCCGGGAGCTTCGAGAAGCCCACTTAGTCAACCAATACACGCGTCGTGCACAGACCACGTCCGGCTGCCGCCTCTTGGACCGGCTACACATCAAACCTGACTACCATATTGAGGAAAGGGAGAGAGTGCCAGAACCCTGGAGACGCACCCTCCGGGTCGGACCCCTTTCCCGCAACATGTCCAGAGAAGACCACAGCGGTCGTCGCCAGGCGCGCGCGGCAGCGTTGGCGCGATACTATGGTAACCAACAACATGTGTATTACGTGGACGTTGCCGGCCCACATCACGGGGTGTGGTACACGGCCGCAGTTGTACACAACACAAACACAGTTAACGGGCTCACTTTCAAAGCCTACAGCGCAACACACGCGGAGGAAATTGTCATTGCTCTCGCTCTCACTACTCCCAAGTCGAAACACATCATCACCGACTCGCGAGGGGCCTGTCGATACTATGAGTTGGGCTGGGCTCCCCCGCTTGCCTGGCGCATATTGGAATATAGCTGCCGATGCGAAGATCCAACTCCACGCAACCTGATTTGGGCCCCCGGTCACCAGGGCCTCCAGGGAAACGAACAGGCCGATCAGGCCGCCCGCGCACTCTGTCCCCGGGCTATCTCCCTGTCCTTGTACGCCTATTCGCAATCAGACAATCTGGCCCTTACATTCAAACACATCACCGATTACTACAAGGAGGAGCACCGGCGCTACCCGGCCCCTTGTAAGGGACTGGATCGCGCTGACGAGCGCCTCCTCATCAAAATTCTTACTAACACTGTACTGTGCCCGGCGGTACTTAAACATTTCAACGCATCCTTTGATGGCACGTGGCAGTTCTGTGGGGAGGCGGCTGACACCTTCCACATGGTTTGGGCGTGTCAATCAAACCCATCTATCCCCCCCAACCCCAACCCCACCAGAGAGGACTCGGAAGCGGGCCTGCTCGGCTGTCAGGACCTAAAGGCCCAAAAGGCCTTAGTTCACCGGACGCGGGCGGCGTTGCTAGCCAGTGGGGCTCCGGAATAGGGGCTCCACCTAGTGTTGTTAGCGGAAAGGGCCAATTCGCCTGCAGAAGCGGAAGGAGCCACCATCGCACTCGCTCTGGCCCACTCTACTATTGACAAAAACGTAACCGAAATTTGCACAGATTCCCAGGCCGCGTACCGCCACTACCTAAAGGGCATCGTAATCTTGCCACAGTCACCTCTCTCGACCGAACGGTTATTCTGTCGTGGGTCCCTGGGCATGCCTCGATCCCCGGTAATGAGCGCGTTCATGCGCTGGCCCAAGAACTCTCCTCCCGGACCCCGGATGATCAGGCACCCAACCCTGCGAAAGAGGCTACATCGGCCCTGTATACATATCATCAAATTACAACATTCTACCAACTCAGCCGCAAGACACTGCCACTACCCCACAGTACCTTGTCGCCCTCATCCAGCGCCACATGGCGACAATTACCGACAGGCTGTTTTATTTCCCCCCACCGTCTCTCATGCTTTCACCCCACCTTTCCTCCTGATTGTACCACCTGTGGCGTGCCCAGATCTACACTTTTCCACTACCTTTGGGAATGTCCTTCCCCAAAGGCAGTACTCCCCATCCCCAATCCCACTCATTCTTCCTGGGAGGCTGCTTTACGGACCGCTCAACCCGCCGGCCAGAAATGGCTGGTGGATCGGGCTTTACGTGAAGCGCAAGCCCGTGGACTCCTGGACCAGTAGGGGACCACCCTCGAAGATTTTTTTTTGGTGTAATAAAGTGTTTTCCATCCACCCATCCACCTCTCTGTAAATATTTATTGCACTACAAATGTATTTCACCACCACCACCACCATGCCAGCTCGATTGTTTGGAATGAACAAAGGCGCGTATAGTGAACACGGTGTCTTCGTTCTCTCCCATCTATCTTCCTTCCCTTACGGCGAGGTTCAGGTGCCCATCGAGACATGCGATACAGATACATTTCCTTTCCTCAAAAACCAATTTACCGACGAGCAATGCGCACAGCCGAACGGGCGATGGCGTTCTGTGGACTCCCTGACAGCGTTGCATGACGCTGTCGCGTTCCACTCTTAGAGGCGAAGCTTAACACCTTAACCACTCATCATTGGCCCAAGCAGCAACACCGCGCTTAAGGCTTACGCCTCACCGCACTTTGGGGGAACAAAGTTTCCCCCTGAATTTTTAAAGCAGAACATGCACGTTTTGACAAAATGTTATTTCGAAAACACTAAAGGAGCAAGCAAAACTACGGTCGCTTTAATACTGAAAAACTTATTATGAGATCGACCTCGTCAATTCAAGAGAAAAATGCTTGTAATGAAAACAGTATAACATAGAATTGGGAACATTTGCTCAAGCACTACAAACAGCTGCAATGCAAAAGATATAGAGATCAAAATCGTAAGTGCGGTTAGGAAAACTGTGGGGTGAATCAGGAAGAAACCGGAAATTCATAATGTTCAAGCTTAAAGCCTCAAGAACTGGGAAGGTAACTGATGGTTATTTAGGGCGGCAAAGTGTATTCGAAGACAGTGGAAACACAAGGTGGGGGACTTGGTCAGTAGCCGGATGAAATCTGGTACTCTTCAGGCATAAGATGGCAGGAGCTGGCGGAGAAGAGTCTTTTACTGAGTTAATTGGGAGAAGGCATTGTCCTGCAGTGTGCGTAGTTAGCTTGATGATGATAATTATCCCAGCACCAGTGAACGGTAAGCGAACTCTAATATACCGGTGTCGGTAACGGGGCGCTGATTATTTGGACGCGCAACGTATCCAATATAGAAGGACAACGGTGCACCAGCATACCGCAGCATACCGCGAGCTCTATAAAACGCACAACTTGTGGTGTTCTATATTTAGCAAAGAATGTAGTGAATGGAACGAGCCGTTTTTCTTTTGTGAAAATTGGTCCAGTACATTCAACACCCGTGATTTCCAAAGGCGAATATACTGTGTTCCCTATGTGGAAAGGGAGCTTTCGCCGCAGTAGTAGGTTTCAGCAGGCACCACGCACATTGCATACACTTTGCAAGTACGCGCTTAAAGAAGTATAGACGCCAAACTTCAATGGCATGATTCATTCTTTGCAGTATCACTTAAGAGGTTGCAATAAATGGATCACAACGGGGTATTCACCTAGGATTGCTCAATACTCTTGAACGGAATTCCTTTTCTCACCTGTTTTGGTTTCAAAGATCGAACGATAGCTATGAAGTCATAGATTAGCGCAGGTTACAGGACAAGGTTGTGAAAGCCTCTTTGACGCCTTCTGCCGCGGAAGACGGACAAGACTCATTGCTGCTGCAAAAACCCGGGTGCAGTAGGGGTAAGGTGGGTAGGATGGATGGAAACAACTTTATTAAACAAACACACAAAAAAATCTTCCAGGGTGGTCCGCTACTGGTCCAGGAGTCCGCAGGCTTGTGCTTCACATGAGGCCCGATCCACCAGCCATTTCTGGCCGGCGGGCTGAACGGTCCGTAAAGCAGCCTCCCAAGAAGAATGTGTGGGATTGGGGATGGGGGGTACTGCCTTTGGGGAAGGACATTCCCAAAGCTAGTGGAAAAGTGTGGATCTGGGCACGCCACAGGTGGTACATTCAGGAGGAAAGGGGGGGTGAAAGCATGAGAGACGGTGGGGTCAAATAAAACAGCCTGTCTGTAATTGTCGCCATGTGGCGCTGGATGAAGGCGACAAGGTACTGTGAGGTGGTGGCAGTATCATGCGGCTGAGTTTGTAAAATGTGGTGATTTGATTATATGTACAGAGGACCGATGGGGCTTCTTCCCCAGGTTTGGGTGCCCGGTCATCCGGGGTCCGGAAGGAGAGTTCTCGGGCCAGCGCATGAACGCGCTCATTACCGGGGATCGAGGCATGCCCAGGGACCCACGACAGAGTAACCATTCGGTCGAGAGAGGTGGCCGTGGTGGTAAGAACACGATGTGTTGTCGGCGTCGCCACGCCCTTTAGGTAGTGGCGGTACGCGGCCTGGGAGTCTGTGCAAATTTCGGTTACGTTTTTGTCAGTCGTGGAGTGGGCCAGAGCAAGTGCGATGGCGGCTCCTTCCGCTTCTGCAGGCGAATTAGTGCGGATAGTGGCGGCGGCGCTCAATGTGCCGTCTTCATAGGCTGCGACTGCCGTGAAATATCCTGGTTTCGAATTTTCTGCGCGTCGACATAAATGATATCGGAGCTGTTTCTGTATGTTTTCGTGTAATAGCTCGCTCGTGCCTGCCGCCTACCCTGATTGAGACTAGAGCTCATATTGCGCGGTAGGAGCTTCTGAGTGCGCAAAGAAATCATGTAAGGCGTAGGACTTGTTGGGGTGGGAATGGATGGATTGAGACGCAGCTGTTGCAGTAGGCGTTGACCTGTTTCTGTGCGACTCAGGCGGACTAATTGGTTGGTGCGTTGAGCCTCTATTAATTCGATCACTGTATTGTGGGTACCAGTGGCCAGGAGACGTTTCGTGCTAACCGTCCGTGGAAGACGAAGGGCGGAGGTGACAGCCGCGCGTATTAGGATGTCTGCCTGTTGTGTTTGCCGCTGAGTGAGTATGTGCTATGGGAGGTGGTATGTAATGCGGCTAATGATTAGTGCATTTGTCATATTGAGGGTCTCGCGTTCAGACAGCCCATAATTGCGTGCTGCCACCCGCCTAATAAGTGCAGCGACCTGTTTGGTCTGTCTTTGCAAGAGCTGAAGGGTGTCGGTTGCATCGAGAGTGTTGTTAATAAGAAGGCCGAGAATTTTTACCTGATGCACAATGGGCACTGGATTCCCGTACATGTTCAGTTCAATCTGGGGGTCAGTAGGGAGGGGCTTCAGCTGTAGGAGTTCCGATTTATTTGGAGAGCAACGGAGGCCTGTGTTTGCTAAATGAGTGGTGGTGATATCTATGGCAGATTGTAGGATACCCTGGCTGTTCCAAGGGATCCTCCCGTTGTCCAGAGGGTCATATCATCTGCGTGTATGCCTGTGTGGAGCCCTGGGACAGCACCAAGAGCCTTTGCCAGTGGCGCTAGGGCAATGTTAAAAAGTAAAGGTGACAGAACCGACCCTTGTGGGGCACCCCGGTTAGACAGGGGGACAGGCTGGGAGGCAATATCCCCAAGGTGGAGTTCTGCCGTGCGTCCCTGAAGGAAGGCCCGAATATATTGCCATATGCGGGTGCCGCATCCCGTGGTGGCTAATGTCGTGAGGATATGGTCGTGGCTTATGGTGTCGAAAGCCTTATGAATATCCAGGGCCAGTATGGCTCGCGTACTGGCTGTACGGCGCTTGGTGCAAAAGAGGGACTCTTTCAGGGCAAGAAGTACGTCTTGCGCCGAGATGTTTGGGCGGAAGCCGAACTGAACGTCGGTGAGAAAGCCTGTTGTTTCTCCGTTCAGAGAGTAAGGTGGGTATCTATGCGGCGTGAAGAGATATAATAAAGAGTGATCTATCGAAACTACAACGTGCTGGTTCATGCGCCCATTCTGATTCCTCCAAGAGCTGTTAGTTGTTTTGAAAGAGCGGTGGCAACTCGAGCGGGTTAGGTACCCACTGCTGCTTGTGTGCACGTGTGTGTGTGTGTGTGCGGGGGCGGGGGGGAGGGGGAAGGGCATTTCTGAGAAAAAAACAGGGAAAAATGAAGGGCCGTAATTTCTTCTAAAATCGTTTATCTGCGTGGCAAGGTACAGAGCCACGCAAACGGTTTGTTTTTCTTCAAGTTTTTTACGGTTGCTTGCCCCTGAGCACGTAACATATTAAGCGTAGAAAGTTGGGCTAGTTGGTTCGTAGTACTATTGTGATACATTCCAGCGGCTAAAAAGACAGGGATGAAGATAGACGAGACAGGGCGAACGCCGGCGTTCGTCCTGTCTCGTCTATCTTCGTCCCTGTCTTTTTAGCCGCTGGAATGTATCACAATAGCACGTAACATATGAATTCGGGTTTTTGATCCACAGTGCTCATGATAAGAATTGCGCAAGACGTAAAACTAGATCTCTGTCTCTTTTTTCAGCATTATTTCTTTCTGACCTGCTACCTCTAGGGCTAATTTTGCCGCATCTCTAGAGGAGTGGATTGCAAGACCTCTTCTGTGTTTCTGTTCATGGCCACTAGCGACAAGACACACGCACGAATCATGACATAAACGTAGGCGTTCGCTTCCGATTTACACCTCGTTAGTAAGAAACTAATGTCTTACGGCGTAAGCTTTATTGAAGTGGAGAGAGGCGTCTCCGCTTTCGATGTGATTTAGTGCATGCACACTGCAGCAATATTGCTTTAAGAGGAACGCACACCATCTCTCTTGCGGAGAGTTTATTGATGAGGGTACGGCTTCACGCACTGAGCAATGCCTCGGGAGATGTCGCAAACTTGCCCGAATTCCATGCACCGCTTCTTCATGGCATCAGTGCATACAAGACTCTGGATAGCTGTTGGATTGAAAAAAAAAATGAGACACCTCGAAACTTCTAAAAAACCTCTGCAGAAGTGATATAGTCGACAAACAATGAAAATGTAATTGAGGTGGGCCTAAGTCACAAACGTGACGTGCTTTGAGGAGGACAGTGAGCGTTATGTGGACTTGTGATACACGCTGGTCTGGGAGGAAGGTCAGCTATTGAAGGGCAGAGGAGGGGTGAGGGGACGTGGTTTCTTGATCACCCTTGAAGTGCGACGAAATGTATGTTTTGTTCTTTTTGCAGCAATTATTTCACATATAAAGAGATTCTACAAAGTGTTCTTACTGTTATAGATAAGACATGCCACAATTAAAAGACGTGCCACTCCTGTAGTTGCGGCGTCATTCGAGCCGTACAGATAATTTTTGTCAGTAACTAAACTGAGCTGTAGCGTTTCAAGCTCAGGCTTTTAGAGCATGAACTCCTTTCAACTTTCAAGGTTGGAATTTTTTCCTAAAAATCTAAGGAAATATTCATGAAACAAAGATAAGTTCAAATGGAAGTGTTAGGGCTAATCAACGCCTAATACGCGGACTCAATTTAGAACTAGTGACAGAGACACCTTTATATCCTTCAGGTAGTGTATTTTCTATGTTAAGTAGTCGCGGTAAACAAATTTATTACCTTTTTCTTTGGAACCTGCGCTGAGAATGTTTTAGGCGAATATTTGAGTCATAAGCGCGATGGCGAACAGTCACCAATGATGGTTACGGATGGGCGTCAACCAGGTCCGTGGTTATATTTTGGGCCCTCTATTTTCTAATTTATTTTCTCTGAAGTTCGTGGCAACCAGCGAATGGTATTTGTTCAGTTCAAGTTTGGTTACGCCGGGTTATTTTGAATCCATTTTTCGGGATTTCCAGGCCATTTCTTGCAACATAAAAACGCACTTCAAGCACCTGATTTTGTGTGCGGTATAAATTGATTTACTTTTTCTATTATTTTGATAATCACATTGCATATGGCAGATGGCATTATTTTGCCATGCGAATAACCAACTCCTGTGCCGCACTTCCGTGTCTGTGAAAAACCTGCTTACCTTTGCACATTTCGAAAACCTTTACTACATCCACTTGCTATATTTTTACACAAACAATACCATTGGAACAGTTACACGCTACATGCGTAGCGCTTCATATATCCCATGAAATAGGACGTCTAATCAATCCCCGCGTTTTGGTCTCTTGCCTCCAAAACAAAGTTTTAGAACCAATCCTGAAATTAAGTAGTGTAAAGAATGGCAATCCTTAAAAGAGGCTTAAAATGAATAGCTAAAAACAAACCATATAATTACCTGGAATAAAGACTACACACCGACTAAATGTAATTCGAATTTCTTGAACTTTATGCGCTGGCAAACTGCGTTATCTAGAGGCGCCTTTCCCAGTATTAATCGGGTAGAATCCGCTTTTAAGAAATCTGTTTGGATTTGCAATAGTCTGGTAAAATCGTGTTTTAGGCCGAGCTCTAGTCATTTTCCACTATTTATTTAAAGCGTATCTAAAGTGAAGTAAAGGGTATTTAAAGTGTACGACTTACTTAGAGCCAGGAAAGAATTGTGCCCCCATTATTATTCAGATCACAGGAAGAGGCAAAGAACTGCACTCCATAATGCCTCTACCTTCATAATTTTTTCAGTGGCATATCTTTAACAAATGGTTCAGCGCAGTGGTCACGTTGAAGAGTATTTTTGGCCTTGCTTGCTATCTGAGCAATCAGTGGATAGCATATTGGTCAAAATGGCATGAGGATTGAAATGGCTTTTCATTCTTTACTGTGCTGTGGTTACAGTGGACGTTAAAACTTCGCTATTCAGAATAGGCAGGATCAACTTTATCACTATTTGTACTTTTGGTAGTTGAAGAAGTAAACATATTCAAAGCGTAATAAGGAAAGCAGCAAACCTTTTCAAGGTTAAAAAGGAGGGATGAATATTGTTTTGTACGAGTAAAAAACACCACAGATTTCTGTCCCTCCTTTAATGATGAGAATAATCTCTCCCCTGTCAGTTAGTAGGCTTAGTGTTGCTGTAATATAGTGCTAGGTAAATTTTGGGAGGCGACGATATAGGTACTTCAGTAGTTTAATGAAACAACAACGTTCCTAGCATGAACTGCATGCATTTTAATTCATTCCTGCGCATTTCGCTTTGTCGAAGCTACATAGAAACTGCTGGTATATTAATAGGCAACTGTGTTTAGTATCCGGCCGACAGTAAATATATTTATGAAAATGTAGGGCCTTTTTTACCAGCATTGTAGAGTTCAACAAAAATATTTCGGCAAACGCTAAAAAGTGGTTGTATATTAGCTAATGAAAAGCTCGGCGCGAACAGTACTGACATCTGGCTATCTTAAGACCTTCTTCTGTCGAAAAATCGCTTTTCTGAGAGAGAAAAAGCCTCTCATTTCTCTGCGCGGCAAAAAGCAGCAATGAAACCCCTATCGAACTTGCCTGCATGGCCTGTAATGCTGACTTATTAGAGGTCCACCTTAGTGACGTATGGTACATGCCAGATAAAAACCGCATCACACACACCTGCTCCATATTTAATTTTATTTACTTATTTGGGACATACTGCTAGCCTCTTTTGAGGCTACTGCAAGATTGGGTTACAGCATGATCGTTTTTAACAAGACTAAAAGGGCTCGGGTCAACCAAAATGCCACAGCGCCAAATCAAGCGTGCTTTAAATGCAAGTCTTTCTTTCCTATTGTTCATTTCCAGTCTCTCCACACTTTGCGCTGAAAGGTAGATACTGGCGATAGCAGAGCACAGTCGCCATTGGAGCTACGGAACTGAGGGGCTACGAGGAGCTTAAAGAAACAAACCTCCATATGGGCTTGGAGGGACACCAAACCGGATGGCATCAGCTTAATTTGGACTGTGTGATGTGCTTTACTGCGCACTGACACCGCGCAGGCCAAAGGCGGCTTTTGCGTTTTGCCTCCCATACCAGGGTTGGGACTGAGTGCCCGCGGTCCGATAGCTCTGTATCATCCCCGTAACAATATGTAAATACCTGTCAATTTAGTGCATTTAATGCATTCATTAATTCATCACAAGGAAACAAGGAACAGCCGCAGACATTATAAACACAATATTGTGCAGTTTTACTCCATGCCTATAAAAAAGTTTTATGTTATATGCTACATAATGCCATACGTTTTCCATGCGGCTCGTATAGTATCCATTTAGAACAGCCGGAGCCGATGTGGGCTATATGATCAGCGCGTATGGAAGCATATTGACCGTATAACGTCATTCACACTGCACGCACTTCACGTCAAAACTATACGGGAAACATACAGCTCCCATATTGCAAACACATCCTGCATGAGCAGCTCATGTGGGACGTTTTAGTAGAGCTGTATTCCTTTCTTCTGCTTCTTCCTCTCCCGCCTCCAAAGAACGGCGGATGTTGCTCTTCGATTTTGCCGCGGGAATAGATCACATCATCCTCCGCTGAGCTGCCTAACCCAACAATACGAGTTACCGCTGGATGTTTCTTTTTTTTTTTGCCCATTTATTCCGCGGCGTGTAAATCTGCTGCACATATAGCCAAATAAGTATGTTTAAGGTAGATTTTGAAAGGTATTTTGCTAGCATGACGTATATACCAATTGAAACGCTTAATTTCATCAAATTTTTTTTTGTGTGTGCACAAATATTCAGCTTCTTTTTCAAGCATTTCTCTCGCAAACGCAATTAAGTACTTTTAATAGGCTGATATGCGGCAACAGAACCACGGACGTTTCTTCTGCATGTCGCTTTGTTGGAATACTCAAGCTTAATTTTTTCGCATAAGTGGCCCCGTCGGCGAAAGCTCTGCAGGACTATGAATAAAGTTGTTACCAACCAAGTGGTAAGTGCTTACCACTCCGGTAAGTGCATTTCTGCGGGTTACTTGTATGCTTAGAAATGCTTAATATGGTCATCTTTAGGACAAGCGAACAAGTTGCAATTTATTATTTCAATTTACATGTCAATTTAGCCTTTTCACATTCTTCCTGCATTAACTGGAGCTGTCCCATTTGAAAACCTATTCTTATGACGAAGTAAAGAGCAGCGCGATCCATGCAGATCCTTTTATTTGAAGGCAGAGAACACCAAATGTACGAGAAATTAGGACGTATACGAAGAATCTTTGCGCTTTTGTGGTATGCAAAACAAGAGAAAAGAAAAGATGTGCCTTCGTACCTTCTCTCATTGGTCCTTTGCTGAAACGGAAATTAAAGAGTTCGATTGTCAGCGGCATCAGTTTTTTCGTTTTGGTCTGAGGTTTAATATTTACAAGCTGGGGACGAACAAAAGTGCTTCACACGTCGGCGACAGTGTGAGATTTTATTTCGGGCCAAAATATGTGACGACCCTCTTTCACAATGCAGATTTGAGGTGGAGGCACTTATAGAAACATTTCATTAATGCAAACATGAAATACTGCCTGCTGGATACAAAGGTAAATAAAAGTGAAATAAAGTGTGCTGATTATTTGCACATAAATAACTAATTTCTACACAGTAAAGAGCTACAAAATACGCAACAATGGCCACTCAGTGTACTAGCCAATAAGTTGCGTTTATCGGGTTCGGTTTGGTTTCGTTGGGGTTTAACATCCCAAAGCGACTGAGGCTATGAGGGACGCTGTTTATCGGGTTCAATTATGTGCAAAAAGTTTAGATAAATCCATCATTGCATTGATTCAGTGCCCAGCGATACCTTGGATACGAACAGATGCCTCGCTCTTAGTTTCGGTGTGAGAATCTCTCGGAGTATTTCAAGATAATTTCTCTTTTTGACATGGTTCCGCAATTGATCTCGAGGACTGTGGAGTACAAACGTTGGACCTTGTTCCCCGCTTTTATGCAATGAATCCCGCGCCGTTTATTTTCCTCTCAGTTGCATTGCAAGCGGATAAACAAAGCCACACTCCCTGCTATCATGCAGCAATTACGAATCATAATTTCCATTTCGCAATGCTGAAAACAAGAGTGCAGAAAATCCAGTAAACGGAGTTTCTATAGAAAACGCCTCAGTTCCAAGGCAATAGCAGATGCTGCGTCGCGATGCACGGAGCGCTCAGAAAACCTAGTTAACAAGTACATAAGAATCATGGAAAAAAGGCGCGTCTCGGCTTCAGCTTCACGATAGGCATGGCTCTACGAATACCAAATGATTGCTGTTGCACTTTGTTAATTTTCCCCAGTTGTGATTCCTGTGGTGTGTCTGCGGTTTGCAGCAACTATGTGATACGTCAAATCCAATAAGCTTGAAAATGTGCGAAACTTTTTTGCGCTCTATTAAACTGATTTTACAGGGCGTTTCAATAAAGCAATATAAGTCAATTGCTTAAAATGCGTCAGCACAGAATTCACCCTTTAACTCCTTGCTTTCAGCGCCTCTTATTGTCTGTTTCGTCGCTTCTGTGTTTTTATACGCATTGACTGCACTTCATTTCCAGTTCATGGATACTGTGATAGATCGTTTGAGCACAACCTGCACGTGATTTGCGGGCTCACGAGTTCAGACTGGCGCCTTCTGTCATCGTAAAACTTTTCATTGTCTGCCTTACCGAATGGTCTATGGACAGAGCTTTAAAATGTTGGTAATTTCATTTTAGTGAATGAAATCGCTTTCGAGCGGCTTAAATAACGAACCGTACCCTGCGCAGGCATTCAGATGGCTGGAATGCTATATTACCCGCATAGAGATATTCTACCAAAAGAGGATTATTCGAATAAAAAACTGGTCTAGGTGAAGTGATATTCCTCTTTGAGCTTGACATCCACTGAGAGATTGTTTAATCAGTCCCGGCGGCTTAAAGAGGACGTCCACCACAAGTTACGTAAAATGAAAGCTTTTCTGGTCATTTTTCGTGAGCAGATAAAACTACTTGAGAGGATAGAGGAGCTGCACAATAAGGAGAAAATCACTCAATTCAAGGACAAATCTCAGTGACGATATACAAGCAAAACAAAAGTTCGCACGACACTGTAGACTGCTTACATTGGAGAAGGCGTAGGCCAGCTTGCTCACTAAGTGATCACATTCGCCGCGCGCTGTTCCTTGGTGAAACCCGATGCCACGCCGCTGGCAATTATACCTTTGCATGGCTCTACGCAGCCACCGGCGCGGCGCCGCTGCACCCCGCCGCTGCAACTCCGTGAGAACAGTAGCCGCCGTACTGCTGCCCTCGCTCCATTTTAATAGCATGACACGATAGCTAAAGGGTTAAGGCCCATATATGCACAATTGGTCTTTCTCTTTTTAGCATTCGTAGATCTCTTGTAGTTCTCATACTACTCCTCCTGGCACAGTGGTGCAGCGGTTAAGCGGTGCGCCACGGCCCTGCGATGGCAGGTGCTGCCAACGGTGCGACTCGTGCCATTCGGGTTGTCCCGAGCAACCTTACTCGACGAGTCATTAATCATGGTATGGTATTAACGATGGTACCCATAAAAGATGGCGTCATCCAGAAACCTGGCAGTTTGCATGAGGACGTTATCATTGGTTGCATGACAACGCTATCTTTTATGGGTACCATCGAGTGGTATCTCTCACACGCGCACGCACGCACACACACACACACACACACACACACACACACACACACACACACACACACACACACACACACACACACACACACACACACACACACACACACACACACACACACACACACACACCTAAGAACCTAAGAGAGTGTACCGCGAATGTTTAAGCACTGACTGCAGTGTGACAGCCAAGGCTGAAGCTAGGCACCAGGCCGTGGGATGCCTGTAGTCATCCTATTCTAGCGGTGAATTTCGAACCAAGCACACCCCTTAGCAGAGGTGATCGCCGAGGTCACTTGGCCTCCCCCGCTTACCCCCCTCTCTCCGTCCTCATTCTCCCACTTTTCCTCTCCTTCACCGCTCGTAAAAGTGGAGAAGGTGATATCCATCTATCCACTTTGCCACCTGTCAACCAAGGCAGGTGGGAGGAGGCGCTCTGGACGCTGACGGCGTCGACGACGATGACGCCAACCACGAAGGCGCGAAACTGAGGATTGAACTAATAAGGGCTAACGCTCTAAAAAACTTAATAGATGTAAACTTGTTGGCTAAGCGGATTGATCTCCAAAAGTTGAGCGGTATTAGCAGGTGAGAGGTCTGGATTGACAGGCTCATTTTGACGTCTTACAGGTTACTGCCCGGTTAGGAGGCCAATAGGCTAGTCCCACAGGTGCCACCGCGGCGGTCGTAATTTCGATGGAGGCGAACTCTAGAGGCCCGTCTACTGTGCGATGTCAGTTCACGGTATAAAGAACCCCAGGTAGTCGAAATTTCCCGAGCCCTTTACTACGGCGTCCCTCATAGCCTGAGTCGCTTTGGGACGTTAAACCCCAATAAACCAAACCAACCACAGGTGCATACTGCGCCTCCTTCCATTTCTGGTTTAGGTTTTGATCGCGTTCCCCACTCACCTCACGGACTGAAGGGTCCGCTTGAACAAAGCAAACAGCATAGATCTCATGCTGTCTTTTAAGTGCAGATCGTCCGTTCGTTTCGAGTAAAGGAAATGCTCTTCGTGGGTCAGTGGACGCCGCAATTGCCCTTTGCGACCAACAAAAGCGCGCTACACGCCTGCCGTTGTACCCCCTAAACTGGTTTTGCTAATCGGCTTGCGCAAAGCTATCGCTGCTTTCGCTGTATGATTATTTGATCTCAGCTTACAGGGTTTGCTCATTATCAACTAAGCCTGATTGGCATTAGCGGCAGAGAGTTCTGGAGTACCAGGCCGATTTCGATGTTTCACAAGCGACTGCTGGCATGGGCATGTCACAGGCCCGTTTTTGCGTCTATACGCCCACTTGCATCATCAGCCTTCTCTCACTTCCGGTCTTCTGTTCGATCGTGTTCGCGGCACAATTCAAGGACTCCGGGGCCCACTTGCACGAAGCAAAGAGTCTGCTTCCCGGTGCTGTCTTAATCGCAGTCTAAGCCCTCCGTTTCAACTGAGGAAAGACATGAAGCATAGCTACCTGCACGTCCACCTACAAAAATGCGTTCGGCGTAACACGTTGCACCCCTCCCGTCGTACCCCTAAATTGCTTGTACATAGTTATTGAAGCTTCCGCTTTAAAAAAAAACGACAGCTTGGGCTCAAGGCTGTTGCTTTGAGCCGAGGACCTCGCTTCTGCTACTGGCTTCAAGTGTTTTATAGAACAGGAAGTTGCCAGGAGAGCATTACCTATCTGCAAGTTAGAATTTTCTAGAAAATTCGACCACACTGTTCCGAAGAGAAATATTCAGGTGATGTAGCTCGGTAATTTACTCCAGTAATTTTTGGAGAAAACAGCTACTACGCAGCGAAGCCGTCTATTTTGCTGTGCACTCAGGAGAGAAAGGTTTGGTTTGGTTTCGCTTACGCGGTTTAACGCCGCAAAGCGACTCAGGCTATGTAGGACGCCGTAGTGGAAGGCTCCAGGTAATTTCGACCACCTGGGGTTCTTTAACGTGCACTGACATCGCGCAAAACAGGGGCATCTAGAATCTCGCCTCCATCAAAAAAGAACGAGGAAATAAAACACGAAGATATGAGAGAAGGGTGTCTCTGGTGTCGGTAACCGTTAGTTCCTTGGTATGTAAAGGCGATCGGCCTGTTCTTTAATTTTGCTGGTAGCAGACCTCTATGCGCGTTCAATGGAAGAAAAACATAGAAAAAACCTAATGCCTAGGCGTTTTGCTAAACTTTAACAAGCAGAAGGGGAGGAGGTTGTTTCAGCAATATCGAGTTAAGATTCAATCACAAAAGTGGCGCATTTGCAGATTTTGTTGCTAAAGTAGTGCTAGCGTACCCTCTCTCCCAGAAATATCATCTCAGCTTATTTTAGCTGAAACTTTAAACTTGTTAATAATCAGATTCATCTTCGCTCTCACCTCAGCCAATGGTGGCGTATAAAAGTTGTGAATTCTAGACCGTCACCATTCGGTGAAGCATAAAATGGTAGCATGCGGATTCTAGACAATCACCACCGCATTTAACCGCAATTTAACAGTATGGACAAAATGCCGTGTAACTTTAGTGCCCAGCCCCTGGACTACATATAATTAAAAGTAGAATTTGGAGATCTATGCCGTAGTGCGGGCCACATAGAAATATTTTCTATATTCTTCAGTGTAGCATGAAACACATAACACGGTTCTAGAAGAATAACTAGAACTAATAGAAGAGCTAATAATAATAATAATGATAATAATAACAACAATACAACTAATAATAATAGCGGAAGAACTAGAAGAATAAGAAGGGGTGGAGCGCATATGGCAGGTTCCCTCAGATCATGAATGGCAGTTTGACAATATCCCTGAAGAGAAAGGCATACAACAGCTGTATCTTACCGGTACTCACCTATTGGGCAGAAACGGGGATGCTAACAAAGAGGGTTCAGCTTAAGTTAAGGACAACGTAACGACCTATAGAAAGGAAGATGATAGGTGTAACATTAAGAGATAGGAAGCGGCCGGAGTGGGTGAGGGAAGAAAAGCGTTTTTGTGACATCCTAGTCGAAATCTAAAGGAAGAAATGGGCTTGGGCAGGGCTTGTAATGCGAAGCCAAGATAACCGCCGGTTCTTAAAGGTAACGGAGTGGATTCCAAGCGAAGGCAAACGTAGCAGGGCGCGGTAGAAAGTTAGGTGGGTGGATGAGATGAAGTTGGCGGGGATACGGTGGCCGCAACTGGCAAAAGACAGGTTTAATTAGAGAGACATGGGAGAGGCCTTTGCCTTGCAGTGGGCGTAGCCAAGCTGATCGTGATGATGTACCGAATGCACACTATGTACATGAATTGGCGAATGTAGGAATTTTTTTAAAAGCATGCTTGAACCCAGCAGATTTACACCGGGTGCGGCTTGTATGCCGTAAACTGCTCTAATTGTTGCAATAAATGTGTCTCACGAAATGAAGTTGTTTGCTGTACTGAGGTTTAGCTGAAGTTATTTTGCATCTCATCAAAAAAGTGTGGATTGGAATAATGGTTACACGCTCCCTTCACGCAACCACGCAATAACAGACGCTTTGATAAGGTCATCTTGAAACCTCACACGATTACTTTGGCAGACTTATTTGCTGGTGATCCCCGTCTGAGAATCGCTGCTTACGTTAATGACCAAAAAGGTCGGCCGTTATGCTCCAGCTGTGATTCACGAGTGAAACAACGCTACTTTTCGGAAGCATCCATAGCAGCCTAAATGAGCAACCAACCTTGGACGACCGCCGAGAAGTTCCTGAACCTTAGATGCTGCTGAGAGAAAACCCAAGAGTAGAAGTATTCCAAGCATTGTTGCCTGGGTACAACGTGCGCAGCGCGCGAAATATCTCGAAGTAAAAGCGTTTACCGTTCACTTAGTGTGAAGTCCCACTGTAATGCTCGCGTGTGCAACGAATAGCCAGTTCCCGCTCGTCGACGCACTGAGCGTTTCGTAGACGCGTACGCCTTTGTTTTTTACCAGCACTGAAGCACCGTTTGACCATCTGCGCAGAAAACGGATATAAGAAAAGGCATTCAAACCTCTGTTAAATAAAAGCGTGTTCGTGGCCTCCTGGAGCATTAAAACTGCTCAATAAATTAAAGCTATAAGAAATAGCTGTTAGCTTTTGCCTTTAAATGACGTCTTACCAGCCTCTTTTGTTCGGAAGCCATTGTAAACCAAATTTACGGAGGACCCGGTGCACATGCGTTCTGCTCCCTTTTTTTATGTTCGCAGGAGATGGGTTGGTTCTGCCTGTCTCTGCAAATGCGAGGTCAATGCCCTGAAATCACACAGCGTTTCCCGGTGAATATACGTCGAAGAAGCCGCTTGATATCGCAGTGATGCGCGTTGCCTGTTTTCTTACTGTGAGCGTGGCAGGCATTACCTTCTTGTGCGTGTCATGGTATTTGGATTTAGGGCATAATTGGAAACAGATGTCACGAGATCAGCTTAGAAGCTACTTTACCATGTTATTACAAAAAGGCAGGGTCAATTCAACATTTATGTGGAATGATGCAACTTGGAGGCAATGTAACTCTTGCAGTAAGTGATAAAATGTAAAGTAGCTGCTTTTCTAATCAATTATATTTAAGCGGTAATATATTCAGTAATATTCTAAATTGGACAACAGCACAAAATAAATAAATTAAAAAAAATCCCCTGTGCCCCTTGGTTTCTGTGGCTGTTGGCTTCTGTCAAAATGTATAGGTAGGCATTTTAAAGTAAATAAAAAATTTGTGCCCGATGGGCTTTCTAGAACTGTAAGTGCCCGCATTTATAGCTTCGTCATTTTTGAAAAGGTTATTTTCAGCGGGACCCGACTGATTGAAACGCCAGAAGCGTACTCCAGTTCGTATGTGACTGCGACTTTGAGTGGTGGCAGGATGTCACTGCGTTTCAGTTGCCGCGGAGAACCCCCCACCTGCTCTAAAGCTCTTCGCCGATGAACGGAACGCGACAGAAGAATTTACCCACATTTTAATTTGCGTATCAGATGCCATAGTAAGAAGGAAATCTGAAGCCCCCTCCCCCCTTTCACCAGGTGGACTTGAATAAACACAAACAATATTTCAAATACTGTTCTTTTTCCATGTACAAAAGCAGGATGTGTACTTTTAAGAAATTAATGCACACAACTGCAGACGCTTTGCAGCGTCGGCGCGAATGCTGCGACCGCCGATCATCAAGGGTAAAAAATTGACAGCTGTCTAGTTCGCACAAGACGGAACTTTACATTTGGTTCGAGGAGGTTTCTTAGGGAAATAAATGTGTGGTGTCAACCCGCTCTATGCACAATGCATGCTGGCTGCACTGCTCAGAGAGGAAGACGCCTTAATTGACGGCTTGCCGCCTGGAACATCGCTAAACGTAAGCACGTAGTGGTGAGCGAGTCGGTTATGCATGATATAAGTGATACAGCGCAAGGCCCAATGCCTTTATCTGCTCCATTCCTCTCACTTGTAACAGGTTCTATATCGGCCAAACAGGACAATGCTTAAATGTTAGGCTCCGCCAGCACTGTAACAATGTCGATAACAAAGGCTCTCGTAACCTCAGCATGCATTGCCGTGAGTGCGATTGTCTCTCACAGTTCGAATATTGCCGAGTTGCTGCTAAGAACAAAGATCAGCTGTGTTGTGAAATAATGGAGGCCACAAATATCAAGAAGTATGGAGATTCCTGTGTAAGTCCTATATCGGTATCTTCATCACAGAAAGAACTTCGCTTCCTGAATTGCACATTTCAGCATGTGTTGTCTTGCAGGGGTCCGGGTGCTTGAAAGTGCTTTTCGCGGTGTTGTGTATGATGTCACCAAGCCGCGGAGTGAGTGCATTTCTAGAGGGGAGATCTGTAAGTACTCATATGAAGTCTTTTGTAAATAATGCCGTTTTTGTGGTTTTCTTTTAATGCTCTTTTATACGGCTACACAGACAGCGTTCCATTCGACAGTAAAGATGGATGCACACTGTGGAACTCTTATACTTCTTTCCAATTCCCTTGTACCACTGCGCTTCTAACGTGAGCATCTGTTGTTGAACCATCAGTATGAAAGTCCGTATATCCGCTGCATTTTTCCTCGAGTGCAAGAAATTCTTGTACTATGTGTTGTTGTGGTTTCGTCTTTCATGAATGTGTGTAAGCGCGGTATTGCACACAACAGGAACATTGTGTCATGCAGGCAGTGTATGTTGTCTTTGCACATTGCTAGGTAATGCGTCTGGTATGCCGATATTCTGGCATATCTCTTCGAAACTCAAAAGCAGTGGCCTGGTAGCTTGCTATGTCTTGCTAAACAGTGTTTTAAGCGGTAACTTTGTAACTACGGTGTCACAAGGATGCTTCGGCAGTGAACGGATTTTTAAAAAGTATTAGCATCTTCTGTCTGCAAATGATGGTCCACTGGTTTCGGCATAGAGACGGTTAATGGGCAAAGTCCCGTTTGCACCAATGTAAGCAGCAAACCTAAATTTTGCACTGGATCAGGTCGTTCAGGGTACGATGGTCTCACAGACCCATGCGCTATACAGCCATAATCAAAGGTAGAGCGTACTACGGAACGGCAGGTTTCCAGAAGCCATGTCCTATGTGATCCCCAGGGTTTTTGTGGGCGTACTTTTAGTATACTCAGGGTTTGGGAAGCTCTCTTTTTGAGGGTGCCTATGTGCGACGGGATTATCAATTTTTTGACAGAAGTTTTTCCCAAAATTTGTGCTCTTCTTTTACTGACAGCCTGGCTTTATTCAATAAAGGGTGGGATCAGTGTGCCGTCCTCTTCCAAGACAGAACGTAACAGTCACTGTCTTTTGCATGAAAAACTTAAAACCAGTTCTATCTCCCCATGTCGTTAGTTTATTTGTTGTCAGCTGTATTTGCCTCTCGCACGATGTAACGCAAAAGGATGTGCTAGTGATCTGGAGGTCGTCGACATAGACTGCATGCATGACAGATTTCGGAATGATTCTCGCTATGGAATTCATTTTTACTATTATCAGAGTAGTACATAAAATGGACTCCTGAGGCACACCGTTCTCTTGAGTGAAGTTATTTGAAAGGGCGAAACCGAGACGTTCCTTAAATGAACAGTTGGACAAAAAATTGCTGCAGCATTTCAGCACCCTGCCAGTGACGCCAAGGTGTCCAAGATCACATCGAGTTCTAAACTTCCATGTGGTGTTATAGGCTTTCTCTAAATCAAAAAAAGACCAGCAAGACAGTTTCATCTTTGTATAAATGCTTCTCGGGTTGCAGTGCTTGCTGCAATGTAAACATTAGCTTGAATATTACAGGGAATATTACGTCATGACTGCCTGTTAGTGCGGTTGCTTGAATATTGTAGTAGAAGCACTTGTGCCGCGTGTTCTACATGGTGCTGGAGAAGGACGGCGAGGGAAAAAAATTAGGCAGTGGCTTAGCTCTGGTAGCTTCGGTTATGCTTGGTTTGACGGCCGTCCACACACTGCCTGTACGGAGGCGGAGGAAGAGACGGAAATCGGCGCGGTTAAAACTGCCCGCAGGAATGCGGAGAGGAGGGTTGCCGGCTGCCGCGCGGGCAACACGCGGCTGCAAAGAAAGGTCAAACGGTGGGCGAGGAGGCGAAGCGCGCAGTTCTAGCGACAGCGAGAAGGCGACGCACATGCGCAGTAGTGCGCGGTTGCGCCGAAAGGTCAGGCGACGGAGTCGGTGGCGGCGACGGCTGCGGTAAGGAGCCACCACCTGCGCGGAGCGTCACGTCCCTCTGTTTCGCGCATGCGCATAACTCACCAGTTCGGCTCCCGCGAAGCTCGGCTTTGACCCGCGTAGTGAAGCTTTTCGCTTCAGAAATGGATGGGACACTTAAGCTCCACCTTAATGGTATGATGCGACAGCGGTAATGGGTAAATCCTCGTGAATGCGGAATTGGTTATTTTCTAGTTTCCTTTCACAGATCCCTGGGAGTCTTCATGCCACTCTTAGCGCAGTGGTGCAGCGGTTAAGCGATGCGCCACTTCCCTGTGTCGGCATGTGCTGCCACCGTTGGGAGTTGTGCGACCCAGGTTGCTCTTCCCGAGCAACCTTTCGCGATCAGTCATTAATTTAACTGCCACCTGCCACGGTGGGCAGGTTTCAGACAACACGCTAGGTAGGTAAGGTTGACACCACAGCATCACGCGACCTAGCTGCAAAACCTGCCACCTAGGTGGCCCATGTAGGTCGCTTCTCTGGGGATTTCTTGTGGATTTATCGCTCATGGTCAATGACGCCGACGACGTCGCCGGTCTTTCTGCGACATTGACCCCTTAAAGCTTTCAACTGTGCTCCCTAATAAGGTTGAACAATTGTAATTGATTCCTCTTCCTTGGAGGGGCCCTGAGTCCAGAGCTCTTTAAAGGGCTGTGATCCGACAGGCACTCCCTGTAAACCGTCAGTTGCCGGTCGGCCGGGGAGCCTCCCAAAAAATGGGGTGAGGTGGGCGTCGTGTGAAGCCGGAGAAAGTTAATTTTCATTTTTTTTTTCGTTCAGCGTGGGATGGGGACAGGTGATGGGTGGCAGTCTTCTTTTACTACTATAGCGTTTTGCTACGCAGGTGGAGGCCTAAAGAGGGCGCTGATACCACCTTCGTTGTTGGTAGTTGTCGGGTGGCCGGGGTTGTCTTCGAGGATGATGTCTCTCCACGATCAACTGAGGAGGGCCCGTCCGACGACATCATCGACATCGTCCCCACTGGAAGTGCCCGAAGGTCGGTGCTCGGGTGAGCGCCCGAGTACTCTTTAGAACTGAAACACTGCTAGCAGGGCCTTTCAGTGGAATGCACGCTTCTGCCCTATTCCACTCCTTTATGAATATCGCCCCACTTCTGCGACTTTCTGGACGACTTTTTGGAGGAGACATAACTCCGATTAGGAAACTTCTGCAAAAAAAAAAAAATCTGTAACCGCTTGTACATTCACACCACTATCACCAACAGTTGAACCTCGGAACACTGTGCTGTTATCCGGCTAGCTACCTCTGAACTACCGCTCTGACGGGCGCCAATTCTTTTGAACACATATATTGTGCTTCATTTTCAGACCAGTAGTTATTACATCCATTTCCCGAAAAACGGCGCATGGTATTAGAGTACTAATTAAATTTCACCAGTATTTTTATGTTCCCATTCTCATTTCTCTGTATTATTCGTTCATCCACTCCCACATTCAGTATTGCATTTCATCTTGGGGAAAAAACATCTCATCCGCATTTATCTTTTCTGCAAACTATCCAAAATCAAGCAATTCTCAATATCACTTATAGTCACTGCTCTGTAAATGCCTCTCGTCTGCTCCTATCACTCAATATTTTATCTGTGCCCAAAGTAATCGAATACAAATTATGTACCCTTATGTACTAAGCTGTCAAAGAGCTACTTCTTGTTCGCTAACTACCAGTGACCAAAATACGTGTCGCAACGACACACGTTTTTCAAATCACAATACTTCGTACTTGATAACTCTGACACTAATTATGAAAAACAAACAGTTCGTTTCTCTGCTACCACGTTATAGGACCCACTACCTCTTACAATTAAGCAATCATCAAATGTCTGTGCCTTCAAATCGGCCCTTCGTCAGGTTTTACAATGCGCCTCCTCATGGTAAATGGTACTAGAAGAGTTGAAATCTGGGTTAGTTGGTACATTATACTTAAGAAAAACCAGCCAAAAAGACAGGGACAAAGGAGAGACGAGGCACACACAACGACTGGACTATCAACTGTGCTTTATTGAAAAAACAGCCAGTCTCCAAGAAAACCCAACAGAGCATGCGCAACTCAACGGCACCGCAAAACCAGCCCAAAAAATCAAGAAACGCGATCTCCTAAGATAGTCAAACTGCGGTGTCAACGGGACAAGTAACCTAATTCTTTCTGCATCAACGTGATAGAAGCCGTGCTAACACAGTTATCTCCATGATTGCTAATGTGAAATGCTTCGAGGATTTCCCGCTCAACCTTATCCTTGCCTCTACCGAGAAAGGTAACATTGGAAAACAACGGGTAGCACCCGCAATCGCGGCAATGGCGAGGCAAGTTTGCTCCGTCAGCCGGAGTCAGAGAGTTATGGTGCTCTCGTAGCCTTTCATTTATACACCGGCCAGTTTGACCGATGTAAACTTTTTCGCATGTCAGCGGTATCTTATAAACCACCCGTGTCGCACAAGGAACATAGCAGTTTTTATGCCGCGTCGAACAAACAGGTGGTCTAGTTCTGCCACGCGCGACACGTGAACAAAGGCTTGAAAGTTTGCAAGGAGCAGAAAAGACAACATTGACACCTTGTCTTGCAGCAACTTTTTTGATATTGTGGGAAGCCCCATGCACATAAGGCATCACCTCAAATTTTCTTCTTTCAGCCCTAGTAGGGTCAGCCACCTTTTCGTCACGGCTCTTAATTCTTTGCAGCAACGACTCTGCCACAGCATTCAAAAGCGGTTTTGGGAAACCGGCCTCTTGCAAACGCTTAACCTGGTTGTCGAAACTTGACTTCATGCTATGGTGGCAACTCTTCTGCAGAGCATTGCGAAAACAGCTCATGGCAATCCCTCTCTTGACGACTTTTGAGTGTGCAGACGAGTACGGTAATAAAGCCTTCTTACTCCTAGGTAAAAAACACCAGCATACATGGCCATCGTCACGAAAAGTTAGTTGAAGTTCTAAAAAACGAATCGACTGGTTAGCGGGTAGTTCAAAGGTAAAAGAAAGGGAGCTTGAGCAAGCTTTAAAATCTTCTAAGACATTTTCTACAACCTCATGCAAGGAGTCAGTCGGTGAAAGATTTAACATTATCAAGAAATCGTCAACATATCTAAAAACTTTGCACACTCGTTTGTCAATAAAAGAGCCTAAAAGTGTGTTGTCAAACTTTGCTAAAAAAATTTGGCACAAGATAGGAGCTACGCTAGCACCAATACAGATTCCTTTTTTCTGTATGAACAGACCGCCCTTAAAATCTACAAGGGTAGATGAAAGATAAGTAGTTAACAGTTCTAAGAACGCATCGACGGAGATGCCACAAGCATTTTGGAAGGCAACTAGGCCGTTCTGTTCAATCACTTCACGCACTGCAACAAAAAGTTCGTCATGAGGGATGCTGTAAAACAAGTCTTCGATGTCAATAGAAAACCCAGCGTTGGCTCCGGGAATGCCGTCGCTGAGAACTTCAACCACAGCAGCTGCGCTTGCAACGTAGCAGGGGTCCTGCACATCAAGGGACTGCAGGTGTCGCTGCAAGTACTGGCCCACTAACTTTTGCCAGGTGTCAGCCTCGGTCACAATGGCCCTCAAAGGGCAGTCCGTCTTGTGCGTTTTTGCGGAGAAAAAGATTTGGAGGCGATTACCTTTGCAATTCTTCACCTTCTGAGCCAGATTATCCAAGTTGTTGGCTTCTAGGAGTCTCACGGCTGTGGTCTTCAGTTTTGAAGGCTTGCGTTTCGTAGGAAGGAAATTCTTGTGTACGGCTGCCAAAGCCTTATCACCAAACGTGCTCGTAGGAAGAACCACAAACCCTCCTTCCTTGTCCGCTTGAAGAAGTGTCAATTTGTTTTCGATGAACTCTGTGGCGCTGTCAGTAACGAATTCTTACAGGTACCTTGGCGTCGAAATAACGAACAAATTAACATGGTCAGACCACATTATCAAACTTTGCGCAAGCACTTCCAGAGCACTTGGCTTTATCCGAAGATCACTATCAATGTCCCCCCCACCAATCAGACAACAAGCATACGAAACATTCATTCGCGCTAAAATGGAATATGCCTCAGCAATATGGAACCCTCACCAGGCCTACTTAATACAACTGCTCGAAGCTATCCAGAATCGGGCAGCGCGCTTCATAACGTCGCAGTATTCGTCTCGACACAGCGTTACCAACCTAAAATCGTCTCTCGGCCTTGAACCATTAGCATTCCGCAGAAAAGTATCAATTCTTTGTCTTTTCCACAAACTATACTTTAAATTCCCTGCACTACGCCAAACTTTGTTATCTGCTCCCTTACGCTCATCTCGCCGATTATTCAACTCCCTCAGCATTCAGCGGTTGCATGGTTCATCCAACGCTTTCAACAAATCTTTCCTTCCCATCGCCATAGAGGAATGGAACAATCTTCCTGAAACCGTTGTCATCGAAACTAATCCCACCAGATTTAGGCAGCTAATAACAGACCACTTGATCCAACTATAGCTACTTCCCTCGCGATGCTCTGAGTGCAATTTGAACTGCTTGTGTTATTGCGACACCCCCCCCCCCCCCCCCCAAGTGTTTTCCCACTTATTTCATTTCCGTACTTTTTAATGTGTAATTTATATACTACTGCTTTGCCATATATATTCTGTTCTATTTGAATCACCTGACGCTAATTTCACGTCAAATTTGTTATTCTTGTTATTTTTTGTTCTTTTGTTATGCTTTTCTATGCTTACATGCTTTTGTATGACTGTTTCACATCACTGTCTCCCCCCCCCCTTATGTAATGTCCCAGACGGGATCTTTAAGGGTTCAATAAATGATGATGATGATGATGATGATGATGAAGTGGTCCACCACTTGGTGAAGAGCAGGGTCCATGTGCCTTTGTTGTTTACTGTCTATCTTGCTTAAGCCGTCGATGCCTTCAGACAAACACCTCTGCTTCTCGTCTATCTCGGCTTTCTCTGCCACACGATGTACAGTAGCAAGGAGCTCATGTCTGCTGACACGAGGCTCCATACTGTACTTGGGCCCATTCTGTAGTAGGTCATCAATTGCCTTAGGTACTGACGTTCCTTCCAGATAGGTAACAGAGCCTCTGTGCACTTTTGACTGTTCCTTTCTTGGCAATTCCCGCCGAAGCTGATTCCAGTACACCTCAGTAGCTTGGTCTGCGATGCGACGGTGTTCTTGAAGGCATCGAACCCCAAGGTGTTCGCTACGTCCGGTGAGGCACAAAACTCGAAGCCAGTCATGTAGGAGTCTCACCTGTCTCCAGCACTCGGATTTCCAAATTTTGGCTATCCGCTTCCAATGCCCCGAAGATGGCTCTAGGAGGCCAAAGAAGGCAACGAGCTCTTTGGGCGCCGAATTCACCTTAAGGCAATGAGACAGGGCACGCGCTCGGCAGGTGATGAAAGCAATTGCGCTGGCGCAAACCATTGCCTGATTTTCCGGAGACTGCACACTTAAAAAGATACCCAGAGAAGAAGAAAAGTTTTGCAGAAGAGTTGAAATCTGGGTTAGTTGGTACATTATACTTAAGAAAAACCAGCCAAAAAGACAGGGACAAAGGAGAGACGAGGCACACACAACGACTGGACTATCAACTGTGCTTTATTGAAAAAAACAGCCAGTCTCCAAGAAAACCCAACAGAGCATGCGCAACTCAACGGCACCGCAAAACCAGCCCAAAAAATCAAGAAACGCGATCTCCTAAGATAGTCAAACTGCGGTGTCAACGGGACAAGTAACCTAATTCTTTCTGCATCAACGTGATAGAAGCCGTGCTAACACAGTTATCTCCATGATTGCTAATGTGAAATGCTTCGAGGATTTCCCGCTCAACCTTATCCTTGCCTCTACCGAGAAAGGTAACATTGGAAAACAACGGGTAGCACCCGCAATCGCGGCAATGGCGAGGCAAGTTTGCTCCGTCAGCCGGAGTCAGAGAGTTATGGTGCTCTCGTAGCCTTTCATTTATACACCGGCCAGTTTGACCGATGTAAACTTTTTCGCATGTCAGCGGTATCTTATAAACCACCCGTGTCGCACAAGGAACATAGCAGTTTTTATGCCGCGTCGAACAAACAGGTGGTCTAGTTCTGCCACGCGCGACACGTGAACAAAGGCTTGAAAGTTTGCAAGGAGCAGAAAAGACAACATTGACACCTTGTCTTGCAGCAACTTTTTTGATATTGTGGGAAGCCCCATGCACATAAGGCATCACCTGAAATTTTCTTCTTTCAGCCCTAGTAGGGTCAGCCACCTTTTCGTCACGGCTCTTAATTCTTTGCAGCAACGACTCTGCCACAGCATTCAAAAGCGGTTTTGGGAAACCGGCCTCTTGCAAACGCTTAACCTGGTTGTCGAAACTTGACTTCATGCTATGGTGGCAACTCTTCTGCAGAGCATTGCGAAAACAGCTCATGGCAATCCCTCTCTTGACGACTTTTGAGTGTGCAGACGAGTACGGTAATAAAGCCTTCTTACTCCTAGGTAAAAAACACCAGCATACATGGCCATCGTCACGAAAAGTTAGTTGAAGTTCTAAAAAACGAATCGACTGGTTAGCGGGTAGTTCAAAGGTAAAAGAAAGGGAGCTTGAGCAAGCTTTAAAATCTTCTAAGGATCTTAGGAGATCTATCTTAGGAGATCGCGTTTCTTGATTTTTTGGGCTGGTTTTGCGGTGCCGTTGAGTTGCGCATGCTCTGTTGGGTTTTCTTGGAGACTGGCTGTTTTTTCAATAAAGCACAGTTGATAGTCCAGTCGTTGTGTGTGCCTCGTCTCTCCTTTGTCCCTGTCTTTTTGGCTGGTTTTTCTTAAGTATAATGTACCAACTAACCCAGATTTCAACTCTTCTGCAAAACTTTTCTTCTTCTCTGGGTATCTTTTTAAGTGTGCAGTCTCCGGAAAATCAGGCAATGGTTTGCGCCAGCGCAATTGCTTTCATCACCTGCCGAGCGCGTGCCCTGTCTCATTGCCTTAAGGTGAATTCGGCGCCCAAAGAGCTCGTTGCCTTCTTTGGCCTCCTAGAGCCATCTTCGGGGCATTGGAAGCGGATAGCCAAAATTTGGAAATCCGAGTGCTGGAGACAGGTGAGACTCCTACATGACTGGCTTCGAGTTTTGTGCCTCACCGGACGTAGCGAACACCTTGGGGTTCGATGCCTTCAAGAACACCGTCGCATCGCAGACCAAGCTACTGAGGTGTACTGGAATCAGCTTCGGCGGGAATTGCCAAGAAAGGAACAGTCAAAAGTGCACAGAGGCTCTGTTACCTATCTGGAAGGAACGTCAGTACCTAAGGCAATTGATGACCTACTACAGAATGGGCCCAAGTACAGTATGGAGCCTCGTGTCAGCAGACATGAGCTCCTTGCTACTGTACATCGTGTGGCAGAGAAAGCCGAGATAGACGAGAAGCAGAGGTGTTTGTCTGAAGGCATCGACGGCTTAAGCAAGATAGACAGTAAACAACAAAGGCACATGGACCCTGCTCTTCACCAAGTGGTGGACCACTTCATCGAAAACAAATTGACACTTCTTCAAGCGGACAAGGAAGGAGGGTTTGTGGTTCTTCCTACGAGCACGTTTGGTGATAGGGCTTTGGCAGCCGTACACAAGAATTTCCTTCCTACGAAACGCAAGCCTTCAAAACTGAAGACCACAGCCGTGAGACTCCTAGAAGCCAACAACTTGGATAATCTGGCTCAGAAGGTGAAGAATTGCAAAGGTAATCGCCTCCAAATCTTTTTCTCCGCAAAAACGCACAAGACGGACTCCCCTTTGAGGGCCATTGTGACCGAGGCTGACACCTGGCAAAAGTTAGTGGGCCAGTACTTGCAGCGACACCTGCAGTCCCTTGATGTGCAGGACCCCTGCTACGTTGCAAGCGCAGCTGCTGTGGTTGAAGTTCTCAGCGACGGCATTCCCGGAGCCAACGCTGGGTTTTCTATTGACATCGAAGACTTGTTTTACAGCATCCCTCATGAAGAACTTTTTGTTGCAGTGCGTGAAGTGATTGAACAGAACGGCCTAGTTGCCTTCCAAAATGCTTGTGGCATCTCCGTCGATGCGTTCTTAGAACTGTTAACTACTTATCTTTCATCTACCCTTGTAGATTTTAAGGGCGGTCTGTTCATACAGAAAAAAGGAATCTGTATTGGTGCTAGCGTAGCTCCTATCTTGTGCCAAATTTTTTTAGCAAAGTTTGACAACACACTTTTAGGCTCTTTTCTTGACAAACGAGTGTGCAAAGTTTTTAGATATGTTGACGATTTCTTGATAATGTTAAATCTTTCACCGACTGACTCCTTGCATGAGGTTGTAGAAAATGTCTTAGAAGATTTTAAAGCTTGCTCAAGCTCCCTTTCTTTTACCTTTGAACTACCCGCTAACCAGTCGATTCGTTTTTTAGAACTTCAACTAACTTTTCGTGACGATGGCCATGTATGCTGGTGTTTTTTACCTAGGAGTAAGAAGGCTTTATTACCGTACTCGTCTGCACACTCAAAAGTCGTCAAGAGAGGGATTGCCATGAGCTGTTTTCGCAATGCTCTGCAGAAGAGTTGCCACCATAGCATGAAGTCAAGTTTCGACAACCAGGTTAAGCGTTTGCAAGAGGCCGGTTTCCCAAAACCGCTTTTGAATGCTGTGGCAGAGTCGTTGCTGCAAAGAATTAAGAGCCGTGACGAAAAGGTGGCTGACCCTACTAGGGCTGAAAGAAGAAAATTTGAGGTGATGCCTTATGTGCATGGGGCTTCCCACAATATCAAAAAAGTTGCTGCAAGACAAGGTGTCAATGTTGTCTTTTCTGCTCCTTGCAAACTTTCAAGCCTTTGTTCACGTGTCGCGCGTGGCAGAACTAGACCACCTGTTTGTTCGACGCGGCATAAAAACTGCTATGTTCCTTGTGCGACACGGGTGGTTTATAAGATACCGCTGACATGCGAAAAAGTTTACATCGGTCAAACTGGCCGGTGTATAAATGAAAGGCTACGAGAGCACCATAACTCTCTGACTCCGGCTGACGGAGCAAACTTGCCTCGCCATTGCCGCGATTGCGGGTGCTACCCGTTGTTTTCCAATGTTACCTTTCTCGGTAGAGGCAAGGATAAGGTTGAGCGGGAAATCCTCGAAGCATTTCACATTAGCAATCATGGAGATAACTGTGTTAGCACGGCTTCTATCACGTTGATGCAGAAAGAATTAGGTTACTTGTCCCGTTGACACCGCAGTTTGACTATCTTAGGAGATCGCGTTTCTTGATTTTTTGGGCTGGTTTTGCGGTGCCGTTGAGTTGCGCATGCTCTGTTGGGTTTTCTTGGAGACTGGCTGTTTTTTCAATAAAGCACAGTTGATAGTCCAGTCGTTGTGTGTGCCTCGTCTCTCCTTTGTCCCTGTCTTTTTGGCTGGTTTTTCTTAAGTATAAATGGTACTAGCTTTGTCATTTATATCATTCTATGATTTTTGTTTTGTGCTGTTCAGTGCACTTTTAGGTGTGTAATCATTTTTCATTCAAATAAGTGTTTGCATTCTTTCTGGTATCTCACTCACTGCTCTTTACTGATGCCAACAGCTTTATATTTTTTGCATCTGCTCACAGAATATTTTTTTTCCATTGTTCTTACAGGAGGTCCCGTCCACAGTCTCTTAGTTTGGGAGCTCCTTCTGTATTCTAGTGTTTTTTAAATCTTGTATCCTAAACATGCAATAAACGAACCTTGAACCTTGTAGTTCATGCCTGCGTGCATTTCTAGAAATTCTGCTGTTTAACTGCAGAGATGGCTGACGCGTTAAACTTGGTACACCTCAGGATATTGAATAAATCCAGGCAAACTCTCCACACCGCTAAAAATCGTGGCTCGACAGCAATTTCCTAGTGCATGGTATGCTGCACACTCGCCCTTCGTAAATGAGATAGCTGCTGTTGTGTGGCATAACTGTTTGGAAAAAAAATTCTTTGCAAAAAATCGAGAATGCTTATTTTACCGACAATAATGTTTTCCTTGAGCCGAAGCATTGTCGTTTCTTCAGAGCGTTCTTTCTCAGAAGGTCGCTGTTCAGAAACAGATGCAGAGAAATCTTAATGGGGGCGCAGGAGGACATAAAATATTTTCTCTTTGGGACGAAGCAATATTTCAAAGAAATTGCGACGGGTGCTAGAGAGTCTCTTCTCGTACGCATGCACGGAAGTGTATGCCTTCTCAGAATGGTACCTTTTTAGAGCCTTCGCTCAGGCATACCGTTTCTTTCCTGCCGGTTAAAAAGAGTGCTACTTACTTACGGTACGTGGAACAAGAACGGATCTAGTTTGCGTGAGATGCAGTTCACAGGTGACTTTGTAGCTTCGCTGTATGATATAAGCGAAGAAAAGAAATATCCCCCAACTCGTTCCGGACGCATAGGCATTGGCAGTTGTACTATTTGGCGGAGGAAGCGGTCCACAGCCTGGGCAATTTGTTTCAATAGCTGCTAGGCAGAGTACAGTAGCCGGTATACTCTATCAGACTAAAAGTCCTTTGAGCGATCGTACGAGGCGTGGCCTTGTGTCCAAACCATAAGGGCTCGTGGAAACGTGTTAGGGAAAAAAGTCGTAACTTGTCTGCCATTGGGTGGGTTGTCTAGGTTGGTATGGCAGCCGAGTGCACTAAATGGGCGGCTTTGAGGAGACGCATTTAATAAGCTACGCATGCAGAGTTGTCATGGTGTCATGTTCTTTCAGGTCACCGTGCCTTTGTACACGCGCCATATGAGAGGAGCTACTTGAGAAGAAGCAAAACAGCGCAAGGAACAAAGATGACAGAGAAAGGCAGCTACGCCTTGGCAGCTACGCCTGAGTTAGCGCGTGTGATGTCTTTCTCTCGTCTTTGTTCGTTGCACCGCTTTTTCTTTTCTTAATTCTTGAACAAACTAACCCAAACTGCTACTCTAGGTCTCTTGCTTCTGGAGCTGCTGTAGCGCATTGGTCGCTTGCCCGCTGGCCTGAAGGTGTAAGCCCGTTGGCGTTGATGTATAACTCTCATTCTATCGATCTGCTGTATGGGCGTGCCGACAAGCCGGAGCTCGATGTCAGGTTGGAGAACTCGGCCCTTTGCGCATCGTGTACGGGCCACATGGAGTTGTGATTTGTTAGTTGTTAAAGTAAAATCGCAGGCTGCGGCGTAGCTTTGGGCCTCTTCTACCGCTTCTTGGATGGCGTTTTGCATGAGACCCTGAGCTGTTTACGCCGTCCAGTTGGAGACATTCTCTGGGTAGGGGAAGTGTTAGGAATGCGTGCAAGTAGGAGGGCACTCCGGCCGTTGTCAAATTTAATAACGTGGCGGAAAGAACTCATCCCCGCGGCGTCCCGCTCCCCCGTGAGGAAGATCATGTCCGATAGAAGGGTTTCGGCGCGTATGTGTTCTGCAGCGAGCGAAGCAGCCACCACATAGTTCTGTGTGCGAGCACCGTAATGTTATCGAGAAATGCACTCAGCGACACGTTGTCAAAGGCCTGCTTCAATTTTTGTGGCCAGCACTTCGCACGCTTGGGACGTACAGAGTGACCGCGAGTACGTGCTCTTAGAGCAGCAGGAGGACGCCGTGGGTTGATAGATGTGGCGGGAATACGAAAGTAGAGTCAGGAAAGATGTTACTGATGTCGAGGTGGGGGTGGAGACGGGCAAGTACTGCGCACTTGCTAAGTTTCACTACGCACATTGTTCGGTGGCTCAGTGGTTATGGCGCTCGGCTGCTGGCCCGAAAGACGGGGGTTTGATCCCGGCTGCGGCGGTCGAATTTCAATGGAGGCGAAATTCTAGAGGCCCGTGTACTGTGCGACGTCAGTGCACGTTAAAGAACCCCAGGTGGTCGAAATTTCCGGAGCCCTCCACTACGGCGTCCCTCATAGCCCGAGTCGCGTTGGGTCGTGCGCGTTCCCCTTGAGACCGGTTCTGGGGAGGAAACGTAAGTACCGCCGCTCGGTCTGGAGCGAGTGGTGCGTGTCATTTGCGCCATCATGAATCACGACGGCTTGTGTGGTGGTTGGGGGAGGAGGTTTATCTACGGTGGAACGAGCGCTCACGCGCTGCCTGTGCGCAATCGAGCCTTGCTCCACTCCGTTCGCAGGCCGCACTGTGAAATGTGCCGCACTCTTTAGGTTGTCCCCGTTGGCCATGCCTCTCGCAGCATGGTCTTCATAGGATTAACTTCGTGCTTATGAACCCGGCATTGGTGCAGGAGGTTAGACCGAAGGCTGGTTAACGTGTTTTAGTGGTTTATTTGTTGATGTCGTTGGAAAAGTAGGCAATAAAGAAAAAGAAATGTTGCAGGAGGTTGAACATATTGCTACGTATCATTGTAGTATTCGTTCGCGCTCAAGGCCGCAGGAACGGGGCGTTATCATTTTTGTTCGTGACGTGAGAAGCGACCGGACTAATTTCGATTGATCGCAGCCATGAAGAGCTGCTTCTACATTTTTCCAGATTATTGTAGTTCATTTTGACCGGTTATCTCGAAGTTTCCTCGCCGGCTTTAAATTGAGCGATGCAGCGAGCGGCGGGCATTCATAGTTCGACGACTGACGAGCACGTTTGTTGCTTACGCCGCTGCCGTGCTGTTTAGCTCTTTTGCATGCGCAAGTCAGCACATATAAAAAGCTTCGTTTGCAGATCTTGTTGCTGTCTTCCTGACCGCTGGACTGCTGTCACTACAACGTGATAATATGTCCATCCATTTCGCCGGCCACAAAGCCACCTTCACGAAATTAAAAGACTGGGAGAGGAGTATTACTTGAAGAAAGAGTGCCCGTGGAAAATAAAGAGTGCTTTGTAACTTTACTTAAGTGTACATGGACCTCTGAAATTATTTTCCTTCAGAAAATCAAAACACCTACAGAGCTGCGCTCAAGATTCGCATTAGAGAGTACTGTAATCGTCCATTTATTTTTTTTTCTTCAGTCTAGCGGTGGAATGTTTTACTGAAGGGCACTGTTGTAGAGTTTTCGGTGGTTTTGATGCTTTGGGTGGTAAGGAAAATAATTATTTTGGTTGAAAATACTGCGATGCAACGACGGCATCAAGTAGCTTACAGCCTAAGAAGGTGACAGGCCGTTACGACTTACCCGCGTCGTGTTCTCCGGATTGAGAAAGCTAAGCGCGTTGTGCTCAAAGGTCGCTTAAAAGGAGAAACCCCAGTGCGATAAGAGGCATGGTATGCCTTTTGTTTCTTGCGCCGTCGGCATAGTGTATAAAATCCCACTGCATAGGCCAGGTCTACATAGGCCGGATGGGTCGCTCCACCTATGACAGGGCACGGGTGCACGAAAAATTGTTCGAGAACGGAGAGTGGTCGATTTTGCCTCCCCACTGCAAAGAATGCGAGTGCGAGCCATAGCTTAGCAGTATTAGAATTCTATGCAGAAGTTGGGATCAGGGGCACGTGCATTACGGGAAGCCTTCATGATTCAAAAGGAGGGGAACACGTGTACTAGTGATAGCTCTGTAGCTCTTCGAAGAAATGAAATTTGTTATCTGGAAACGTTTTTGAAGCAAAAGCTTCACTGAGGAACCTCGAGCTTGAATCGTCGACAGTTTAAATTTGAACTTCAGCTGAGTTAGAGGTCAAAGAAAATGAATCAATATCTATGACTGGGAGTCGAACCGCTGCTCCGCGAACTGATCTCCTTTAAAGGCCGCTCAGTGAGACCATTACGCTATCGCCGCAGCCAACACGCCTTGTTTTAAACTGCACCACACTCTCGCGCTGTGCCGTCTTCATCAACTTCCATCTGCTCCGTCCCGCGGCACTGCCTGCTCACCGTCGCCTTCTACGTAGCACAAATCCGGGCTTTCACTCCGACTAGAATGTAGTAAACATCTTTGTAGTTTCTATGAAGACCTGTACCGCCATGCATTCCATCTTCCTTACCTGGTGTCCGACACCCAAACCTGGGTGTTGTTGTTATGGTGGCTTTTTTGCTATGTTACTTTGTTTGTCTTATTTTACTTTTTTTATTTTACTGCTTTTGCTACGATTGACCGACACTGCTATTGCTGGCATTTCCTTTTCTTTCTAACCTTTGTTATATGCTAGTGCTTTAACTGCAGGGCAGAACAAGCGTTCTGCGATTTGTATTTACCTTTGTCATTTGCTGATAACTTTTTACTGGCTGGGCTGAGAGCGATAGTGCGTTATTACATGGTGACTGAGGGTTATAAATATGCCCTTTTTCTTCCACTAAACACTTGGTAGTGAGCGCATGTGCTGTCATTTTTTTTCTTGTGTTGCTGTCGTTGCGCCGCAGTATTATTTTGTCTTGTACCAACTCAGCAAAAGTTATAGGAAAAGCGCCGTACAAAAAATAAAACCAAATAAAAATTAAAAGAACAGAACAAATAACAAACAGCAAATGAAAATATATCATATAAGATAACTAAAAGGTTCAACGGAAATAAAAATAAAAAATAAAAACTGATAAAAAGTAAACAAAAAATAAAAAATAAACAAAAATAAAGAAATAAAAATAGATAAAAAGGAAGAAATATAAAGGTTAAAAACAAACAACAAGTAATAAGAAATTCAACAAGAATTAAAAAATAAAAACTAATAAATGCCAAACAGTGCTCCAGGAAACGCTTTCGCCTTGCAGCACTTTAGAGAGCTAAAGTGCCCCGTGAATTTTTATTTTCTTTTCCAGTTTTCTGCCAATAAATAGTTTCAGTTGCAGACTGCATAGCCGCCAATTAGGCCCACGTAAATAAATATACGCATGGACTCTTTACTTCCGTCGATCGCTGCGTATCACTCCGCTGACGATAGAACGGCAAGCCGCCTCGCAGCTGGCTGAAAGGCACTCCACGCGTTGGTTTACTCTTCCTACTTTCGTAGGTGAGTTCAAAAAAGAGACCGGGGCTGGGACGTTTAATTCGATCTAATAGGGAAATCGGCCCCACAGCACAATAATTCGAAGTTTGCTAGAATGCTCGGAGCGTGCAGATGGAGTTCGCGCTGCAAAAAGAAAAGCTCAGAATCCTCTTTAATGCATCTTTAATGTGTGTAGACTTGCGCAACGACTCCGACACGCGCCATGCCAATTAGCTCTGGATTCGTTTCGGTGAAACGTTTTTGCACGAAAAGAATATGAAAAGGAAAGAGGAAAATCAAAACAAAAGACATGGATGTACGCGGATTAGCGAATTCGTCGCTGTCCTAGCTTTCAGCCACACCCCGCGACTACCACTTTCCCTTGCGCATCCAAATTCCATTACCGGGACAGTGTAGGTGCCTATGTCGGCTGGACACTGTGGCTCTAGCAGCCTACCGTACTTTCAGAAACAAAGCGGCAGGGGGCACTGCGAAACAGGGGAGCTGGCTGCGATCTGCGAGGCCTCGGTTAGCAGGGGTGGCGTCCCGAACGCTTTAGTAGAGCGAGGCAAAGAGCAAAAATAGGTTATTGAAGAGCAAGATAGCCGTTGAAGAACGGAGGGGTGACGGTGCGGGTTGGAGGCAGATCAGCGGCACACGCCGCTCAATATAACAACTCGAAGGCGCCGCGCCGGTGCGAATGGTCTCTCACGTTTCTGATTGAGACATCGAGACTGCTCCTGACTCCGACGACTTTCTTCGAGCACTGCGGACGATGGAATAGGTGAGTGGAATCAGCATCTTTGAACGGGTCTTCTTCCTGCGTTTAACTATTTTGCGTTAATGGAGAAAGCCCAGGCCATGTCAATATCTTCAGAGGCTTTGTCTACGCATCGGGTGAATGTAACCAATTTTAAATTAAAATAATGTGTTTACAATTACGTAATTTTAACGCCACAGCTTTGAGGAGCTCGTGGGGTGGCATACCGCGACCGAAAAATCCACGGAAAATATCCAGAGAAGCAAAGCAGCAGGCCCCTTAGCGAAAAGAGGATGTGCTAAAAATGCATTTCAAACGTATTGTATTAATTTCATATTTATTTCGCATTTTTTTGTCCCTATGCTTAAACTGCAATACGAATGCTTTCTAAGTATACTAGGAATAATATTTTAAACGTTCTTAAAAATACGTGAAAAGTACATTTTTGCCCGCTTAGCATATTTATAATGCATTAAAAATATAATAAAAATATACAGTAGAAATATACTAAAAATATACATTTAATACATTAAAAATGTGTTTACTCGGGCTTAAAAAAAAGTTTACTGGGCGGCTCCATGGAATGACACGGGTTAATTCATCAGCTGGAGAACAAATCGTACACGGGTATTTATCATTAATCAACAGGAGTCTGATATTATAACGTCACGTGATTGAATGGGAACGGCAGATACCTACATACAGCATACCAAGACGACAGCGACACAGCAAACAACAAATCCTACGACAAGCGCTATACTTGGCTTGCCGTATATATACCCAGCGAAAGCGACGCACTATTTTGCACGGTGATACCTTTTTTTGCGCAAATACTGTGGGCTTCCAAATTATCGCACAAGTACCCTACTGGTCGCGTTCGAATCTGGGATTAATTGAGAGCGGAATTGCTAGTTGAAACTTGCGTCAGGCACAGGTCAGGAGTCGAACTGTCAACCAACAGATACATGGGCGTGTAAGGGAGCCGGTCTGCCCTGCCACACGGGGTCCTTTCCGCTGGCTTATTCGGACCCAGAAGTACCCAAGGCGCTTTTGCTGGTATAATGCTATCACGTTCTCACACGGAAATGTTCGAATGACATTGAGTGGAATGGCATTCGAGAATAGGAATGACATTCGGACTCGATGGACTGCCGCGGTGCTGCACGACACTTTCGAAACGCATTCGAAAGCCTCAGCTCGTTTTCAGTGTACAGCGACGACGACGACGGCGGTCACACTAGTCCGACAACGACAGTATATATCACGCTGAACAACAGCATGTAATTATAGTGAAATATCTAGTTTACTATAATATGATTCTAGAGGGACACGTTTTTCAGGCCAACGACACCGACGAATCCGGTCGGCGGACGGTCAGCCTTGTCGGCGGCTGAGCGAGAGCACGGTGATGAGGCGGCGGTGTGTGCATGCTCGCGCTTCTAAATGAGCGAAACGAACGGCTATATTTCACGTGTGCATACCTGAACACTCACCAGCGATAAGCGCTTGCCAAATCAGTTTCAATCGACGACGGCTCTGTTCCCTTCCGCGACGACTAGGCCCAGCGAGTTCGCAGGGTTGGATCTGTGATTTCGGCGGTTGTGAAGAGCGAATCACAAGCTTTAGCGAATGCAAATGGTCACCAGGTGTAGTTTTGGCAACAGTGACCTGAAATCAACTATTGCTTACATCGCAGGGCACGCGTACGATGAACGGGAATCGCCGGTGTGACCCAGACTGCCGAGCCGTGCTTTACGGCCAGCAGCAGTCGTCGCCGTCGCTAGCTTGTGGATAACAAGTTAGGCCGTTTCAGTTAAAGCGAACAGTCGCCATACATACTTCTGGGTAAAGTAGTTTAAAAAAAAGTACTGGTCACGTCGGAGAAAGCCGGGACAAGAAGCGAGAAGCGCCAGTCCTGCGCGATGCCAACAACCCGGGTTTCTCAGGCGTGCGATCGCATCATCGCTTCCCACACATTGTAGCACTGCGTAAAAAATCACGAGTACAACCAGTAAAAAAGAAAACAGATTGTTTATTAGAACCAAAGCGCAGATTGCGTTTTATGTTATGTAAACAAGCGATGTAAACAACAGTATGAGTGCAGTCGTCCTCATCGGCGCACTCCCGGGGAAATTTCATGCTGACGCGGTTAATATTCATTGGCGTAATATTATCTTCAAGCACTCCCTTAGACAGAACACATGTAGCATCGTTAGATGACATTCGGCTGGAAGGCATTCGAAGCGCCCGTGTAGCAGGGGTATAAGTGGTGATCACCTTCCTGCTAGAAGTTACCATAAACAAAAGGATGACAAGAAAGGGAAAGTTTTCACTCTTCGCTGAAACGTCATTTCGAGCCCTAGATTGTTCCACGGTAGCTTGAAGTGTAATGCAAATATGTTTACGCGGACAACCCATTTGTTAGAATTTAAATATACTTCAGACGGATTAATTGCGTATTTACGAAAGTACACTTTAAATAGATGGCCAGCACCAAAATGCGATGTCCCGAAACTCGATTTTGAGCATTAGATTGTTCAACGACAGCTTGCAGTGCGCTGCAAATATGCTAATGCGGACTGCCAATTTGCTAGAATTTCAGTGTTCTTTGGACGAATTAATTACGTATTTACGGAAGTACACTTCAAATACATAGACGACACGCAAATGCCATTTCCCGAAACACGATTTCGAGCACTCGACTGTTCATGGCAGCTAGAAGTGTGCAAAGACGTTTAAAAGGACTGCGCGTTTGTTAGGATTGAAATATATTTCGGATGAATTCATTTCATATTTAGGAAAGTTCACTTTTAATACTTTGACAAGATGCTAAAACTGCATACATATACGTTTACAAGGGCTGCCCGTTTTCTAGAATTGAAGTATACTTTCGATGAATTAATTTCATATTTCCGAAAATACACTTTTAATACACTGACAAGATGCTAAAACTGCATGCATATTTTTTCATGTATTTGAAAAGTGCTCGAAGTATGCTTTAAGTGAGGTATTTTTGGCACATTTTAAAAATATATTTCGAATACCAAGCATGAAATTTCAGAAACGTATTTCCTACATATTTTTAGTGCATTCATGAATACAAAATATGTTTAAAATACATTTTAAATAGACCTCCGTATATTCCAAACGTATTAGTTTTTGCTAAGGGGCGGGTGGGCCACCTGGCTAACTTTCAAGTAACATTGTGGCTTCATCACAACCAGCTGGCCGTAGAGTCAGCAAACTGTGCACCGTGGCAGGTAAATTCATGATTCGTGGCGAGAAGTTGCTCGTTAAGAGTAACCTCGGTCACACAAGCCTTACCGGTGTAAGTGCCTGATATCGTAGTGCAGTGGCGCATCGCTTAACCGCTGCACTACTGCGCCTTAAGTGGTGTGAGGAACCTCGGTTATCTGTCAATGTGAATAAGAGAATTGCCAGTTTTGCATATACGCGTTAAAGGTGCGGTGAAGAGGAATCTGAACCCGTCTTTTTGCCGCGGGAACTCGATCTACACGTTCTGAGCATTCTTAGAAACTTCGATTTGTTGCTCTGCGTGGCCGATTTCTCTAATTAAATCGGATTAACATCCGACTCCCGCCTTTTTTTTCTAATTCTCCCCGTACGGTGGGCGGAGTCGACCATAGCGTGGAGTGCCTTCCAGCCAGCTCCGTGGAGGCTTGCCGCTCTGTTGTGTTGTCGTAGCATGTGTTGTCGTCTTCGTTGTGTCCTTGTCTCGAGCGCTACAGTTCTTCATCATGAGCGACCAACTAGCTCAAACATCCACCTTGCCGCTCTTCCATCGGCGCAGTAATACGTAGTAGTCCGTAGTAGCAAATAGTCCGCGCGTATTTTATTTCTGCGGGCTTATTTTGCGGCTCTATTATCTGCGAATGAAACTATTTATTCACGGAAACCTAAAGAACAAAATAAAGCGAAAGCAAAGCCTCCATGGAGCTGGCTGAAAGGCACTCCACGCGTTGGTCGACTCCGCCCACCGTACGCGAAGAATTAAAAAAGAAAAGGCGGGAGCCGGACGTTAATCCGATTTAATTAGGGAAATTGACCAAACAGGGCAATAAGTCGAAGTTTGTAAAAATTCTGGGAACGTGAAGATCGAGTTCCCGCGGCAAGAAGACGAGTTCAGATTCCTCTTCACAGCACCTTTAAGTGTCATGCCCTTAATTCGAAGCTGATATGTCCCCTCCAATTTTGGGTGAGGCTTTACCAAATCATCAAGCTTGCTTACCGAAGAATGTTCCTGCCGATATCTACAAATTAGGTTAGAGTGGATGCGTGTTGCTGAGAATTGTTCGGTGCCTCAAACGCGTGCGCCGTGTGCGAACTATAACGCAGTGCCACACGGTAGGTCGGGCCAATGGGGATGAGATCACCACTAGCGCGGCCCTGCAAGCAGTGAAAGTCTGCTTTATGTTATCCATAAATCTTCCTCGCTACCCGCCCAGCAGTAAAAAGCTGGCCATGATTGCAAACTGGAGGTTCAGGAAGAATTCAGTTAAAGCAGCTTACTAAAACATGCGTCATACAAATACTCTTCCTCTTAAAAAATGACTTTAGTCTGGGTTTGTTTCTCGAACGTCTTACGTTCCGCCTGCTATGAACAACAAGGCTAATACCAGCCTCGCTGCGAGGTAACACATATATTTTCTACATTTGCGACTAGCGTTGTGGAGCGTAACAAACATTCCTACAATATTCATAATCTTCTCTGGCAGCGCTTTGTATCAGGATTCTTATTAGACCCTACATTCCTCCTTACCTGCGGCGTGCTCAACAGTTTTATTACCTTTGAAGACGTCAAAGCGTTCGTGTGGTGTATGGTTGTGGTTGCTTTAAACAAAAGCGATGCTGTTAAATAGGCTCTTAATGATAGCTCATCCGCGAACAATGGTAACTAAAGTATTTTCTTGGGTGCTTACCAAAAGTTTGCTTACTCCCAGGCGTTGCAATGCGGATAATGCTTCCAAGCCTCGGAGTCCTATTTAGACTTTCTCAGTCTTCAAGAATAATTCATTACACATGGCTCTAGTAAATGCCACGAATTAAAAAAAAACGTGCTCTTGCTGGGGAGCCGAACTTTGCCTCATCGTGTTTTGCACCAAGCGCATTTGACTTGTTCACGCAGTGAAGACGAGGAGGGCAGACATGAATGATCGATTTTCAAACCTAATGAAAACTTATGTCTTGTTCACGAGGAGATAATTGTATCCTACATTTTGAGTTGGGCAACAAAGCTTTTAGGTTATTAAAGAACATAGCTCAAAACGAATAGGCGAGAACACATCAGATAAACACGAGTTCTCGTTTATGTCTGTTCTCTTCTGCCCTGTTTCTTTTTGAGCAGTCTTCCTTCATGATTATTTGTCTCGAACACGCCGAACAGCGTACCTTAATGCACATCGAGGTTTAAGCGATGTCTGGGAGAAAAATAAACCCGCACGATGAAGAAGTATGTGCCGATAGCACTGACAGGGTTGGATGTTTTCCGCACATGTCTTTGGCCAAGTGCGCGAAATGTTCAAGCATATGTCTATCCCACATGGAAATACAGTAACCGTTCACACTTCAGACCTCCCAGAAACGTGGGGAGCTGGTGTAGAGAGACTGCTTCCACTACATTAGTTAATATTGCCGTGACGTGAAGAATACAAAGAAGGTAATACTTGAGGGTATACATCTGCTTTATTCAAAGGTTCAGAACTTTGTGCTAGTTAAAAAGGGCTAATAATTACAGCGCATCACTGCCAGCACCAATATTTGCCTTGTTTTATTCACAAAACTTCAGTATGAAATGATCCTTGCGATTGCACTAAACGTCTATCTTCTGCGGTGAGGGAGGTATCATTTAGTAAAAACAAACAAACATTAAATTCGTGCTGCCTGAACCTGGAAGTTTATCATTATTGCTGTTACTCTGCAACGTGGATACAGGAATAACGGCACGTTAACAGAAAATAAAAACAATTAAGGCCACTGAGCATCTAGATGAACGTAGGAATGCGCAGATTGCGAATGCCGAAACACTGTGTATAATACAATTTTTTTTCCACGTAAGATTTGAATAGCCGAAAACAACCGCGGTCGGAGGTACAAAGCCTCCAGTGTTGGTCAGTGCACAGCCAAGGTGACTGTCTGCAGAGTTCATGGGCTGTCTGCCGGGTGCAGCTTACGATATTGAAAGTGCACAAGTTCCCTTCGCGCCGCATTGCAGGTCCTCAGTTCGCACGAAGCTTCGCGGTCGCCCTCCTCACTCCGCCTTTCTGCAATCTATCGGAGTGTTGAATGCCCTAGGCTTTCGAGTCAGTTCCTCCGTCTCCGAGCTGCGACACACACGCGCACACACACACACGCACACACACACACACACACTCACACACACACACACACACACACACACACACACACACACACACACACACACACACACACACACACGCACACACACGCACACACACACACACACACACACGCACACACACACACACACACACACACACACACACACACAGAGTTCTCCTGCTTCATATATGTATACATGGCAGCCACTTGCTGAGAAAAATATGACAACGTTTTATAAACCTCACCTCTTGGTATTTGCCTATGCTTTTACTAGTTATTTTTGATTGCTCCTAAACTGTAAGCAAGTTAAATTTTGTGCTCCAAACAGCGTTCACAGAAACCGTCACTGTTTTTTTTTTCCACCGAAGAACACGAGATATGTCGAGCAATTTCAAGCGTGTGCAGCTCCGCTGCGGGATATTACAGCGTACACGCGCATCTTGTTAAGCTCTTTCTACATTTACACTCCAAATGTACGAACTACTTTCCCGTTAATAAAACTCACCTGCTCTCCATATTAAATCTTCAAAAAAGCGGGCTTCGTATAACAACAGACGCTTCATATAGTTTCAGTGACACAGTAGTTAAATCTTTGAATGTACTCCACGTCAACTACTTGGTTATGTTTATTATTGGTTCCTTAACTCCTCAGCTGCATCACTGCACTTTAAATTTATTTACCCTCTATTAGGCCTTCTGTTCGAACTCAGGAATCATCCTGACATCATTGATATGTGTTATGCAAGGTAAAAGTTGATTATGGTCGTTACACCTTCGAATTTACAGATTACTTATTGGAATAGATTGCCTTCCATAGCTAAATCAATAACTACCCTCAATTCCACACGAAACATATAAAAGAGTTGCTCATTAGCAAAACGTGATAGGTTACTTTTGTTCTGAAACAGCAACGCGCTGCCCATAAAATGCATTTGTTGTATTCTGATGTCCGCGCGTATTGCATGTTTAGTTAATCGCATTGGGGATTTGCGACCACGCGCGGAAACGGCTGAACGCCTCTTCTTTTCACTCTTATAGCCTCAAGTAAACGACCCCAATGTCGACCGCTCTGATTGCGGCAAGCTGGCTGCTCCGCCATAACTCCACAAGAAAGTGGCATCATTCCTATCGTTGTGAACAGCGCCACCATCAGCTATATAACGGCTGCATCACCTCTGCTTCCCTGAGATTTGCGACCACGCGGAGCGACTGCTGAGCGCCTCTTCATTTCACTCTTATAGGTATGACGTCTTAATCATGTTCCTTAATACTTTAGTTCACTTTATGTGATCGCTGGCCCTCATTTTGGTTCGTTTTGTTGTACCTGAGTAGCGCTATGGCTGTTGATGCAAGCACATAGAAGGCCCGTATTGGCTCCTTCCTACCCTTTCGACGAAGTGTGAGAATCAAACCTTACCGCTTCAGTGCGGAATGCAGCTTCTAAGCGGTGCTTCTCCAAAACCTGTCACATTGTTGACGTTGATGTGTATTGCTGCTCTTTTGCTCTGCGCTGTTGATGTCGAGGCTAACCCTAGACCAAAGTTGGGTGATGTTCTGAAATTGTTGAACAAATTCCAAACTGAAAATGATAAGAAATTTAGCAGCACGAAAACAGCACTCGATAAAATAAAGAAGGACATTAGACAGGGTTCGCGTCATTGAAAGAAGTGTGAGTAGTTTATAAAAAATTAATGACGTTGTTTCCACTGTCAGCGTTACAGTTGAACATGTTAAATGCTGGTTATCGCGAACGCAGAGTAAACACAGTAATGTCGTTGATTATTTAAATAATCGGATGAGACGGAACAACGTGCTCGTTTAAGGTTACCGGAAATTGACAAGGAAGACAACACGGAAACAGAGCGAGTTGTTTAAGAGTTCCTCTCGCCTCACCTTGAAGTCGACAAAGGCGAAACTGAACGCGCACACCGCATAGGTGTGCTCTCCATTTCAAATAGCTGAAGTTTCGTGAGAATTTGTACCGTTACGACGCTGCAACTGACCGAGTTATATAGTGTTCTACGCTGGTTTATACGCACGGTGACAATCCGTTGGCATGACAAGCAGGTCGAAATGAACGCAAGAAAAACATGCAATGTATACATCCTCCTGGCCAATTTCCGTAGTTTACTTCGTAAACCTGACGTGACGAAAGCAATAACGCACTTATGCCCAGCCGATATTGTTCTTGGCACAAAAACCTGGCTGGCAGAATATGTACCAATAGTGAACTATCGTTCCCAAGCCATTTATCAATATTTCGTAAAATAGACTAACTTCGAGAGGAGGAGGCGTCATGATCGCGGTTAAAAGCGTGTATCAGCCATCCTAGCTTCCCCTTGACACTCCAGTTGAACTACTGTTTGTGACGTTACGGTTTAGTGGTATCACTTACGTAATCGGTATTTGTTATCGGCCTGCTGACTGTTCGTCCGATTTTGCTGATTCTTTTCATTTTGCCGTTGAGTGCATCTTTAATAAATTTCCCAATAGCATCCTTATTTTAGGAGGAGGTTTTGCTATCCTACTACTGACTGAAGCAAGAGATGTTGTCGTTCTAGTTGGCTTGATATTTGTAATGTCATGAAAGGTTATGCGCAGAAAAAGACGACACGAAGACAGAAGACATAACAGGACGAGCGCAAACTAACAACTAGTTTATTCAGAAGTTGACTCCTCTAAATATAAGACAAGCAGGTGCACGCGCACCGGATACACCCACAGCATGCGTGGTGAACGTGATGAGCATTCTCAAGAAAGGTCCCAAGTACAGCGAAGAGCCTGCCATACAAGCTCATGAAATACTGGCACTCAGCAGAATAATCGCCCAGAAGGCTCAGCGAGAATCGGGAGCGTTGCCTTTTGGAAGGGGTGGACAGCTTAGCAAAGACTATTCAGAAGCCACCGTCAACAGGAAAGAAGCAGGCCACGATAGAAATGCTGAACTTTTTTAGAGATAACGACTTGCGCTTATTGCAGCCAGATAAAGACGGTGAATTTGTCATTGTACCTGTAGGTATGTGTAGAGAAAAGGCAGGCCAGGCAATCTGTAAGAAGAACTGGGTAAAACAGCGCAACGGAAGCCGAGACAAGAGAAGGACAAACACCAGCGCTGACTAACAACCAAATGGCTTATTGCTACAGGCAAGGCAGCATATAAATGAAATGGCACAAGTAAATGGCACAAGCTAGGTAACACCTATATCAGCAGCTCATCAATAAATCTACTACGTAAGGAACATGCATATCTTAATCAGTGACATGCCTATTTCCGGTCAGGTTATGTGGTCGTGCGGTATCTTTTTCCCCTGCTTTTCTTGTGTTTCTACTTGTGCCATTTCAATTATATGCTGCCTTGCCCGTAGCAATAAACCTTTTGGTTGTTAGTCAGCGCTGGTGTTTGTCCTTCTCTTGCCTCGTCTTCCGTTGAGCTGCTGCTTTATCTAATTCTTCAAACAATTACCAACCAGCCTGTATTTCGCCTCTTCTAGAATCTGTAAGAACTTTAGTTCGGTAAATAGGAGTGTAACTAGAGTAAAAGGTAAGGTTGTGAAGTTGTGCAATGAACTTGGTCTAGGGCAGATGAAAAAAAGGTATAAACAACTGTACTGACAACTCGTTGCAGGTGTTTTTCTTGGCAAAGACTCATACAACGGATTTACCGTTTAGAACGATTGTTAGCGAAAGAGGCTCATGGCAGAACCAGGTCACTTTGTTTCTTCATAAGAAATTACAGCGTCTAGATGTGTTTGACCCATTTGCTACTAGAAATGCACAAGATGTAACAGGCTATTTGAACCAAAACCAAAATGTTCGGTTTATGTTTTCTGTCGATGTCCAGGACCTCTTTTACTCCGTATCTCATGCTGCACTGCTGCAGTCTGTTAGACCTCGTGTAGAGGAGAACGGCGATGTTCCCTTTCAAAACGCAACAGGACTGACTGTAGACGATTTTATAACTTTGCTTGAATTTTGCCTTAATAGCACGTTTATAACTTTTGACAATGGTTTCTACCTGCAGCGTCGCGGTATTTGTATAGGGTCGTGAGTTGCCCCTGTCCAGTGTAACATTTTTCTGTCTTATATTGACCGTACCCGCACAAACGTCTTTGACGCCGCCAAAGTTTTAAAAGTGTTTCGATATGTCGACGACTTTTTAGTCCTTTTAATGGAACTGAATACCATTAACTACCTTGACTTGACGAATGAGGTTTAAATGTTCTTAGACTACCCGGTAAAGGTTTAACCTTCACGCATGAGGTACCAAATGATAGTTTGCAGTTTTTGTGTTTCTTTCAGGGAAGCATCTGTGTTGTTGGCATCATCCCCCAGTTGCAAAAGATATTATGCCGTATGGGTCAGCTTAATCGAAGACACGGAAAAGAGGTATTGCTGCAATGTGTCTTGAGTCTGCGCTAGCGAAATCGTCTCTACACAGAATGAGGGAGAGTTTCATAAAACAAGTGTCCCGGTTGAACAATGCAGGCTACCCCTACACGATCCTGACAGCGGTGAGTGAAACTCTCATGCAAAAAAATGAAAGGAAAAGCTCGGAAAAGGGCCCCAAAGGAAGGTACGAAGCCTGTAGTAGTACCTTACATGCATAAGGTGGGACACAATTTGAGGAAGGTGGCCAATAGGTATGGAGTGGCTATGGTTTTTTCTGCTCCTCTGAAGTTAGCCCGCGTTTTCTCAATCATGGCAAAGGAGTGAACCAGGCCGACCGGATGCGACAAAAAAGCATGGTAAGGCCTTTGCTAAATGCGCGAAAGGCGTTGTGTATAAGATTCCACTAACATGTGGAAAGGCCTACATTGGCCAAACAGGACGCTCGTGAATGATGGTGCAGGGGAGCATGAGCACTTGTTAAGTGATAAGGACAGTGGCACAAATTTAGTCAAACATTGCCGAAAAAGCCAGTGCAGGCCGTGACTGAATGAGATCAAGATTCTTGGCCAGGGCAGCAACGCGGTGTCGCGAGAAAAAATGGAATCCTTCTTGATTAAGAATGCCAAGAATTGCGTCAGCGATACGTCTCTTACCTTGTATAGAAGCGAGTCAGTTTTGTGAAGATCTGTCTTGTAGGGCATGATGGTGTATCACGTTTACCAGGCGTGCTGTGGGTGTACCCGCCGCGCGTAGACCTGCTTGCCTTATATTTAGAGGTGTCAACTTCTGGAGAAACTAGTTGTTAGTTTGCCCTCGTCCTGTCGTGTCTTCTGTCTTTGTATCGTCTTTCTTTGCGCATAACCTTGATGGAATTACAAGTATTGACTGAAGATTCAGAGGGAAGCCCGTCTCAATGTTACAACTTTCGCAGTAGTTCTGACTTATTCAGTCTAACTCAGCTCTTGCCAGAGCCAACATGAGGGAAACACGTCATAATTCTGATCTGTACTAATAAACCACATGACATAGATGTGCACGTGTTAGAAAGTGTAAGCGACCATAGATTCGTACATCGTATTAACGCAGCACAGGTTCACAACAAAGCAACCACTTAAAATACATCCTGAACTACGGCAGAAGACCGAGACGAAATTAGCCAATTGCTGGCTGACTTCGAAACCGCATTGCATCAAAAATCGAAGAATGCAGCAAAACTTAAAACTCGTTTAGGCTTCGCGACAGGTTGAAGGAAATTTAAGAAGTTTGTGTACCAAAACTTCAGATCAGGACAAGGGTTGATGCTCGCTGGTTCACGAAACAAATCAGGAAGCATAAGAACAGAAAGAAAAGGGAATATAGAAGGGGTACTCAGGCTAACGCATCACGTGATTGCCAAAGGTATAAGGAACTGTCAGCTGTTACGAGAAAGAGTATGAGTCAAAGGTTTATTTTTTAATCATTCGCTTCCACAGCTGCTAAAAGCTAACCCCCAAAAATTCTGCTGTTTCATTAATAATAAGATTAAAGTGAGTTAATAACACTAAAGGACGTAAATCGAATTTTGCTTCCCATAGAAGAAAGTGGAGAACTTCTAAACAATCATTTCAGCAAAGAATTAACAGACGAGTCACCTATCCCCGAGTGCAGTCAGCTTCCTGTTCTATTCATTTCTTATCATTCTAATCCTGTTGGTATCACAGCAGATGGGGATCTTTGTGTGAGTTATCGGCTGCCATTAAATTCTAGCCCCGGTCCTGATGACATAAGTACAAAAGTTCTAAACGCTAACCTCTCACGTGTCCGCATTGTTGTTATCGCTTGTATTCGAGCAATATCTTTACGGTAGGTGCGTTCAAGATGATTGGCGAATTGCACAGTGTTACGTTGCAAGACACTGCTGGCCTGTGGGCCAGAGATCCGGAAACTGTTTGTGCTGTGTCGCGTTCCGCCCCATACTCGGCGTCGGAGATTGCCGGCCTCGTCGCGGACGCGGGTCTCATGTTCGGCATTCCAAAACGCGAACGCAAGCGCCGAGGGACGCGAACACGGGGACACGGCGTTCGAGAACACGACCGTCAGCGCAGAGGGACGCTTCCTCCCAACAACGCCCAGCTGGGTCACGTGGGCACGGCGTTCGAGGGAGCAGAGTGAACACACGGTAGTCTACGAAGGGAGTCGTCCTGCAGCAGCAGAAGAGAGCAGCTGCTCGGGGAGCCAGCCTGTACCTTCCAAGAGCCTGGGGTCCTTTTCTTTCTCTTGGGTCAAATTCTGGGAATAAAGACCCAATTCCTTCACCAGTGCCTTCACCGAGTCCACAGCCCGTACCTCGCAACAAACTGGTTGGCAGCGGCGGGATAAGGACATGGTTGGTGGACGCCTGCTGACGAGAGAGCGTCTTCGAGGATCTGGGATCAACGGAGCTCCGCTACGTGGCTCAGGGAGTCACCTTCGTCGCAGCTCAACGTGAAGGCCTGGAGAGAAAACCGCTTAAGGCAACCTCGACGATCTGAGATCGACCAGGCTGCATGATGGTGTAGCTTCTTTGGCGGCGGGTAAGGACAAGGCTGGTGGACGCCTGCTGACGAGAGAGCGTCTTCGAAGATCCGGGTTCAACGGAGCTCCGCTACGTGGCTCAGGGAGTCACCTTCATCGCAGTGCAGCGTGAAGGCCAGGCGTGGATACAACCGCAAAAAGGCAACATCAACGGTCTGGGATCGATGGACTTGGCAGTTCCTGTCTTCGGAAGACACGGTGGCCATCGAGGGCTCCTGGTTGGGTGAGTGCCGAAGCGACTACGTATTGCCAGAGGATTTAGAACTGGGTTCTATCTGAGCAATCGACTGCATTTATTCACCACAGGGTGTGTGATTAGTTTGCAGATTTTGTAGTCGGCTCTCGCCAACCATGAATTTGAAGAAATTGACTAAAGATGAATTGCTGCTGTTGGCAGCGAACTTGGTTTAGAAGTAAACCAACGTATGCGGAAGCCAGAGATTCGCCATAAAATTGAAGAGGAGGAGTTTGAAGAGGTCGAGATAAATGATGGTTGGGAAAAGATATGCCGAGTACAGAAGGAAAATGAGCGGAAAAGAATAGAAGAGAAACGGGTAGCAGCAGAGCAAGAGAAGCGGGAAATAGAGCAACAGGAGCGGGAGTTGAAAAGATTGCAGCTCGAAATCGAGAAGGCAAGGCTCGAACGCGCAAGGTTAGAACGGGGTGAAAGTGCCGTCACACCTCAGGGAGGTAATGTTAAGATGACGAACTTCCTTCAGCCGTTCAAAGTAGGCGATGACATTGAAATTGAGATGCTCCGAGAAGCACTCAGGAATGAAGGATGCGTAACTTCGGCAAAAGCGGAGAGTGAGAAAAAACAGAGTGCCAAGAACATGCACAGGAAGAATATAGTAGTAAACTGTGCGAAAAGGCGCGACAGGACAATCCTGAGAGGCACGAGTCGCATACCCTAGAGGGAGTGGAACGTCCGAAGGTCGTTTGCGTGGAGTTGGTGCATAGCTGCGACGCCAACGAGATAGTTGCTCGTCAACCTGTAGAGAAGTGTACCCTTAGTGAGTGGGGGAAACCTAAGGAGTCGGTTGTTGGTCCCGAGGTGCACGCGGAAGGCTCGCAGCAAAGAGAAGAGATGAACGCGCCACTTCCTGAGCAAAAACAAATAAAAGGCTGTTATCTTGTGTTGGCAGGGCTATCTGTCACTGATATAAGGAAAGATGGGGTTGTCTTAAAGACTAAAGAAAAGAACTGCATTGCGTGTCAGAAAGCAGTTTCTGAGCGTGCGACGCGGGCGGATAGGTCAGACAACAAACCCCCCCAAAATGCCAGGAAGTTGTCGTCTAAAGGCGAAAGTGGCAGCAAGGCCACAAAAAGGTCTCGACATGTAAAAGTAGTACAGTTGTGTGGTCTGAAGACAAGTGCAGTTGGGATGAGAGTGAGTCGACCTGCTAGAAACAGGGCATTGGCTTCTCGAAAAACGAGAATAAAAATAACAATGAAGAACCCTGACTGCACATACACTCAACCGAGAGATTCTTTGAAAAATGGTGGTCAAGGAATGACTAACGCGAAGGGTGACTTCATTCGTCGCGATTCCGCAGCTGAAGTGGTCAGACGGACGCGACCCCGAAGGGCACGGCTGAAATGTTCATCCGTGAGCACAAATGAGAGGTTACTTGTGCTTATCGTTTTCTTTTGTGACCACATTGAAATGCAATGTTGCGCGTCGCTTTTGTTGTTGTGTGTTTTGCCATGTGTTGACGGGAGCCGAATACTTGATTAGCAAAAACAGGCAGGGAGAGTTTTTCTGGCGATCGCCGTATGGCAGTCATTCGTCGCTTCGGCACCGTCCGCCAGGGGTTTCCGCAAACATGTGTGTGTGTGTGTGTGTGTGCGTGTGCGTGTGCGTGTGCGTGCGTGTGTGTGTGTGTGTGTGCATGCGTGCGTGCGTGCGTGTGCGCGTGTGCGCGTGTGCGTGTGTGCGCGTGTGTGCGCGTGCGTGCGCGTGCGTGCGCGTGCGTGCGTGCGTGTGCGTGCGTGTGCGTGTGTGTGTGTGTGTGCGCGCGCGCGCGCAAAGTGAGCGCATGCATTTTGCCCTGTTGGTGTCCGGAGCGCCTTCTCCCGACCCTGCATCTGCGGACGCAGCCTCGGCGAAGGTCTTCATCGGGGGGAGGAGTTTGTTACGTTGCAAGACACTGCTGGCCTGTGGGCCAGAGATCCGGAAACTGTTTGTGCTGTGTCGCGTTCCGCCCCATACTCGGCGTCGCAGAGTGCCGGCCTCGTCGCGGACGCGGGTCTCATGTTCGGCGTTCCAAAACGCGAACGCAAAAGCCGAGGGACGCGAACACGGGGACACGGCGTTCGAGAACACGACCGTCAGCGCAGAGGGACGCTTCCTCCCAAGAACGCCCAGCTGGGTCACGTGAGCACGGCGTTCGAGGGAGCAGAGTGAACACACGGTAGTCTACGAAGGGAGTCGTCCTCCAGCAGCGGAAGAGAGCAGCTGCTCGGGGAGCCAGCCTGTACCTTCCAAGGGCCTGGGGTCCTTTTTTTTCTCTTGGGTCAAATTCTGGTAGTAAAGACCCAATTCCTTCACCAGTGCCTTCACCGAGTCCACAGCCCGTACCTCGCAACAACAGATTATACCAATATTTAAGTCTGGGGATATTACAAATCCTAACAACTATCGACTAGTTTCTCTTACGTCAGTGTGCTGCAAACAACTGTAACACATAATATTTACCCACATCATGAAATATCTTAATGCAAATGACTCCCTACATGAAAATAAACCTGGCTTTCGGTACCGGCATTCATGTCAAACCCCATTATTTGAATTATTAACGGATCTTCATTTTACAGTTCGCAACGCCTTTTACACTGACGCAATTTTTATAGACTTCTCCAAAGCCATTCATCGGGTAGCCTACAAGGACCTCATCAAAAAGGTGTATAACTTCCAACTAGATCATAATACGCCAAAGTTGACTGAAGAGTTTTTAGCTAACAGGGAACAGTTCGTATCTGAGAATAACATCATATCTGAAACTAAACTTGTTAAATCATGTGTACCACAAGGATCCGCCTTGGACCCACTTCTGTTTTCATATTTGAATTTATTGGTTGGATCAAAGAGTTTCTATCTAACCGTTCTCAATTTGTAATCTTTCAAAATATGCCTTATAAAATAACCGCGGTCATTTCGGGAGTTCCGCAAGGCTCCGTTCTTGGCCCACTTCTCTTTCTTATCTATATTACTGATATCACCTCTCAGCTAACATTAAGCTATTTGCAGACGACTGCATCATCTACAGGAAAACAGAAAGTCCGGAAGACCACATTGCACTTTCCCAGTCACTTGACGCTGTGGTGAATTTGTGTGACAGATGGCAGATGACCGTCAGTTCTAAAAAATGAGTGTGCATGTCAGTAACCAGAAAAAAAGTATCCTCATCTTTCCCTTACAGCATTCACGGTACGCCACTTATGAAAGTCTCCCAGCATAAGTATCTTGGTGTTACACTAACCGCTGACTTTAGATGGGACGTACACATCGCTAATGTAACATTGGCAGCATTACGGAAACTGTTTTTTTTTTAGATGTATCCGACTCGCACCAGCATCTACTAAACTCCTAGCATACAAAACTTTCCTAAGACCTATTTTAGAGTACGCCCACACTCTTTGGTTTCCGCAAACAACCACTAACATAGCAAAACTAGAAAAATACAAAGAAAGGCACTACGGTTCATCCATAACAAATATAAGCGTACTGACTCCCCATCGAACATTGCAGCTATTTCAGGACTCCCGACGCTCTCAATGAGGCCAAAGCACGCGCCTTTAAAATTTTTATACAACTCTTGCATAACGATTATAACATCAATGGGTCAAAATATATTTGCCCTTCCCAGACTCGACCGACACGACACAAACATGCACTCACTCTAACTGATTATTCCTATAAAACAGATGCATTTAAGCATTCATTTTTTCCTGTCGCCATTCGAGAATGGAACCAACGGGATGCCTCGATTACCCATACGCCGACCTTGACAACATTCGCTACAAGGCTCGAGGACAGTGTTGCCGCAGAGTAACGCTCTCAGTGATGCACATGGGCCTCTGAGTGTTCATAATCCGTTTCACTTCCGTTCCTTCTTGTCGTGTTAATCAGTGTATCACCCCTTGCGTAGTCATAGTTTGTATTCCTGGGTTCCATTGTCCGCTATCCTTCAGTATTATTATTGTTTCCATCATATACGTATCTTGTCTTGAGCGCCAAGGTTTTTCTTTCCTATTTTGTTTTCGTTTCTACGCGCATGTTGTTCACTGCTGGCCGTGTTTGATCACTTCATATGGTAACCTCGTCTAGAGCCGATTGTACATAGTTTGTCCTCAGGTAGACAAATGAAGCACAGTTCTAATATATTTATCTTGGCATGTGTTCTTGCCGCATTGTGAAATTTCCTTGTGTTGTGTGATGTAGTTCTTGCCTCACTGTAACTGTTGTTGGGCCCCGTAAAGGGGCCTGCAGTATTGAAAATGAATAAATAAACAAATAATTAAAATAAACATATTAACGACATCGCGACGGACAGATGCACCAGGTGGCTGGCAAAGGTATAAGGAACTGGTTTGGTTTGGTTTGGTTTTATGGGGTTTAACGTCCCAAAAGCGACTAAAGCTATGAGAGACGCCGTAGTGGAGGGCTCCGGAAATTTCGACCACCTGGCGTTCTTTAACGTGCAATGACATCGCACAGTACACGGGCCTCTAGAATTTCTCCTCCAAAGAAATTCTAGCCGCCGCTGCCGTGATCGAACCCGCGTCTTTCGGGTCAGCAGCCGAGCACTATAACCACTGAGCCACCGCGGCGGCGGTATAAGGAACTGTCAGCTGTTACGGAAAAAAAAATGTAAAAGAGTCAAAGGTTTACTTTTTAATCATTCGATTTCAAACCTGCTAAACGCGAATTGAAAAACAATTATGGCGTGTCATTAATCCTAAAGATATAAGTGAGTTAATAACACTAAAGGACGCAAATCGAATTTTGATTCACATAAAAGAAAGCGGTCTTTCCGCTGACGCTCATATCATTCACAGGGAAATAGCTAGTCCTAACGCCATTGTTGCCTTGCAAACAGCTCTAGATAGGTTAAGTACTTGGTTCAGTGTTTGGCAGACGGAAATAAACTCCGACAAAACCAAACAGATGACTTTCGCTACTCTATGTAGAGAGAGAGATACAGAGAGGGGGAAAGGCAGGGATATTAACCAGAAAGGTTTTCAGTTGCCTACCCTGCACTGGGAAAGGGAATGAGGGGATTAAAAGGGGAAGAGAGAAGGAATGAGAGACAAAGTCACAGTCCATCAATCAAGGCAGTCTCTCGGAAAAAACAAAACAGCGCCTTGTGAACCTTGATGGCAGTCGACTGTTGTGGCCACGGACCGAGGATCTTGGCCTCTGTGAAAGGGCGAGGATCAAGGAGGTCCAGAGGGCAACGCAGCTTACGTCTTTCGTTAATGAAGAGAGGTCACTCACACAAGAGATGATACTGGTTGTCGTTTTGTGTGGGAACTAAATGGAGCACATATGTAAGTTCACGTCAAATGTAGACGACGACTTTGCTGGTTCTGTTGCGCGTGGGAGAAGTAATTGCTTCATAGCCGGATAATCGTAAAATGTTGGGCAGATTCTGTTGACAGATGGCCAGAATGGGGAAGCGGTTGTGATAAACATAGTGTCTAATATCTGAAATCCTGGACTGGAGCCAGCGGGCATTCCAATGAAAAATAAAAGCTTGCTTGACTTTCTTCGCAAAAGATAGTTTCTGGGGAGCCATGGTGTCTGCTAAAGTAGAGCTGCAAGAACTGGCTGTAGCGCGTCCAGTACTTGCAGTGCGCTGTGTGCTACTGGCCTACGCAAGCTGGACAGCAGAGCACGGATGACATTCATCAGTGACGTGAGCATTGTAATCATTTGCATATCTTGGCTATGGTCGGAATCATGCCTTTTGCCCGAATCAGTCGTAGGTGTCGCAGACATGGGGTGCGGCAACGAACCTTACGCAGTGCGCGCACTAGGCTTTGGTAGTGATGGCCACGTGGTATCAGAGGCAATAGGTCGTGTGTCACCAGTCGCCTGGCTTTCCTGATTTGTTGTCGGTGGAGGCGGACAAACTGCAGTGCCGCTTTGGGTCTTCGCTTCGAAGGTATTTGTTTCCTTCAACGACCTTCGGCGGCGGTGCGAGCGACGTCTTCGCACCTTTGCAGCGGCTTCTCTGTGGGTGGATGGTCACGCACCATTTGCTTCAGCACCGCCCTCTCAGTATTTAGGCGAGGGCAGTCCTTCGAGGATGAGTCGTGAGGGCCACGACAGTTGGCGCACTTCAAGGCAGTCACGCGCCAACTGTCGCCGCTTTGTGGCTCAGAGAATCTTGGGCACACGGTGGAGTTGTGACAGAAGCCGCTCACGTGACCAATCCTCATACATTTCCTGCACTGTAGCGGCTTTGGTATGAATGCACGAACTGGGTGACGAAAGTGCCCCACCTTCCCGTATGATGGAATGCAGTCCCCCTTGAACGACCTTCCAAGGCGCTTAACTTGCATTATGGAAATGCTGTTGGTTGCCGGCTTGATTAAAAATAGGCAAGTTTGCGTCAGGGATGGCGATTTCAACGTTGTAAATTACGCCGGCCGTGGTTCCGCTAATATATCACTGTCTTGTAGAATAAGATGGCGTACACTGAAATTGCCGAGTTCGGTGATGGCGGCCAAACTGTCTAGCTGGCTTCGCTTCATGACATCAATGGCGATGATGTTCTTGTGGGGGTTTATTCCAACGCCTTTAATTCCTCCTGGTACGAGGCTTTGAAGAAACACAGAAATGGCTTGCCTGTTTAGGAGATTCAAGTTCTACGTTGACTCCAATGGCACGAACAAGGCTGTATGTGCCTCGCCACTTCGCGCCCTGATGATCGTATCCATACTTGAGGACGTCGTTGACGTCGACTCTGTTTGTCTGCGCAGTCTGCGCTTGGCCTTCTTACTAACGACGGGCACACTCTGTAAAACTCCAGTAAATTAGTGCACCTGTGTCATTGAGCGCTCATCAACTTTTTAATATTTAGGGGTTGTTCTTTCCCTGGACCTAATTTACATGACCACGTATAATATATCACTAGAAAATCTTAGAAAAATTTAGGCCTTTTCAAACGTCGTCTATAACTAATCCTGATACCAAACTGCAGGCTTGCACATCTCTAATTCGGGCATCATTACAATACTGTTCGGTAGTATGGCATTCCCATTAAGGAAACCTATCAAGGTCTATAAAATCAGTGCAAAATAAGGCAGCACGCTTTAGTCTACGGTCGTATTCCGATTACCAGAGTGTCTCTGCAATAAAACAATCTCTAAATCTTCTGGCCCTGAATATACGAAAGAAATTCTTTCGCCTATTGTCGTTCCGCTCCCTCTACTACAAACATTCATCTTTTGAACGCAGGCACATCAGAGCAGCACATCACATATCATATTGCTTCGGCCATGCGCATAAAATTCAAACAAATTTTCCCGCACAAAGAAGTATCATAATTCCCCATTAGTTTTGGCTATAAAGAAGTGGAATGCTTTACCGGGTAGCATTGTGGCTATTGACGAGCCATCACCTTTCTGTTCATCATTATTAGCACTTCTTGAATCAGGCCCAGCATTGCTGTCTCTTTGAACTTGCCGTCTTGTGCCTGTGCTTTGCCTTGTGCGTATATATATATTTTTGTTTATCGCATACTGCACGATGCCCACGATGTATAACATCGACCCAATTTGTTAATTCACACTTTGTTATTTTATTCTTGTTTTCCTATATTTGTATTATGTATGAAGTGAACACTCGTGCAATTTTGTTGTCTGCTCCGCCCCCCCCCCCTTCCTTCTTATGTAACGACCAGCCGGGCAATTAGGGTACTTATATCAATAATTAAACAGTATAAATCGGCTCTTCCCTTAAAAGTTTTGTGGAGTACGAGGAGTTTTGCGTTCTTATTTGCAAAAAACGTAGGCAAGGGCGGGGAGGAAAAATGGGGGGCTCGTTATAAATTGGCTACAGGGCGATCTTTTAACTCACTGACTGCTAAGCATCGCACTGCTCGAAAGCTGGGGTCAGTTGGGTTGAGATTAATGCAAGCTACCGGAGAGATCAGCCTTTCGATTATTCTTAGAGCAATTGCTCCACTGGGGCATATATATACAATCTAGGCTTGAGAATTTAAGGCACATGCATCTTTGACCTGGAACATATATGATGATGCGTGCGGAATCACCACCAATAGTCACGAAGTGTTGGTGTCACCGAATTGAGTGCAGATAAGCTTCGAAGGAATTGTTAAAAATCCAGGAAGATTTTCTTATGTGACAAGTGTCTGTGCAGATACCTAAATAATGTCTTGAAGTAAACCGTATGCGCTCAAGCCCTCTTCGAGGCAGGCGAGTAGGACACACCTCTTCGCGCTGCAATCTGGACAGCACATTAGATAACGTTGAATGACCCCGCACACATTATTTGAAGGACCTGTTCCTTTACTCCTCGCTCTCTTATTATATAAAGGCGCTAACTCAATTGGCAATGCAACAGTCCCCTCTACTGAAGGGCACCCGAAGAGTGGGTTCCATTCTTACCGCCTATACAGCGTTTCTTGTGCTAATTCCCCTCATTTTGGTGCCTGCTTGCATGACTTAAGTGTCGTAAGTCAATGAGTGCGAAATATTGCCAGTTGAAATGCCCACTGTTTTTTTTTTGCGCTTGCGTGAATGTAAAATTACAAAGCAGGCCGTCATGGCAAAGGGTGGTGGGATATTTTGTACAGGAATCGTAGATTCTTTTTCGAAAGAGGAAAAAATCACAAAAAAGAAAATTTTTTGTGCCTTTGCTTAATTGAAAAAGTCTCGTCGGTTTTGTTCTGGGCTTAACTTCGGTCTTCATTTTGTTTTGTTTTGTTTTTGTAGAAAACACTGCCAACAATCCAGTGGGTCGGCAACACATTATGAAAAGTGCACTCATCGTGCTTCTAGTGCCGGCTTGCGTGGCTGAAATCCTGAGTGAGAGGAGAAAGCGACACCGCGACAACACTACGTTGCCCCTGACCGTGCCATGGAAGCAACATCACGACACTCCGGACTCCGTCTTTACTACGATGATGCAGTGCCCCACCGAGCTGCACGGTGTTACGTCTCGCCTTCGTCGTGGGGAAGACAACGACATGGCAGCAGCGAAACGCCGACAAACCCCGAGACGCGCGTTGGGTGAGCGCCTGGATTGCTACGGAAGCCGCGTCCGTCTGCCCAGTTGAGCGAGCGTTTCGCGTACACCGAGTGTGAACGCGCGTTCGAAATGCGCGCGAACGGCGCTCATGGACATTCCGGCGTCTGCGCTACGTGGATGGCATCGTTCCCCTCTCCCAGCGCGTGACGACGGCGTGATCTCTCGGGAATGAGTGAGTGCGTGTGTGTCTGTGATTGGTGCCAGTGAAACCCGGCCTCCATCTAGGGACCCTACGGAAGGGAACTCTTAAAAAGCCGGCAGCAGCACGGCCGAAGAGCTCTTTGTCATCATGGTATTTTGATGAGCTGTCGTGATGCAGCGTTCCTGCAGCTCACTTGTAAAAGTGTAAATATTGTATAAAGTCCTCTTTCATTGTCTTTTTCCAGTAGCCTCGTCTCAGACGTCCCTCATTCCCTCTCCGGCACACGACCATGCTACCTCGTCCTTAACAATCTGGTGGCAGCGGTGGGGTGCTGCTACCTCGTCCTTAACAAACTGGTTGGCAGCGGTGGGACGCGAAACATCGGACGCCAGCGGAGAGTTGCGGACAACGGGACGCTGTGCAGCAAAACGGCGAGTCGGAGGCAATGCAACGAGCCCTGTGTGTTGACTGGTTGCCTGCAGCGGAACGACTGCGCTGGATTCTTGGCTGTGAGGTTTGGTGAGTGCGGGACTTTCTTCTGCTGAGTTTTGCCAGGCTTTTGTTAGTGTCAGGAACAGAGCTGGTAATTGGGTTGTCGTTGCTGCTGGGTTAGTTGCAGCAAGACAATAGCGGGCAGTAGAGAAGCAGCACTGGGAGCAGCCATGGATTTGAAGACGCTGCGCAAACCAAAGTTACTGGAGCTTGCGAAAGAGTTGGGTCTGGAGGTATCAGACAAACTCAGAAAACCAGAACTGCTGAAGGCTATTCTTGCGTTAGAGGCTGAAGATGACGAGCTTGCGGAATGCCTTGAGGTCATTGAGCAGAGGGAATTGGCAAAGAAAAAGGAGGAGGAACTCGAAAGAGAGGAGCGGAAAAGGGAACGCGAAAGACAGCTGCGGGAACAGGAACGCGAAAGAGAGCAGCGGCAACAGGAACGCGAAAGACAGCTGCGAGAACAGGAACGCGAAAGAGAGCAGCGGCAACAGGAATACGAAAGAGAGATGCGGGAACTCGCGCGTGAACTTAACACGCTCAGAAGTATTAGTGTGGGATCTCGTTTAAGTGTTCTTAGAAAAGGCGAAAATTTCAGAGCTTTTCTAGAAAATTTTGAAATAATTTGCATGGAGGAGCAGCTAGACGAGGATTATTGGCCAATTGTGTTGATGGGATTCCTCCCATGGGAACCTTGTAATGTCTGGGCGAGGTTGTCTGACGAGGATGCCCACAACTATGCGATAACCAAAAGTGCGCTCCTCCGATACTTTCGAATTCCCGCGGAGGCAGATTTCGAAGGCCAAATTGACGGTGGTAAGCTACACCACGATAGTGTCAGGGACCGAGTTAGAAGCTCCGCTCAGTCGCCGGATGACACGAGTGCTGTGCAGAAGTGGCGGCGTAGGACAGGTTTGGTCCAGGAAAGAAAGGCCACTTCGGCAGCGAGGACCGAGGAGTTCGGTCAAGAAGCTAGCGAAGAGTGCAGATCCACAAGCCGTGAGGGCTCGGGGGATAATATAGACACTAAGGCTAGCAATAAGGAAGAGTGCAGATCCGCCAGCAATGAGGGCTCGGAGGATAATGTAGGCACTGCTAGAAATAAGGAAAGGGGCAATGCATTGATTTTGAGCCCAGAGAAGCATGCACTTTCCGCGAAGGAGGCTGATTGCTGCTATCGAGAAGGTAATACCCAGGACAATAACGCTACGTTAGCCGAACAGCGTCGCATAGTTCAAGTTCCGGGCAAGAGCGTTAGGGTAGTAGGATCGATTAGCAAGCCTCAGGAGAGCAAGTTGTTATGCCCAGCAGAAAGTAAAGGGCAGTCGGGACACTTAAATGCTGCGACACGCAGCGACTCATTGAAAGAGCGAGCCGATAGTTCGAATTGTAGTAGAAAAGGCGGCTCGCTGCTGAGTCAAAAAGCTGATGAGAATGCTGAGTGGCCCGCGAGAAAGGGAAACGCGCAGGACAGAACAGCTAGGAAAGTTTCCGGAAGGCGACCGTGCGCAAGGAGAGCCATGCTAAAAGGCAGTCTGGACAGAAAGGACAAAGGACGGGCTCAAAGCATCGTAAGGGTGAAGGCCGGTCAACCATGTAATGCTCCAAGACTGTCATCGGGGCACGCCAGATGCGATAAGCGCCGTACAAAGGCCAGGCTGGCTAGGCGTGTACAGACAGTGCGAAAGCCACCTGATCCATTGTGGCGACGCTGCGGTAGCAAAACGCGTGAAACTTGGAGCCGCCCACAGAGAAGAACGCCCTGCTACCTCACGAGGCAACGCAGCAGAGCGCGCTCCAGTCAAAAAAAGGAGCGAAGTGTATTCATGAATCGAGAGAGTACACGCAGGCGTTTCTGTCATGCGCGACCGTCAACCCCTCGCATTCAAATGCTCAGACGCTACTCAGGTGTTGGAGACACGCAGCCGGGGTGCGGAACAAATCAATGTCGCGTGGCGTCAGGGACTCGCAGAGGTCAAAGCGGAGTTAAGTCCTTCGATTTTTGTGAATTGTCGGCTGCTAAAGCCACTGTTGGCGTGCGTCCGCGCAGGGCGCGGTTGAAGAATAGGCGACCCCTTTGATTTTCACCGGAACAGCGCGCACTAAGACACGGACAAGAAGGAAGACACGACACACACGAGCGCTGTCTTTCAACTGGTGTTTATTGTTTGGAACGAGGCATATATACACAGTTCCAACAACACAAGGAAAATGAGTTACCAACTTGCCCAAGCATCTGTTTTAACGACCCCTTTGAGCCGCGGCGCGGCTCGTTAGCAGCGGATTCCGAGGATGTCTCTGCTGTTTTAAACCATTCCTGCAGACAAAAAGCTTTGCAGAAAAAAAGTTTTGAGCAGGAATAGGTTTCCGACGCGCCGTATACATTGGAAGCGTTTCTTCTGATAAAAAAAAATTTAGCAGAAAATTAAGGTGATTTTAGCTCCGATGTTGAGGGAATCTTTGCAGGGATATGCAAGGTGACGGCAGTATGCTGCTATGCAGAATGAAATGTCGTGGTAATTACGAATCGGAATACATCACAAAAAGGGGAGTCTCAAAGGTAATGCAGATAGCTTAAGTTGAGGTCCCTAGCGCATGAGTCAGCATCATAGTTGCGGTTTGCTGGTCTTTTTCTTCCTGATGTAGGATTTTGCACCTATTGGTTTTGTTTATTGTTTTAAATTGTGATGCGCTTTGTTGTATAATGTGCCGATCTGTGGGAGTTTTCTGAGTGCTGCTAAACTACTCCCAGGGATTGATTGGGTTTGTAAGAGGGAAAGAGCCTGGCATTGCTAAGTGGGGATTGTCGTGCTTGCGGACTGAGCGGTTGGGTTTTCGGCGTGGTTCTAACGCTAGCGGAGCACGAGTCACTTTGCAGTGCCCTTTGGGAACCTGCACATGCGAAGGAAGACTTCTGGGTGCGCTGAGCTCCATAACCGCCGAGAGACAACTGACTCCGGTTGAGACCAGCCTCAAGCGACATCCCTCCGGACAGCGGATGCTGTCCCCTGTCCATCGGGATCTCCTTCCCCCGGCGGGGCAGTCTGTTACGTCTCGCCTTCGTCGTGGGGAAGACAACGACATGGCAGCAGCGAAACGCCGACAAACCCCGAGACGCGCGTTGGGTGAGCGCCTGGATTGCCACGGAAGCCGCGTCCGTCTGCCCAGTTGAGCGAGCGTTTCCCGTACACCGAGTGTGAACGCGCGTTCGAAATGCGCGCGAACGGCGCTCATGGACATTCCGGCGTCTGCGCTACGTGGATGGCATCGTTCCCCTCTCCCAGCGCGTGACGACGGCGTGATCTCTCGGGAATGAGTGAGTGCGTGTGTGTCTGTGATTGGTGCCAGTGAAACCCGGCCTCCATCTAGGGACCCTACGGAAGGGAACTCTTAAAAAGCCGGCAGCGGCTCGGCCGAAGAGCTCTTTGTCATCATGGTCTTTTGATGAGCTGTCGTGATGCAGCGTTCCCGCAGCTCACTTGTAAAAGTGTAAATATTGTATAAAGTCCTCTTTCATTGTATTTTTCCAGCAGCCTCGTCTCAGACGTCCATCATTCCCTCTCCGGCACACGACCATGCTACCTCGTCCTTAACACTCTGGTGGCAGCGGTGGGGTGCTGCTACCTCGTCCTTAACAACGGCTGCTCGGAAGGCGTTGTAAGCTGCGCGCCCGGCACCTACAATATCACCTGTTCGTGCGCGCCCAACTGCAGAGCTTACGGTGACTGTTGCTGGGACGTCCAGAGCGCTGAGGGGACCTTCGAGTATGAGGTGTCGTTGTCCGCTTGCGTCAAGATACGAGATGACTACGGGGATACGAGGTTCATTTACATGGTTGCTCGCTGCCCACCTAGGTGGACTAAGGATGACGTCAGGCTGGCGTGCGAACAGTTGGATTCTTTAAACGGCACCTTCTACCGCATCCCAAAGACGAGCATTAATCACATCACGTACAGGTAAGATCTTGGCTCAGGTTACCTATGGAGGTTTGAACCAGGTTTTAGAGGGCCACCGCAAAAAATATCTTCGGAGATGATAAGTGTCAGGCTTTTGTCTGCCTAGAAAGAGTGAGTAATAGCGAACTGGTGGAAAATACTGATAGGAGGACGCGTAAGATATGAAGGAAAGAGGGATTAAGAGAAGGTATCTATCAGCACACATCTGTGAAACATGTTGCTGATATTGATGCATGAACTGCTTTTAGCTTTCATTACCACCAGTCTCACTTCAACGGTGGCCCAAGGTTGCTGCTAAGTTGATGACGAAATTTTCGGCCCAAATGTATTTCCCAACCGGGAATGAAAACTGCAGTGTATCTTACCATAGAATGTAGGTGTCAGTAAGATACTGCATGCAACCCATTTCACATTTTAAGAACGCTCATATGTGCTGGCAACCGCAGAGTTTTAAAGTCTGTAAGTGGAGCTCGGGAGCGCGGTTGGCATCCCCGGCTCTTTCTCGGCTTAAGGAGCCGCTGTTAGGAGCCGATCCCCTTCTTCCAACTGCACAGTGAACTTGGCGGCTGTCGCTATGGCGCTAGCTTTGTGGGCGGCCACGCCCAGTCGCTTTTGAATTTCGTGACGGGCAGCACGGTCAGCGTCCCTCGCTGGTTGACACCCTGTAGAGCTCAACGGCTCTCCTCCAGGACTATCCACCAATCCGGTCACCTTCACACGTTTGCACACCACTCCTTGAAGTAGCCGATAGCAGCGTTCATAAAATTGCTAGTGCTTGACTCAGTGCACACCACTGCACATACCACTGATGCCGCACTGCTGCTGCCAAGTATTTGGAAGCGCAGGACGAGGAGATGAAAAATGACGATGACGAAAATCATCATACGGGCCCTTACGCTTAGCGGCAGTGCGCTGACGTTAAAGGGTATATGAAACGGTTCTGACTGCAGATGTAAAACGCAGAAAATATCTAGAGCGAAGGCCGAAGAGCGTTCAAGCCACGTACGTGCGCAAAAAAGAGCCGGTAATTTATCAATACATGTAAAATTCACTGCTGTAGTCCGTCGAACGCATAGTCCATCCTAATGCAGGAATGCATACTTGCTGATCCAGGCGAGTAAAAACGGTCCTGCCACCCGACGGCCTAGTGAAATATGGGCATTTGCTGCTAGCATCAGTGTAGGCAACGAAAACATGCTTGCAAAGAGTCTATACTGTGCGGACAGCCAGCTTCAAGGGTGCAGAGCATGTGTCAAAAGTGTCACAGAATGCGCAACTAGTGGGGAGGTGTGAGGAGGACTGGGTATGTAACACTGCCGTGAGGCAAGAGGTGAAGTGGGCAGAGAAAGAAACGATGACGCTAGATGACTCACAAACATGATTGGGACTTTTATTAATCAATCGTTCTTAGAAAGGCAGCACTGACGGACGACGAACAACACACCACACAACTGCGAACAACACACCACACAAGTGTGGACACAACTGCGCCAGACTAACAACTTTATTTTCGAAGTCAACTGAAGCTCAACTTTCATACTGCGACAGAAAAATCACAAGTAAAATAAGGTAGAGAAACATATGCGCAAGGATATACAAGGATGAAATGAGGCACAACATTCTGAGTCGCCGCCTCTACAATCGCTGCTCAAGCAGAAATAGATAGATCCAAGAAAGCAAAAAAGGTGGGGATAAGCGAAAAAAAACGAACAAAACATGAATCGTGGTAACATTTCGCTAGAACAAGCGAACGAAAGCCAACAAGAAACACAGTTAGACTGGTGAGAATGTAAAATTGTCATAAAAGCCAACCAAATAAAAGACAGCCAACATGGCGTCTTTAAAGTGACTGGGATAAAAGAAGGGTAATAAAAGTCTAGAAAGTTATTTGGATAAAAGATTTGGTTTGGTTTATGGGGGTTTAACGACCCGAAGCAACTAAGGCTATGAGGGACGCCGCAGTGAAGGGCTCCGGAAATTTCGACCACCTGGGGTTCCTTATCGTGCACTGACATCGCACAGCACACGGGCCTCTTTGGATAAAAGGAGCAAAAAATGTTTAAAGCTGAGAAACCGTGAAGGACCTGTGTAATGCAAAAAGAAGGAAACCAAGAGTGGGACGCGTGTGTAAACCAACAGACAAAACGGCCTAATACGATGCTGATGGCAATAAAATTTCGAGAGAATGAAGGCGGGGCAAACACAGAATTAATACAGGCGACGTTGCAAATAAGCTCAGGCATGAAAGATCAAGGATGCTGAAATTCACATAGAGAGAGAGAGAGAGGAATGCTTTTTTTTTGCAACATGGCAAAGGACTGCGTGCCGAAGCACCCATCGTTTAACTTTTTGATGTTAGCTGCTTCCCTTTTTATTGCAGCTTCTACAATGAGTCGCCACGGTGGCTCAGTGGGCTGCTGAGTCGAGAGTCCCTGGTTCGATCCCGGCCGCGGCGGTCGAATTTTGATGGAGGCGAAATTCTAGAGGTCCATGTACTGTGCAATGTCCGTACACGTTAAGGAACCCCAGGTGGTTGAAATTTCTGAAGCCCTTCGCTACGGAGTCCCATAGCCTGAGTCGATTTGGCAGGTGAAACCCCCATGAGCCATAAGCCAAGCTTCTATAATGTGTTACGCAAATGTGGGAAGACGGCCGAAAGTGTTTGTAAAGACGTAGAAAACAAAAATGTGACTTGGCGCCAATTCAGAGTACAACACTGACACCCTATGCCCTGTTGTGGTATGTGGTTGACCCTTCTGTCGTGCCCATGACAGTGGAATGCACTACTATTTCTAGGCTTCTGTAACAAGGTTCAAGTAGTCTTTGACGAATAATCATACGGCTACGGGAATGCTTGGTAGATGGTTGCAGCATTATAATTGCGCAAAAACCCATTCTAGCTGTGCTCACCACCAGTGTAATGCTGCCATGTTTAAACACCATGTTTGTTCTTGTTCCGCTCGTTGCAGAAATGGCTTCTGCGCACTGTGCAACGACGACCTCGTCAATGCCACTTTCTGGAACGCCATAACCTATGGAACACGATCGAAGGTCCTGGTGGGCTTGCCTAACATAACTCTGAAGCAACCTGCGCTGCACCTAAGACCATGCCAAGAGAGTGCATTCGAGGACACATGTCCGCATGACGTCCCTGAAAGTGTAAAACAGAAATGCAAAACCTATTACGCGCCTGTGCAAAATGACCTCAGGGGCGTAGTTTACCGGAACGTGTACTGCGCTATTTGTAATCGTGCCGACCTGTCAAGCCTGTCCTGCAGTCCGTTGTTCCGCGTGAAGGTGCAGGGGAGAGCTCGCAAGAAAATATCACTGTCCGGGACGGCAGAGTCGGCCGGAAGTTGGGACAAAATAGACTGCGCCCCTCGAATAGATACCCGGTTCCATCTGGCTGCACTGTTCAGACCAGTACGAAGCACGCCAACGTGTTACGTCGAACATGACGGGCTCTGCTACATCAAATACCCTCCTGATGTCTACCATCCGATTCCGCCACATAAGAACAGGCGTGCTGCCAACAAGGCGACGACGTCACCATTCCCACCGGCAGCGCCTAAGAGAATCCGTTCTGGCGGCTACGGCTTGCACATGTACGAGTACGTGACGGTAGTGAGCATGTCGCTGTCCCTATGCTGCCTTGGTCCTCAAAATTGTAGTCTTCTGTGCGTGGAAGGAAGCGCGAAGCTTCTCATCCAAGTGCACGATGTGCCTTTCGGTGACGCTGCTGTTTACTCAACTGATATTCCTAATAACTAGCTGCTTGGATCTGCCCCCCGTCATATGTAAGGCCAGCGCAGTGATCGCACATTATGGATTCCTCTCTACAATTACGTGGACAACAGCACTTTCTTACGACATCTGGAGGAACGTGACCGCATTAAATCATTCTTCGCGCCACGAAAGAACTCTGCTCGTCTACGGAGCTGTGTCTTGGGGCATTCCTCTGGGTGTAGTCGTCTGTGCAGTTGTCGTCGATCAGGTCGCTCCTGAAACTGGGTTGACCCCTGGCTACGGTGTTATAGCTTGCTGGCTGGGAACGTCTGGGGGCCTCATCGCCTACTTCTTGGTACCATTTGCTGCGCTCCTGATGACCTGGGTCGCCCTTTACATCAAGACGGTGTGTTACATACGCCGGACCTCGTCGGCGGTGCGGCTTCGCAGCCGTGAAGACAACAGCAGGGCCAGGGAGTATAGAAACAATCTGACTCTATTCTCTCGCCTCTCCGTCATCATGGGAGCTGTGTGGATCTTAGCCTTTGTGGGGATATTCTTCTCCAACGCGGTGGTAGATTTACTCACCGACGCTCTTGTTGGATTAGAAGGGGCCTACCTTTTCTTTGCTTTCAGAGACTACCGGTATTTTTGTAGGTCCGGACGGAACCGGGCAATCAAGGCTTTCGTAAGCGGGACCAGAACGACGTTCCACTCGAATGTTTCGTCGCCAAAGAAGGCCTGACACTTCTTTGATTAGAAGTTTGCTGGGACTGCTGACACATTGAGAAGAAAAGTGTGCTGCCATTTAATACGTCCTAAAATATCCGAGCGTTAGCTGCACCTGGCAAATTTTTTTTCACGCCTTCATGCATAGATTAAGAGGCTCGTTATGGCACAAAAATCAAGAAAGCTAATGGTCACTGCAGCCAAGGAAAGCATAGGAGAGTGTTTACAGATTTTTCTGTATATTTTTAAAATTTGGGCTGCTCATAAATGTGAAATTAGGACTGTAAATATTCTAGTTCGGAATCAAAATTCGTTAGAAAGCAGAAGAAAACAAAAAAAAAATTGTTATTATTGTAATCCGAGCCCCTGGCCTCCGAATTTCGCGTTTCGAGCTGCGGCGGCTCTCCCACTTTATGTATTTGTTGGTTTTTATGTTTTTGTGCAACCTAACCTTGAGAGTGTTCAGCAGCGCCACTCCTGTCAATAGCGGTGAACGTAGTACGTCCTGCGTTCCCTCTGATTTTGTTTCCATAGGCAGAGTAACAGGGTTCGCGCAGCGCTACCAGCCGCACTGTTTCATCACGTTCCACGTGCATGAAGCTACCTGGCAAATGTTTCTGGTATTGCGAGAAATTTTGTTGCCGAGTTCTAAGAACAGGTGCAGTAATTTTAGTTCATAAGATAGTTTCAGCTTTAATAAGACGGCTTCGATGAGGAATCATCGTTTAGAATATAATACCTGGCTAGCTAAATGGTTTATGCTGCACGGCATTCATGTGTGCACTAAACGCTAAACGTGCTGCAGTGTGCAGGAGCCTGAATAAAACTGATTGGTCATCAGTTTCTTGTTTTTTCAATATGGTTACATAATACTGCTGCAGAATGATACGGCTCAGGAGGCAGCTGAAATAAGATTTCAGGGATGACCTGAACTGCAGTGTCGAACTTTAAAGCCCATTATACATGCTCATCTGGGCAAAGCGCCCGAGAAATAAGAGAAGTAGCCTGCGTACATGTAACATAACCACTATTAGCCTGTCATGCACATTGGACAATTTAGAGCCACACTGCTACACGTGCACGAAAAAAATCCCTTTACTTCACCATAAAACCTGCACAGATCGCTGCGTAGTGGGCACCAGCATTTGCTGGGTGCCTCTGTACATTGTCAGTGAAAAACGTTCAATATTGTTATGCATGGCCCCCCGGTCGGAAAAGCACCGTCTCGGTGCTCATCACGGCAGTGAGGGGGACTGCAAGACGTAGGGCTTGAGGCGAGAGACGTGCACAACATCGGTCTGATGCTGAGAGGACGGGGCACCGGGGAAGGCCGGAGCGATCTCGTAGGTGACTGCGGTGACTTGGCGCAGGACACGGTACGGGCCGATGTAGCGGGACAGAAGTTTTTCAGAGAGCCCCACGCGGCGAGATGGCGACCAAAGCAAGACGAGGGAGCCAGGGGTGAAGGAGACCACACGGTGACGGCGGTTGTAGAATTCCTGCTGAGAGGTCTGGGAAGCGAGGAGCCGGGAGCGTGCGAGTTGGCGAGCGTGGTCAGCGCGGGTAATGGCGTCGTGGGCGTAAGCAGACGGCGGAGCAGTAGAAGCGGGAAGCAGCGTGTCCAGAGGCAGCAGGGGCTCGCGGCCATACAAAAGATAAAAAGGGGAGTAACCGGCAGTGTCATGGCGGGAGGAGTTGTAGGCGAAGGTCACATAGGGGAGAGCGGTATCCCAGTCGCGATGGTCGGGAGAAACGTACATAGCCAGCATATCGGTGAGAGTGCGATTGAAGCGTTCTGTGAGGCCGTTCGTCTGCGGGTGGTAGGCGGTGGTGAGCTTATGTTTCGTAGAGCACGATCGAAGAATGTCAGCGACAACTCTGGATAGAAAGCAGCGGCCTCGGTCGGTCAGAAGTTGACGGGGAGCTCCATGATGTAGGATAAGGTCGGTCAAAAGAAAGTCGGCAACATCAGTAGCCGTACTGGTGGGCAGTGCGCGTGTGATAGCGTAACGTGTAGCGTAGTCTGTGGCAACAGCTATCCATTTGTTGCCCGAGGCGGATTCCGGAAATGGTCCCAAAAGGTCTAAGCCGACGCGATGGAAAGGTTCGGGTGGGACGTCAATGGGCTGAAGCAGACCGGCTGACAGAGTGGTGGGGCGTTTCCGGCGCTGGCACTCATCGCAGGCAGCAACATAGCAGCGTACGCAGCGGTAGAGGCGCGGCCAAAAGAATCGACGACGCACGCGGTCGTAAGTACGGGAGACACCCAAGTGACCAGCAGTGGGAAGATCATGCAGCTCTTGGAGGACAGCAGTGCGAAGGTGCTCGGGGACAACGAGAAGGAGGTCTGGGCCATCCTGGCTAAGGCTCCTGCGGTATAAAACTCCATCACGGAGCACAAAGCGGCGCATCGGAGGGTCGAATGGGGCGGTGTTGAGGCGGTCGATAATGGAGCGCAGCTCGGCATCGCGGCGCTGTTCTTCGGCCATGTTAGCGAGGACAGAGAGGGAGCACAGAGCATCCACGCTGTCAGTGCCAAGATTGTCACACGGGCCAACGGGGTAACGGGAAAGGCAGTCGGCATCGGCGTGCAAGCGGCCAGACTTGTAGAGTACAGAGTAATGGTACTGCTGCAGGCTCAGTGCCCAACGACCAAGCCGTCCTGTAGGGTCTTTCAAGGAAGAGAGCCAGCACAACGCATGGTGGTCAGTGACAACTGTAAAGGGGCGGCCGTATAAATATGGGCGAAATTTCCCAACAGCCCAGACAAGAGCTAAGCACTCGCGTTCGGTAATTGAGTAATTCCGCTCCGGGGCAGAGAGGAGACGGCTGGCGTACGCGATCACACGGTGCTCTCCGGATTGTATCTGTGAGAGGATAGCGCCGATGCCGTAGCCACTGGCGTCGGTGCGAACTTCAGTGGGAGCGGTCACATCGAAGTGGCCGAGAACTGGCGCGGTAGTAAGCTTCGATATCAGGTTGGAAAACGCTTGTGCCTGGTCGGGTCCCCAGATGAAGGTGGTGTCTTTCTTCAGAAGGTTGGTTAGGGGGCGGGCGATGTCGGCGAAGCCTTGAACGAATCGACGAAAGTAGGAGCAGAGCCCCAAGAAGCTTCGGACGTCGTTAGAAGAACGTGGCTGGGGAAAGTCTTTGACGGCTCGGATCTTCTCAGGATCAGGGTGGACCCCCGTATTGTCGACGACATGACCCAAGATGGTGAGCTGGCGGCGCGCGAAACGGCACTTAGACGAGTTGAGCTGCAGGCCAGCATGACGAAAGAGGGAAAGGATCTGGGAAAGGTCAGTGATATGAGTGGAAAACGTGGGCGAAAAGACAATGACGTCATCGAGGTAGCACAGGCAGGTGGACCACTTAAAGCCGTGCAAAAGGGCATCCATCATGCGCTCGAATGTGGCTGGCGCGTTGCATAATCCGAAAGGCATAACTTTGAATTGGTAAAGCCCATCAGGTGTCACAAAGGCGGTCTTTTCACGGTCCTGGTCGTCGACAGCAATTTGCCAGTAACCGGAGCGAAGATCTATGGATGAGAAAAATTTGGCACCATGAAGGCAGTCAAGGGCGTCATCGATACGCGGCAAGGGGTACACGTCCTTTTTGGTGATCTTATTCAAGTGCCGATAATCAATGCAAAAACGCCAGGAGCCATCCTTTTTCTTCACAAGTACGACGGGTGAGGCCCAGGGACTGTGCGAGGGTTCGATAATGTTTTTCGCGAGCATTTTAGTAACTTCCGCATTGATAACTTGACGCTCGGCGTGAGAGACTCGATACGGGCGGCGGCGGATGGGAGGGGCATCGCCGGTTTCAATGCGGTGCCTGACGGCGAGAGTTTGGCCCAGCGTCGTGTTGTTGACATCAAAAATATCCGAAAAAGATTCGAGAAGGGCACGAAGCTGGGCAGTTTGGTCGGGACTGAGGTCGGTGGCCATCATGGTCGTGAAGGCGTCGGGCGACTGAGGAGACTGCCGGCGCGGGGTAGCAGTGTCGTGAACAGGGGTGTTGGCCAACTGAGCGACGTGGCAAGGAGCGAGAGGAGGTAGTGTAGCCACGCAGATGCCGGACGGGAGCACTTGAGAAGAGACGCCGAAGTTGAGGAAAGGCAGAGAAAGGGCGTTAGCTTGGATGGTGGCGATGGTATGAGGTAGGGCAACGTTACGGGTCAGCAGGAGGTCAAGGTTGGGCGTAACGAGATATTCGCCATCAGGAACTGGGTGTGTGCGCGCTTGCCGCTCGGGGCTAGCTGTGATCTGAACCCTGTGCTCCGGTCGTCCTTGTGCCGACATAGACTTCGGGCCACGTAACATCTTTGGTGGACGTGCCGGGTAAACGATCTCCACGCCACGCAGCTCCGAAGCGGTCGTCAGGCCGGGGCTACTACCATCATGGCTCCACCCGGCGAGTCACGAACCACTTCCTCTGCGTCGTCTTCACGGAGATTATCCGTTGCAATATGTTAGAAGAACAGCACAGATGCGCTGTATCTTCAGCTTGGTTCACGCACATTTCAATTAAGAACTGGATATGACTGCATCCTAGATATTTAGCTGTGTTGTAGATGCCCTCATGTGTACATGAAGACCCGAAATTTTTGCGCTTCTGGCACAAAACAATGATGGTGAATTTGCGCATTTAGGCCGAATGCGAATTAGGTGCGCTTGCAGTGTTCAAGGAAGCCTGTTGTTGAGATAGCGATAGTGGGTTAATGTGCATATATGCGGAATTGGTCATTTTCTCCATTCATATATCCTTGGGAGTCTTTATAACATTCCTGGTGCAGTGGTGCAGTGGCCAAGCTATGCGCAACTACCCTGCTACGGAACGCCGCCGCGGCGGCTCACTGGTTATGGTGCTCGACTGCTGACCCGAAAGACGCGGGTTCAATCCCGGCCGCGGTGGTTGAATTTCCTTGGAGGAGAAATTCCAGAGGCCCGTGTACTGTGCGATGTCAGTGCACGTTAAAGAACCCCAGGTAGTCGAAATGTCCGGAGCCCTTCACTACGGCGTCTCTCATGGTCTGAGTCGCACTGGGACGATAAACCCCATAAACCAAACCAAACCAAACCAAACCTTCTATGGAACGTGCTGCAATCGGTGAGACTTCGTTCGCGTCCAGGTTGCTCTTCCCGAGCAGCCTCTCGCGAGTGAATGAGCTGTCGCCTCACACAGTCAGCAGGTTGCTAGGTTTACATATCAATCAATCAATCAATCAATCAATCAATCAATCAATCAATCAATCAATCAATCAATCAATCAATCAATCAATCAATCAATCAATCAATCAGTTTATTTTCAACATCAACGGTGTTGAAGGGCCGCCGACAAAACGCCTCAAGATGGGCTTGACCGGGTCGGCGCTCCGTGAACATTGATTTGGGTCGAGCATGTCCCATTCGCGAATCCAAGGAAATCAGAGTCCTTGGACTCTTCATACGCAACCAGCGACGCTGCGACACAACACTCGCCAAGCTCCGGCAGGTGGGAGACCAGGTGGGCCGCATGGTCCGCCGGGTTTCCAACAAGCGCGGTGGGTTACGATGCAAAGACGCCTTGCGGGTGGCGAACGCATTCGTGACCAGTCGAATCTTGCATGCGACTCCCTACCTCCACCTGCGGAAACAGGAGGAGGATTCCCTCGAGGTCATCCTCCGCAAAATCATGAAACGAGCGCTGGACCTCCCAGTTTATACCTCTACCAGCCGCCTTATGGCACTGGGGATGGTGAACACTTTTAGGGAGCTTCGGGAGGCCCACCTCAACAACCAATACACTCGTCTCACAAAGACAGGGTCGGGTCGCCGCCTTTTAGCCCGACTACACATCCAGCACACTCAATTCACAGAGGAGAGATGCCGCCTTCCCGTACACTGGAGACGCGCCCTCCACGTGCGGCCTCTCCCCACCAATATGTCCAGAGAGGATCATAATGGCAGGCGCCTGGCGCGGGCGGAAGCCTTGGACCGCCATTTTCGGAGCAAACCAGGAGTCTTCTACGTGGACGCGTCCGGCCCGGACTCCAGGGGATGGTACACGGCCGCGGTCGTCCACGAGGGTAAAACAGCAGACGCCCTTACTTTCAAGGCACAGTCAGCAATTCACGCAGAAGAGGTTGCCATCGCTTTGGCAGCCTCTGACACCTCCTCCAAATACATAATCACCGACTCACGAGGGGCTTGTCGAAACGTCACGCAAGGGTGGGTTACTCCCCTAGCTTGTCGTATTTACCAAAATTGTAGCCGAGACTCGGATCCCGCGCACCGATCTATCGTTTGGGCTCCAGGTCATCAAGGCGTCCACGGAAATGAGGCAGCCGACGCCGCCGCCCGCGCGCTCTCTCTCCGGGCATTTCCCACGGTACCCGACGCCGACCAGGACTTCCATTTCAATCCGATTTACACTTTTAAAAAAATATGCGATTATTACAAATCCACGCACCAAACTCTTCCTACCCCATGCAAAGGGCTGGGGAAGGTCAACGAGCGGGTACTCCTGCGCCTGCTCACCAACACGATGTTGTGCCCGGCAATTCTACAGCATTTCGATCCTAAATTCGACGGGCGGTGCTCACACCGTGGGGTGGTGTCCGACACCTACCACATGGTGTGGGCCTGCCAGCAGAACCCATCCCTACCCCCTATCCCGAACCCCACCCGAGAGGATTGGGAGGCGACCCTGTCCGGTTGCTGCACCCTCGAGGCCCAAAGGGCCTTAACGCAGCGCGTCCGGGCTGCGGCAAACGCCAATGGTGTGCCTCACTAGGCATCCAACATAGTGGTTGTAAGGGCGTGACCCTTCAGGTCACTATTCCCAACACCTCTCTCTATGATTAATAAATGTTTTCACCACCACCACCCCCCGTGCACATGGCAACATACACCAAGCACAGGTACATGATAGTAATACTTCGTCAAGCAGTTTCATACATTTGAGAGGGCAAGAAAGATGAACTGATTCAAGTAAACTGGAGGAGGCACTTCAGCATTTGTTGTCCGTAGTTAGTGAGCAGGGGCGGCATTTCTCATTGTTGAAGTTGGCTAGGGTTGCGTGCCCATACTTTAGGAGATGTTTGCAATACTGCTGAGAGCGTCGTTGTTTCTTTTAATGCCAGCCTCGTGACGCTTGATGAACGTTGTTCTGTAAATTTCAGGGACGCATATTAGATTCAGTTCTGTAAACGTAGGGTCTGTGTGGCTGTCATATGGAATATTGACAATTATTCGAACTGCCTTTTTTTGTATTCTGTAAAGTTTGGAAATGTTCGTGTTATTGGTAGTACCACCTATTAAATAACATTGGTGTATACTTGACCGAAATAAAGACTTATACTTATATTAAGAGCTTGACGCGCTTTAGTAAACAGCATCGTAGTTTGGGAAGGATGCCAGTGACACGTGAAATTTTTGAGATAAGAAAATCAGCATGCTTGTTCCATGTCATATGCTGTTTAAACAACACACCAAGACATTTGACAACACGTGCAATGCGATTCTTTGAATTATTTAATAGCAGTGAACCTAGCTTGTGCACTTTGTAGTTTTGGGCGTGAACACAGCCGTCTCAGTTTAATTAGTACTGATAATAAGGAAATTTGCTTTACTCCTTGATGCTAATGGAAAGATTTCACGATTCGCATTACAAAATAGGCCATACCATTTCATGCACCGAGGAGTACAGTAGTGTCGTCAGCGTACATCACAAAATTCCCTGTGTTGTCAATAGGTAAATCATTTATGTATGCCGAACAACAGGGGCTCTAATGCACTCCACAGGGACACGCCTTCGTGAATTTGTTTAAGGTCACATATGCAGTCCTTTACAACAGCCTTTTGTTGGCTGTGCTGCAGATAAGATTTTAGCACCGCAAAGAACGGGCCCCGGAATCCATAGTAATTTAGTTTTTCTAGGAGGGTCAAGTCACTCTCAAAGGCGTAATACGGTGAAACTTTTTTGAATAATCAATGAATACGCCCAACGTACACATTTTGCATTCAAATGATTCCACTATGATCTCTTTTGCGCCAGTAAAGCTGTCTTTGTTGAAATACCTCTGATGAAAACAAATTGTGCAGATATAATAAGTTTGTGCTTTAAAACAATTGAGTACATTCGGCTATGTATTACTTTTTCCAAGCCTTTAGAGAAGTTCGGAAGATTAGAGTTGGGTCTGCAGTTTGAATGTCCGTTTATATCCACACCTTTGTACAAAACTGTTAATCTGCCAATCTGAAGTTTTTCAGGGAAGTTCGACCGCAAAACGAAAAATTTAAAACATGTTCCAACAAAGGCGGTATCAAATGGAGAACGTGCTTAACCGATCAAATGACTAGTTCCACCGGAAAACTAGGTGGCAAGCCTAGAAAAAGGACGACATGATGACACATGATAATATGATTTAATGGCTGTGGGCCTAGGGCGAGCGCTCCGTCCCGCGCCACTGCCCTCTTCTTCTTAGTAACATGACCCGGGTACTCCGAGCAATCGTCCCGATCGATTGCTTAAATTTTCAATGATGAGGTGGCGATGACCATGATCACAAAGGATAGAAGAAGATGAAAGGCTTGCAAAGAGATTAAGGACTCGCCGGACAGCTTGGGCTGGGGTGCCGTCTTGATTCGGGTCGTCGTCGGGTCATGCTAAGCTGGTCCTGGTCGTCGTGTCTTGTGGTCGGGGCTGGGGAAAGCGGCTGGTCGGTTCTGGTCTGGTCGGGCTCGGGTTCAGCCGGCGGCGGAGTCCAGGTCCCATCGGCCAACGACGAAGGCGAGCAGAAGGTGGCGATGCTCCAGGGACCAGGATGACGATGAGGAACCCGCACCTCCACCAAATGTTACGAGGCGGCAAGCCTAGAAAGAGGACGACATGATGACAGATGATAATATGATTTAATGGCTGTGGGCCTAGCGCGAGCGCTCCGTCCAGCGCCACTGCCTTCTTCTTCTTCGTAACAATATGTTCGAACACAGGTGATATCAGATCGAGCACGTGCTTAAGCGGTAGAATGACTGGTTACACCTGAAAACGAAACATTGAAAATATGTTCGACCACAGATTATATCAGATAGAGCTCGTGCTCAACCGGTCGAACGACTAGTCCGTCTACATTAGCACCAATACTATTTTTAAGAAAAAGCAAGACACATTTACTTCGTTTGCAGCTGTTGGGGATGAAAAAGCAACAGACTGGGTCAGTTCATTTCATTAACATGAGAAGTGAGGATCATGCGCGGCATTGGCAAGTCACAAAAAATAATTATTAAATTTATTTGCCAACTCCGAACCTGACCGACGTATGCCATTCTCAGTGATCTCATTCAGCTCAACGGAATCGCAGTTCATACGATTTCGGACGTCGTTGATTCACTTCCGGACTAAAAAAGATCGCCGAACTATATTACTATTCAAGAGATTACGTATATGCTGTCCATTTTCGCAGCGTAACAAGCTATCCACTTTGGCTCGCTTGGTTTGAAATAATTATAATATTTCCTGATTTTTAGTCTCAATAAAGCGTTTATAGAAACTGTGTTTGATACGTATTTCTTTCAAGCATTTCTTTGTCAACTATAGCTTCTTACCTTTTCGCGTGAACTTGAAGATTTTTAAAGGACGACAGGTATTATCGGCACATCAAAATTTTTGTAAAAGAAATCGTAAGCTTCTTCAGCGTCTGTGAGACGTTACTCCAATCAATTACCGACACGTTTTGTCTAAATTTGTCTAAGCTCTAGGAGTTAATGCAGTCGACAGTTCTAGGATTCTTTCGTTTTGTTTTCTTTGTGTGAAAATCATTAATAGCATAAGAAATATAGGAAGGTGGTCAATAAAAGAGGTGTTAACAACACCGGACAGGAAACTGGATTTGTGTATGTCAGTAATAAACATAACAATTAAAGCGGATACACCACATGGATGCGGGTAGGGGTAGTAATCACATTAGAAAAACCATTTGAAGCGAGACACGTGCACAATTCATGTTGCGATTAGGACACCCTGCAGTATCAATGTTGATATCTCGTCCTAAAATTAGCCGACATTCATTTTCATTACCTCATTTTAAATATTTGTCTAAGAAGGGAATGAAGTTAGGGCACTTCCGCTAGGGGGCCGATACATAACACAACAAAACTGCCAGACAGTGAGGCAGCATATGATGATCAGGCGATGACCAGGAGGAAGCATGGTGACGAAGTATATCTGTGAGACGATGAAACCGATGACGTTAAAAGCATGCCATTGATGCTGTTGCAGGTACCAACTACATTTGTGTGTGTACATGAGGCAGGTTACCCAATACCCGGCGGGCAACTGGGCAAAGAAAAAAATCGCCTGCTAGGCTGTTTCTTGGCTACGGTAGTGTGCGGGCTGCCTGATAGCAGTGTGGGTGGATGGGTGGACGGCTGGACGGACGGACGGACGGACGGACGGACGGACGGGTGGACGGGTGGACGGACGGACGGACGTGGATGGACGGATGGATGGACGGATGGATGGGTGGGTGGGTGGGTGGGTGGGTGGGACGGACGGACGGACGGACGGATTGTCGATGGATGTGGATTGTGGATGGATGGATGGATGGATGGATGGGTGGATGGGTGGATGGGTGGGTGGGTGGGTGGGTGGGTGGGTGGGTGGGTGGGTGGGTGGATGGATGGATGGATGGATGGATGGATGGATGGATGGATGGATGGATGGATGGATGGATGGGTGGGTGGGTGGGTGGGTGGGTGGGTGGGTGGGTGGATGGATGGATGGATGGATGGATGGATGGATGGATGGATGGATGGATGGATGGATGGATGGATGGGTGGATGGGTGGATGGGTGGATGGATGGGTGGATGGATGGATGGATGGATGGATGGATGGATGGATGGATGGATACTTTTGCACTGACTAAATTATACACTAGATGTTTACCAGGCATATTGTTTACACAGCAGTGCCAAACTCTTGAGCTGTGAGGTGCGATCACCAGCAGTGAACGTCGCTGAACGCACAGGTTTGCGCGCGTGATGAGTGGATGACGCGACAGGTGTTCGCGCGGCCTAGTAGCAAACTCGAGGAGCGTGTCGGGCTTCTCTACGAGACATCCGTGTGCACCAGCGGACTACATGATGACAGTGGTCTCAGCAAGACAGTATAAACTCTGCCGAAAAACGTACAACGTGACAATGCTTCAAGCATCATTGAGGTAAGGAAAACAAAAGCTGTGGCGCTGACAGTTTGTGTGGCGTCTTTAATCCTTATGCATGAAGGCCAGAAATGACTTTAAACCAAGCACAGGAGTATGTGCAGGATGCATGCTGCGCATCCGAAATTTGTATTCGGCATTTCGTGTTGTTTTTTGCGCCATACTATGTTTCAGTTTTTGCACACAGCGCCAAGTTCAGAAAACAAAGCCTAGCATGCTAGTACGTTGGTCAATTTCTTTGTGTTTTTTGTTGTAGATGAATGTGAAAGGCAGCCTAGGTGAAATCAGCTGGAAGGAGTCGTTTTCTTAAGTGTGGGAAAAAATTGTGTGAAACCCTAAACGAATTCTATAACCTTGCTTTAGCATTATTAATGATATACGCTAAAGTGATTTCGCTATTCAAGCTGAAATTAGAGCGTTACGTCATCAGTTACACAGCAGTCACGTGGAAATGACCGCCGGAGGGAGAAATAAATTCTATAAGGGCACGCCAAAAACAAATATATATGAGTCGTACATTTTATTTACAAGTGAGCTGTTGCTGTCTGTGAAGGTTGCAGCACACAGAAGTTTGTGCGGGGTCAATTCATGACCCATTGGTGTGCAATCTCTCTACATGTGCTGCCCGCATGGAAATCGTCAAAGTGGTGAGCACGTGCTTAGTGTGTTGCGGGAGGCTTGAAGGGATAACATGTTTTCCTGGAGTAAGATTGCATACGGCTAGTGATATTATTACGGGGGGTTAGCCCAGCAGCAGGCGGGATAGGCCGCAGTCAGAAGGCACACCAGACAAAATCACCCCAGCACAAACTGCCACGTCCTCGTCGTCGACAACTGCCGAGCGTCCAAACAACGTCGTCTTCGTATCGTGACTATGCACCGTAACACGTCCCCCCCTCCTCCGCCGGGCGGAATGAAGCACAGTCCCTGGGCGTCCTAAGGTGGTGGGTTTGAATAGTAGGGCTTAAGGCGGTCAACGTGCACGAGCTGTGTGGAGGGGGCTAAAGTGGATTGACTTACTGTTGTTACTCTGGTAGCGATTTCTATTACACTAACGAAACCATTTGAGGCCAAAACAGCCCTAAATTCTCTCGTAGCATAATTGTTACTGCTCATGTCGATGTTGAAATCACCTCCAGCAATAAGCGTATAACCTCCATCAGCTACAAAAGACAAAAAGTGTTCATAGAATTTAAGAAAAACGGATACATCTCCACTGGGTGGGCGGTAACAGACAGAGTAAATACATTTCTTTGAGCATAATGATAGTATCTCGTAATCCGGCGTAATCACACTGTATGGGTTTAGCATTTCACCAGTTACATTTTCATTCAGAAGTAAAGCAACACCCCCGCCACGCCCGACGGGTCTGTTGAGATAGTAGGTTTTGTAATTGGTCATTTTGAACACATTATGCGCGCTGGTGCTCCATGTTTCACTCAGCATTATCACTGAAAACATAAACCGAAATTCGCTAAAAAATTCATCTAGCAAGACCATTTTATTTTTTACTGAGCGTGCGTTGACATGTATAGCTTTAACGGATGCGGATGAGAAAGAGGAAGCGATGTGGTTCAAGTCATGCGGAAGGTGATACGGGCACTGTGCCATTTTTCTTTTTCATTTTCCTTTCGTACTGAGCTTGCGCAGTGCTACGTAAGCTGGTCCAGATCGCTTGCTCCTTTGATATGTGTGGCAGTCATTCCTTGATCTTTGCGAACGAGAATTTTCCCATTCGTATACCAGACAAAACGATAACCTGTATCTTTTGCCTTCTGTTTCGCACTTCGAAGCAAGTCTCTGTGATACCGTGTCAGGTTTTCCTGAATGACAATGCTCGGTTCATTATCTTTTACTTTGCTTCTAGCGTTCAGCCACGAATCTCTTGTCGTCTGTCTGGTGAAACGAGCGAGTATTCCTTGCGTCTTATCCCGTCGGGCAGGCAGTCTGTGTATTGTTTGAATGTCTGCTGCCGTCAGAGGTGGTACCTCAAGCTTCGGGGCGATGTCATTTAACAAAGTAAGCAGATTTTCATCGGGCAGAGCAGCAATACCGTGTATCTCTAGATTAAGTTTCCTGCTTCGGTATTCAAGATCATTAACATCTTGTTGAAGTTGTGTTTGCACAACTTGCGTCATGTCATCTTTTTCTTCTAGTTCTGCTACTCTTTTCTTCAGTACCTTGATCTCAGTGTCCTGGCGGGAAACATGTCTTTCAAATTCATCAAATTTCTTAGACATATGTTGGACAGATTCTTCCATTTCTGCCACCTTTTTTGTTAGCTCTGGCAAGCTCTCAAGTTTCTCTAGTACAGAGGCAAGAGCTAGCTTAACATCTAGGTCTGAATCACTGTCTGCTCTACTACTCGTGTGCGACCCATTTTCCCGGCATGTGAGGCAGCGCCACGCTTTTTTTGCAGCATTGTTTTTTGCTTTGAAAGATTTCTCTGTCACTCCCGCACATTTACCGAAGTGGTAAGCGCTTTGGCACTCCGTACATGTCGCACTCGGCACATTGACATGAATAGTTCCCTCGCAGGATGAACACACACTAGACATTTCTTTTCGTAGGCGGACACTTCACCAAACGACATAAAAGCACGCTTCTCCAAAATACAATGGCAGCAGTGGCAGCGGCAGACACAATGGCATGAACCACAAAAACTCTGACATTTCTACGTAGTGCTGCACTAACCTGCAACCAGGGCCAAGCGCGTTACCGATGCAGTCGCGTCGCTGCCGCTGCTGCCAAGTGACCGCTGGTCCGATCGCTTCTGACTGACTAAGTTTATGATCTACTTCAAACTGGATGTGCTTTCATCTGAAGTGTTTCGTTGTGTGAAGTCCTTATCTCGTCTGCGAAATAAAGTGTGAAGATTTGTACCTAGTATACAATGCCGTTTCTTGCGCTCTATTAGAACTACTGGCTAACTGTACATAGAGGAGGCCAGGCTTTTTCAAGGCGCAGTTATGCGGCTTTTACCCGTCACCTCATTTTTTCCTTGAAAACTTTGATTTGATTACAAAAGACAAAGACTGATTTGATTTGATTTGACCGTGCTCTGATGCCGGAAATCAGCGGAAATCGCTGTGCGCCAGTACTATCTGAAGCGCGACTCTCCCATAATTTTCTCTGTCCAAACGTTAAAAAAGTCACTTTTTTAAAACCTGCGCAATCTTTCTCGCTATAAGTTTCCGTCGCAACACAGGAGATCCGAGAGGTAAAAAACAGCAAATGTATTAAGGAAGAAAAAATTTTGAGGAAATCGGCCATTTCACTTGTCGCTTCTAACGCCAAAATCCAGAAACACTCGTTTGAAATCACAAGTGTCAAAGCGTAGCAGAAATTTTCGGGAGTGGATATTGGCTGTAACCGAAATGGGACCTCAATTTCTGGTTGGTTGGGCGTTCAATTTGAACTTAATTATTTTATCCCTTTGCGGAACAACGTCATAGGTTGTGTACGCGACTTTTCAATACCGTTTTCGAAGATTTCGTGGCGGGTATAGTTTCGAGTGGCAAATAGAATAATTATTTGCCATTTATGAGCCTTTTGAAGGATAGGGTTGCAATGCGTAAGTATGAAAGTTTGCGATGAGCTTGAATTTCTGAAGATTTTGAGTAATTTGTATAATTGTTATTAAGTCATCATGATCAGATTAACTACGCCCACTGCAGGGCAAAAACCACTCCCATGTCTCTCAACTTAACCCTGTCCTTTCCCAGCTGCGGCCACCGTATTCCCGCAAACTTCTTAATCTCATCCGCCCACCAAACATTCTACCGCCCCCTGCTACGCTTGCCTTCTCTTGGAATCCACTCCGTTACCCTTGAGGACCAGCGGTTATCTTGCTTTCGCATTACATGCCCTGCCCAAGCCCACTTCTTCCTCTTGATTTCGACTAGGATGTCACTAACCCGCGTCTGTTCCCTCACCCTTTGCGCCCGCTTCCGAACTCGTAACGTTGCGCCTATCATTTTTCTTTCCATAGATCGCCCCGTTGTCCTTAACTTAAGCTGTAGCCTCTCCGTTAGCCTCCACGTTTGTGACCTATAGGTGAGTACCGGTAAGATACAGCTTGAAGGAATAGGTGAGCGCTATAAAAACATGAAAAAGCCGGGGGGGGGGGGGGGGGGGGGAAGAGGAGTGAGTTTTTGAACCGAAAGATCAAAAGGATTACAATCGGTCATTATTGGAGAACTGTATATGGTTCCACCCTTTCGTCGTGCCCGCACCGTCAGCCAAATATCTAGGCAGAACGACTAATCGACAGAATATGCTTTTGCGAGCTGCCCTTTCTGGGTCGCAATGACGTGCTAGCTTCCGCTGCGTGCACGCAAGAGACGACTTTGATTGGCAGCGGAAAATTTTCCTCTGGCGAGTTAAATGCGTGAATGAAAAGTGATTAAATGCGATTTTTTGCATCAGAATTATGCCTTTTCAGAAATCCTCGTTCAGAAATCCTCATGCTCCGTTTTTTGTTATTTTTTGCACTGGTTTCTGGAGAGCAGGAGGAATTCTTGGAACTGAATGATCGGGATTACCAAAAACGCGGCACAGCCCTTTAAGAGCAGCGTTGAGGGCCGCAGGCATGTAGGTTGCCGTACGGTCTTCGTGCATGCGCAGTGACCGTGGGGAAATTGTTGAACTGGTCGGGTTCACGACCCGTACATAAATTAAGCAATGTGGTTCTCCTCTGGGAAACGCAGAGCGCCTTAATGCAATTCTTAATGTATAGAGACTTGCGCGACGACTGTGACACAGGCCACGCCAATTAGCTCCGGCTTCACTTAACTCAGCCTTTTTTGCGCGAAAAAAGGATCACCGTGAACGCGAGGAGAAAGGTAAATGAAAAAGAAAGGCGTGGATGCGCACGCATTAGCGAATTCGTCGGTGACCTAGCGTCCAACCCCGCCCGCGACCAAGGCTTTTGCGGGGCACGCTAAATGTCATTACTGCAGTACAGGCGTCTCTGTCGACTGGACAGTGTCCTTTTGTGGCCAGCGGTACTTTCGCAGACGACGCAACAGGCAAACAGCGCGAAGCAGGCGAGCAGGCCGCGATATGCGAGCCTTCAGCTATCAAGAGTGGTTTCCTATACGCTGGAAACCAGAAACCAAGGAATTTAATAATGGGATAAACCATGTGATTTCAGCCTAAAGAGCCAGTAAACAGCAAAAATAGGATATCGGAGAATAGGCCTGCCACGGAGAAAAGGAGGAGACGCAAATCCGGTTGGAGCCGCTCCCGGACGAGTGTTTTTTCAAGTTTGTGACCAAGATATCGATACTGCTCCGGCCTACGGCCTCTTACATCGAGCGCTGCGCATGGTGATACAGGTGAGTGAAAATTAATACCTTGGAACGGGTGTTCATGCGTTTAATTATTCCACGTGAATGATGAGAGTCCTGCCAATGCTATCATTACAGTTCCTGTCTACACTCAGGGCGACTGTGACCTAGTTTTCAGCGAACGGTGAATTTCTTTACAATTCCGCAACTTTAGGTACTCTTATGCTAATCATCAAGCTTTTTTTATCGAGGTATTTTCTCGTTCATATCTCCAAAGGAGGATAGGTGCGAAAGCTGTGGCTGTGAGCCTTTCTGTGTCTCTGTTTGTGTGCCGAGTGCATATTGAAATTCAGTGCCGTACACAGGGTAGAGCCGATAGAGCTGCGAACCACAATAAGCGGCGGACTGCAAGCTTTGAATGTGTGCTTTATGTAAACCACCTGCCTCGTTGCACGCGCAGCAGTAAAAAACTGGGCTTGACCGTAAGCTGGGGGTTCAGCAAGAATTCTGAAAACATGCTTCCTAAAGCCAGCCACAAACGAAGCGTCTTCCCCGTAATAGATAGCTTTTCTAAAGCTTGTTCATGCTGTGAACGCCTAGAACCTGGCGTGCTGGGTTCAACGTGACTTTAACCTGACTCTTTACAAAAGCACACATTCGTTTTTGATATATTCCACATCTGTCGGGGTTGTAGCAAGTGCTGTAACAATTTTAAAGATATTGTCCACCAGCGCATTTTTTTTTTCAAGGCACATTTTAAAGGCGAAATTTTGGTTCTTGCGTTTGGAGTTTTGAACAGATTCGATATTGCCTTTGAAGACGTTAGAGCACTCGAGTGTTTTATGACCCCGGTTTCTTTAGAATCGGAGCTATTAAATAGGTTTGGCACATTTGCTTATACCGCTCCAATACTAACGAAATATTTTCTTCGGTGCTTTCCAAAATTTGGCAAAGTAACCTAAATATTTTCTTCAGTAGTTTTCAAAATTTGGCAGCGTGCAGAACATTTCGAGCGAACCATCGTAGTATTCACTTGGCATGCTCCCGCCGCGGTGGCTCAGTGGTTACGGCGCTCGGCTGCTGACCCGAAAGACGTGGGTTCGGCCCCGGCCGCGGCGGCCAAATTTCGATGGAAGCGAAATTCTAGGGGCCCGTGTACTGTGCGATGTCAGAGCACGTTAAAGAACCCCAGGAGGTCGATTCCGGAACCCTTCACTACGACGTCCCTCATAGCCTGAGTCGCTTTGAGACACTAAACCCTAATAAACCAAACCAAACTTGACATGCAAACTCTTGAGCAATAATTCACTACTCGTGCCGCCAGTAACGAAACTAGATTTAAGAGCGGAATAAAAAATTGCAGCTTTTGCGGGGCAGCCGCATTTGCCTCTGCGTGTTTTGCATTAGACTCATTTGACTACATTGCGTAGTTTGCCTTCGTAGCTCAAGAAGCCTGACATGAATCGCAGTTTGTCAATGATAATCAAAAACTTCCGTCTTTTGTGCCGAACAATATCTAGATTCTATATTATCAGGCCGTAACCGGAGCGCATAGGTTTAAGCGTCCAGTTGGAGGCAACTCAAGACGGAAGATTAAGAAATATGTGCCAATGACACTGCTATGGTTGGACGTTTGCCACAGATGTATTTCGCCGCGTGCGTAGAATGTTCGACCCTATGGCTATGCCACAAGCGCCAGCAGCAACCCTTTACACTCCTGCCGTCACAAAAACATTGTAGTTACAAGGATACAAGGAGTACAAGGATTGTTTACACTGCATCGGTTGCTGCTTCCCTGCTATTGAGAATAGAAAGAAGGTAATTCTTCAGCCAACGTTTCTCCATCACTTTGTAGTTCTCTCTCTCACTTTGTAGGGTATCTGTTGGTTCAGCCGGCGTCTGAACGCGGTTGTTGCGATGCGCGTCTGTTCTTTCACTCTTTCTTCTTATCTTTCTTTTTTAACTCTCCTCTATCTGCACGTGGCAGCAGTGGTGGCTCGGCTCGAGCCAGTCGGCAGGCCCGTGCAATTTCCTTTTCATCCTTCTTTCAGTCGCAACAACAACAAATGTGACTCCACAGCAAGGAGGTTCGGAAACACCGTGTAACACACATCCGGGTATTATAAATATAGTTGGAGATGCCGTAACGTTAGTGCAAAGTTAGGCAAGTCGTCGGCAGGTTTTCGTTGGAAATGTTTAGCTTCCATTCAAGAGTGCACACCAAAAAAAAATTTATCAGCGCCTTTTAAAGCAATGAAAACCTATTAAACTCTAAAATTGTCGGAAAAAGGGTGCGAAAAGCGTACTTTGTATCCTCTTAGGCAGCCAAAAAATAAGGGTGCAACTGTAACGATCCCACCCTTGCTATGGGTGCGAAGAGCATACTTTGCACCCTTTGGGGAGGGTGCAAGGGTGTGAGTTATAGGCACGTAAATGCACTCTTAAGGGTGCAAAATTTTTTACAGTGCAGTGTTGTATAGGGTGCAAGGGTGTGAGTTATAGGCACGTAAATGCGCTGTTAAGGGTGCAAATTTTTTTACAGTGCAGTATTGTATGACCTGGGTTCCTTTAGCACCGGAGCTATGAAATACGCTTTCCACTTTCGCTCGTACCGGTTCAATACTGACCAAATATTTTCTTCAGGGCTTTCCACAATTTGGTTTGGTTTATTGATTTATTAAGGTTTAACGTCCCAAAGCGACTCAGGCTATGAGGGACGTCGTAGTGAAGGGCTTCGGAAATTTCGACCACCTGGGCTTCTTTAACGTGCACTGACATCGCACAGTACACGGGCCTCTAGAATTTCTCCTTAATCGAAATTCGGCTGCAGCGGCCGGGATCAAACCCGCGTCTTTTGGGTCAGCAGCCGAACGCCGTAACCACTGAGCCACCGCGGCGGGCTTTCCACAATTTGGCAAAGAAGCTTAAATATTTTCTTCGGTGGTTGTCAAAATTTGGCAAACTCTCAGGCGCTTTAACGCGGACAACATTTCAAGCGAACCCTCGTAGTCTTAACTTGAAGTGCCAAGTCTTAAGCAACAATTCAATACTCGTGCCTCCAATAAGGAAACAAGATTTAGCACCGCAATAAAAAAAGATCTGCTGCTTTTGCTGCGCAGCCTCGTTTGCCTCTGCCTGTTTTGCATCAGACTCATTTGACTACAATGTGCAGTTTGCCTTCGTAGCCCTGGAAGCCTGACATGAATCGTAGGTTCTGAAAGATAATAAAAGCTTCGCTCTTGTCTGCTGAAAAATACATACATTCCATATTATTAGGACCTAAACGGCGCGCTGAGGTTTAAGCATCCTCTGGGAGAAATGAGGAGACGCAAGATTAAGAAATATGTTCCAATAACACTGGTATGGTTGGACGTTTGCCATTATGTTTTTCGCCACGTGCATAGAATGTTAAACCTTATGACTTTCCCACAAGAACCAACAGTAACCGTTTACACTCCTGCCATTCCAAAAATGGTTAGATTACAGGGATTGCCTCCACTGCATCAGTTACTGCTTACGTGGCATTGAGAACACAAAGGAAATAACTCTTCGGGCAACGTTTCTCTTTCACTTTGTAGTTGACAACTTGGTGCTAGTTAGAAAGGGCTAATGACTACAGCGCGTTGTTGACCGCGCAATATACGCTTTGTTTTATTCACCAAAACATCAACATGAATGGATTCCTGCGACTGAACTAAACATATAGTCCAAGGTTCGACGGAACACCGTCTGGTCAGGGCGAAGCATGATTTATTCACAAATGAAAATTGGGTCACTGACCAAGTCGAAAGATGAAAATGATGTTTCGGGTCCCATACGGGGCCCGTGTTCACAATAAGGCTGTCACAGAAGAAGGGATGGTTATATACGCTTCAGAATCTTCTGCAATCTTTTCACGTAAATATGATGTAGCGTGCCCTGATTCTTGTTTAGCGTGTTGGCCGTTGTCTGGATGATTAGGGATTCCAGATGCAGTCTTGCATCTGGAATCAAGACTGCAAGGTGTTTCTGAGGTACGTTGATGACTGCTTTTGCATTTTAAACAAGCAGCATATTCACAGCTTCCTTGAACACCTGAATGCCGTAGAGCCATTCATAAATTTCACTTTGGAAGAGGAAGCGAACGGCATGATCCCGTTCTTGGATGTGCTCGTCAAACGTGATGCGAATCGGTTAGCCTTCGGCGTCTTCCGAAAAGCAACGCACACGGGGAGATACCTGGAATTTGATTCCGCTCATCCTACGGCTCACAAGCGTTCAGTGGTTGCGTCACTTGTCAACCGTGCTAAAAATATCTGTTCCGACCCGGTCAGCCTTGGCAACGAGATGAAGCTTATACAGCACGATCTTGAGCGAAACGGCTACCCTAGAAATTTTACCAGCAAAGTCACCAAGAAAGCCACCTACACACGAGGAGCACAACAGCTGACAAAGCTGTTGTCCTCCTCGTGCTGCGATTCCCTACGTGCGTCAGATCAGCGAGGCCCTTTCTAGGATTTTCCGTAAACACGGAGTGCACACTGCACACGTGCCAACCAGCAAGCTGCGAGCCGATGTGGTCAACGTGAAGGACCCGCTACCACGTGCCAAGTTCCCTGGCGTTGTTTATCGGATACCTTGCAGCGACTGCCCCTCCGTCTACATTGGGGAAACCGGGAACTTCCAGCGGCGCATGAAGGAGCACCACGGCGACGTCAGAAACAAGCGCGCAGCAAAAAATGCAGTTGCAGAGCATGTGCTGTCCACTGGCCACGAGATAGGCTGGGATGAGGTGGAAATCTTGGCGACGGAAAGAAACCTATCTGCAAGACTGCATCTGGAATCCCTAATCATCCAGACAACGGTCAACACGCTAAACAAGAATCAGGGCACGCTACATCATATTTACGTGAAAAGATTGCAGAAGATTCTGAAGCGTATATAACCATCCCTTCTTCTGTGACAGCCTTATTGTGAACAAGGGCCCCGTATGGGACCCGAAACGTCGTTTTCATCTTTCGACTTGGTCAGTGACCCAATTTTCATTTGTGAATAAATCATGAACTAAACATCCATCTTTCGTGATGAGCAAGGTATTACGGGGTAACAAAACATTAAATTTAGCTTTGTCTGAACCATGAAATTATTCAGCATTTGCATTACTCTGTTACCTAGCCACTGCAATGACCGGAATTTTGTCGTGTACTAAAATAAAAATTAAACCATTTGAGCTTTCATAAGAACGAGGTAAGCGACCATATTGCGAATGTCGAGAGAATCTGTGCTTGTTGAGCAAGAGAGAGAAAGGCGCAGACACAATGTTTTCGCGCAAGATTTGAATGCCCTTGAACAATCACTGTCGACGTTACAGGGCTGTGAGGATGGGAAATGTAGGCATCCCATGTCTTGGTACCAGGCCAAGGTGACTGTGTGTGAACTTGTTGCTCTGCTTCTCAGCTGCAGCTTAAGATAACGAAAATGCATGTTTGCGTCGTGTCGCATGGTCGATTCTGTTTGCTCGAAGCGACGCGGTCGCCTTCCTCACTCCGCCTTTATTGTCTTGGTGGGGAGGTGAGTGCTCAAGTTTTTAGCCGCGGTGCCTTCCTCTCCGAGCTGTTAAAGCTAGGGGATTTTCACAGTGGTTCATGACATGCGAATACAGAAGTGGAACTCTGTTGAAGAGCTCGCAGCGTACTTAGGCTACGCACACATCACATAGTAGAACACCGTTAGTTAATGGCACCAGACAAAAAAGGAAATATCTACGGCTTGACAAGGAGCACCGTTTTGATATACGACCACATGGGGAACTTTTAACGCCAAGGCTGTCGAGTATCGCACTGCTCAAAGCCTGCAATAAGTTGCGACAGAATGAGGTTGGAGAAGCTATTGGTGCGATTAGCGTTTCGATATACTCTGCCGCCATTGGTTCCACAGTGGCGATGCTTATGTTAATTACGCTCGACAATTTGAAGCATGCCCTTTTTACCTGGCAGATCTACGAAGCCACGCACATAATAAATGCCACTCGTCATCAACTACTGCTGTCTCCAAGCCGGAAGATTCCTTCCTACCTGACCAGTTTCCGGACTGCCAAACAATGTCTTGAAGGGAACAGTCCCTCCTGCCTTCTTGAGGGAGGAGAGCAGGACAGGCCTCTCCGCATTCTAATCTGCACAACACCTTAGATAACGTTTATTGTCCCCTCATTAAGGACCTGACGATTTTCTCCTCGCTATTTCATCACACAAAGGCCTCAGCTCAATCGTCAATACACCCGTGTCTTTTCCACCAAAGGGCGCCAGACCATTGCGCTTAATGCCTACCGTCCAGAAAGTGCTGTTTGGTATTCATTTCGTTCCTTTTGGTGCCTGCTTTCATGTGGGCCAAATTTTCGTTAGACATGGAACGCGAAAGCTTGCGTGTCAAAACTGCCCCAGTTTTTTTTGTGCCCTCGTGAGCGGAAATTGAAAAAGGCGGCCGTCTCGGGAAACGCCGAGGGGATATTTGATACAGGGATCGAAGATGATTTTTCGAAACAATAAAAAATACGAACATTTTTTTTTCTCCTTAACTGCTTGAGCAAGTCAGCTCGGTTTTGCTCTAAAGCCTAATTTTTTGTCTTCACTTTGTTTCCTCTCCTAGGAACACGGCAAACAATGAAGCGGATCTGCACCACAAAAATGAAAAGATTGCTCATTGTGTGTCTAGTGCCGGCTTGCATGGCTGAATTCCTGAACCAGAGGGAAAAGCGAAACAACGTCAACACCTGCAACGCCACTTTGCCCTGGAACGTGCCAAGGAAGGCCTACGACGATCTTCCGGACTCCGTCTTTACTACACTGATGCAGTGCCCCGCCGCGCTGCACGGTTGTTCAGAACGCCTCGTTAGCTGCGAATCCGAGACCTACATAATTACTTGTTCGTGCGCGCCCAACTGCAACGCATACGGTGACTGCTGTTGGAATGCCGAGAGCGCCGAGGGTACCTCTGAGTCTGAGATGGGAATATCCGCTTGCGTCGAGATAGAATTTGACTACGGGCAGCCGAGGTTCATCTACATGGTTGTCGGCTGCCCACCTAGGTGGACTCAGGATGACGTCAGGTTGGCGTGCGAACAGTCGGATTCTTTAAACGGCACCTTCTACCGCATCCCGTCGACGAGCGTTAATCACATCACGTACAGGTAAGGCTCAAGTCGGCTATGAAGGTTGAAGCATTAATTTTACAGGGCCTCGGAAAGAAATCTAATGATATAAGCGTTTGGATTTTGGCTTCCTAGAAGGAGTTAGTTATAACCAAGTGGTCGAAAACACTGATATGGGGGAGGCGCAAGATTTTAAGGCAAGAGGGATTAGCAGGTGCTGACTCTCAGCACATATCTGTGAAGCATGTTGCTGGTATTGATGGATGATTCGGTTTTAGCGTTCATTCTCAACAATCTAACCTCAAAACTGGCCCACGGTTGCTGCTGATCTGGCGTCAAAATTTTCGCCCCAAATCCACCATCTAGGAAGGAAACATGCCTATCTCACAATCGCGAGTTGGTGTATGCATTATAATCATTCTAAGGAAAACCGTCGCACATTTTAAGATCAGTCACAGTTACTGGCAGCCGTACAGTTTTGAAGGGGTGGACATACCGCCGCTCGACAGTGAGCTTGGAAACTCGAGCTCTTTTGCGGCTGGAATCCTCCCTAATGAGCCGATTATCTTCTTTATTGTACAGAGTGGGCTCGGTGGCTCTTGCCAATGTTTTTGATTTACATGCGGCCACGCTCAGCCAGTTCTTTTTCCGTGTGGGACACCGCGGTCAGCGTCCCTCGCTACTTGACGTCCTGTGAAGCTCGCAGGCTATCTGGCGTTAGGGACCCTCCGTGCCGCTTTCGTACAATCATATACGCATGCTTAAAGCGGCATATGGTATCGGAGGCAATCTTTGCTACTTCTTGACTAATCCCGCTCCACTGCACAGACCACGGCTGCGGCACTACTGGGGGAGAGTGTTTTGTAGCACAGGACGAGGAAATGGAAGATAACTACGACAAAAATTATCATCGTCCATGCCCTTCAGCTCTGCGCCAGTGCACTAAAGCTAAATGATCGACGAGATGTCTTCGACTGCGGCCCTAAAACGCGGGAAATATGTAGAAGAAGGGTCAATGAACGTTCAAGTCGCAAACATCCATAAACACGATTCGGTAAATTATAAATAATTTTAAAATGTAGCTGCGCTGCTCATAGACTACCACGGTGCAGGAGTGTTTGCGTGCTTACCCGTGTTCTTAGGTCCCAGCATCACGGTTTGCGCGTGAGATTGTCAGAGACGAGTGAATGGTCCATCTCGAAGGCCGGGTGAACTGTGGGGCGATCGGCCTTTTCCCAAGGGTGCACTGTGCATGCGCGCCTCCTCTTCTCCAGAGCTGGCTTCTAGTGGAACCAGGTCGCGCCGGCGTCTCCCATATGCGTTTGTTTTCAATTAGTGACAGAAGAATTTTCGCAACTGTGCCGCATGTTGTCAAAAAGACGCGTGGCGACTAGCATGAGAGTGGGCTACGAGCACATATTTGCAACAGCGTACGCGAACAAGTTGGGGGGGGGGGGCGGGAGGTGAGGGGAGAGGAGGGGGCTGGCCAAGGAATGGTGCGTTGAGGCAAAGGATGAAGTAGGCAGGGAAATCAACGAGGACACTAGCTTAGGCGGAACAAATACAGACATTTATCTACGCGTGCACCGCTACTGCTTGCTTTCTTATCGCACGCCGCAAGAGCGCACATGCAGGTTGATGAAGATACGTCAGGCGTGTTGCCCCGTGTGCTGCACCCACCTCACCGGCGCGTGGTGCCATCTGACGCCGTCACGACGATTCTGATCGGTCTCGACGTGGCAGGTGGTGGCTTGCCAAACACGCTAGAGTTCCTTGTATAAGTACTTTGAGTTACGCGTTCGTTTTCTCACGCCTCTATTGGCTAAACGCCATCAGAAGGTTGAAAAGGACCCATGTACTGCAGAGACGCCAACTCATTTGCATCGTTTACCATTACACTGTTGCTGCCAGTTGATTCGTGCGCCTGCTGTTCTCGTGCTTTGCGGCATTTTCCGTCGCTCTAGTGCACATGTTCACTCAAAACGAGGTTGCACGCGTTTTCAAAACACTAAAAACACGCAATTTAATCACGAGCGTTTCTCCCTTGTTAAAAAGAAAATGCTTGGGATTTGTGGTGTTTACTACAGATGGCGCCACCCATCCACCACAAGGCGAGTATTTTCTTCGTAACTCATTGAAATAGGCCTTTGTGTAGCCAATGCTTTATTAGCAAGCTGTATCTTCAATGCAACAGTTATGTGTCTAGAATAAACCAAGTTCGCAGCCTGAATCTAGCCCATTGAGCCTGTGCTTGCTCTAACCACTGCACCAAGTCCGCCTCCTGTACGCAGAAGTTGCGGCTTTCTTTTATAATATGAATGCTTAGGGCAGCAATAGGGCGCACAAACGCTCAACTCTTGTACTATACTGGGTGTTTCAGCGAACACCTTGAAAATTTTTCAAAAATAGCATTTTAAAGGTAAAGATATAGCTTTTGCGGCGTAGTATTGTCATTGTTGGCGCACACCAGAAAACCAGTCTATAGTCTTAAGTAGTAAGCTAGCAAAGAAATTTTTAATAATTACCTTTTTAATTCGTCGAGTTAGCGCCTAGTTGCAATCAGAGAGTTGCAGCCCGTCGTTAGTGGCGGCCATAAGTTTTTTGATTTTCGCAAACGCGAACACCCTTAGCGCTGTGGCTCGGCAAAATGTGGGTGCAATACATGCAATACTGACAATACATGCGCTTTCGAAAGCACACAGGCAAAGCAACCCCTCCAGTGCACGTAACTGGTCGAAAAAGCTACCTCTTTTTTCCTTTCTTCCTTCACTCCTTTCTTTATCCCTTCCCTCCCGGCGCAGTTCAAGTGTCCACCGAGATGTGGGACAGATACTGCGCCTTTTCGTTTCCTCAAAAACGAAACGACCACCCAAATTTTCGCGAGCCACACTACCAAGAGTAATCACGTTTTCGAAATTCTGCAAACGATATGGCTATTACTAGCGACAGGCTACATATCAATAATTGCAACTAGGCGCCAAACTATATCAGGTGAAAAGTTAATTATTAACATTTGTTAGCCACCTTATTTTCAAGACGTTTCACCGGCTCTCCGGTGTCCACCAACCCTTGTAATAATATGCTTCAAAATTGATATTTTTACCCCAAAAAGCCTATTTCTGAAATATTTTGAAAACAACTGGTGAAACAACCGGTATTGTAACTATAAAGATCGCGGGCATGCGGCGCCATTTGGCACTCCCAGGACGGACTTTGAAGCTAGCGCTGGCCACGCTCGATCCGGTCTCTCTCTGTGTGTGGTTTTTGCGTCCAGTACCGTTCGTTCCCATGAGTAGCGCCCTCACGAACATAAATATGAACCAATTAGGCCCAATTGCAGCTTGACTTACTTTTCAGTACAGCAAACCCCTTTGTGATGCCGTGCATATCCGCCATAACAACTTTGATTTCAAGTTCAAACTGACGCTGGTGTTAGCACACACAAGAAACAGAAATTGAGAAATGAGGTCCTAGAGCACGAAGGACGCGTGTGGATGGGTAGACGGCCGGAAACCGGACATATTTTGCGGAAAGTGTTGAAATGTAGTCGTTAAATTTATTTGCGAATTAATAATTCTTATTCCTGCTCCTCGCGGTGACGGTCGGAGGCCGGTCGTCTCGGGAGTCTTCCCATGAGACGTTGTGCGAACCGCATGACACCAGTTTAGACTGTGTCATGTCAACGTCAAATTATGCGTTGCCTCAGGGAGCCACCGTGGTTGTTAATTGGTTATGATCTTATAGTGCTCAGCTGCAGACCGGAAAGATGTGGGCTAGATCCCGGCCGTGGTGGTCTCATTTCGACGGAGCCGCAATACTATATATATTCCCATCTGCTGTGCAATTTTAATGCACAGTAAAGAACCTCATATGGTCGAATTATCCGGTGCCCTTCACTACGGCGTCGCTCTTAGCCCGAGTTGCTTTGGGACATTAAAGCCCACAAACGAAGCAAGACCTCAACGACGTTCGTAGACGAAGCGGGAGATGTAGGCGGAGGGCACGGGCGGCTGGAGACGGCGCAGCGTTGTGCCGTGGCGAGATAGCAGGAGACCCACAGAAGAGAGACAGAGAGCGAGAGAAATGGACGGAAAGGCAGGGAGATTAACCACGCGATGCCCAGTAGGCTAACCTACACTTGGGGAGGGGAACAAAGGGGAAAAAAGAAAAAGAGCGGCAAAGAAATGAGTTTTTAAAGTGTCCATCGACCATCGTCAAGGGGACAGAGGGCACGCACTAAAACTTAGTTTATAGGCGGGAATGGAAACCCGAGTCCTTTAAGAATCTTAGGAGTGCTTTCACCACTTTCCTTTGTGGGGAAGGTTGTGTCCAAGGGCCCAGAACCTTGGAGTCTGTTAGGGGACGCGAGTCCAAGTGGTAGAGAGTAGCAGCCAGAAGAAATTTAATAAGTTAGTCAGGTGATGTATTATTAAGCAGGGCGTGATGCTGGCCTGTGTATAATCACCGATACCTGTAATGCGGCATGAGCTAGGTCGAACATTTCAGCACCAAGCGATGGGCAATTTAATATATATCAGACTTCATCTTTTCTGATCCTCGGTGTAGACCGTTCGAGGGGCCTTTCAACCACATCAGGTTGTACACAGTGCCACCAGCGCACTCGAATTGACGCCATCTGTAAGGCGCAGGCTAGTTTAGCCGTTAGGAACCGAGCAATAGGCTTTATTAAAACGTGAACAAAATGACACAGATAAAAAAAAATCTCGCTGCAAAATTGCAGAAGAGATGCGATAGCAGGAAACTGAAACCTGCTAAAATACGGAAGCATGCTACAGAAGTGAATTTCTTAGCTAGTCACTCCCACGTGCGGCTGTCTCGCACGTTGGTTCGTTTCTTTGGACATATTGCAGGACTCCTAAATCTTGCGTGACCATTCCTCTGGATGGTTCATCACACCAATTTCACCAGCCTTACATTCTCTTATTGCCCAACTGGGAAAATTCCTCATTGATGCGCCTTCATTCAGAACTGCATCTTGTATCTTAGGTCACTCCACTGGCCATAGGCGGACTTATAACAGATAACAGGAATTTGCAGACGCTAGTAGTCGTCACTCCGCGAAAGGACAAGTCGCGATGACTATCAGACTTAAGAAAGTGGGAAACCGTAAATGACTGTCATCTTCATCAATCGCTTTTATTTTCCTTGCACGTTAGTTCAGCGCAAGCACGTCCTCGGCAGCAGTAGCGGTGGTATACCCTTTGATAGGGCTACAGGGTCCGAAAGCCAGGAAGCACCCTTAGTGCCAGGTATTAATGTTGCGCGGGCTCGATGCCGTAGCCGAGAACTGTTCGGATGAAGAGCAACAAAATATTGACGCGGAGTCATGCAAATATGATAAGGCGAATGAGTTTCCAAGACAAAGAAAGTAAGCGGTATGCCACCGTAAACACGAACGTGACTTGTTAGCAATTCAGAGTGCATTTCTAACAACACTATGAACTATCGTAGCATGTATTTGGCACTTCGGTCTTGCCTATGATGGCCGAATTCACTACTGTTTAAAGCCTTCAGTAAGCAGTTTCAAACCGTTTTTGGTGAATCTTTCTAAGGCTACGCGAATGCTTGGCCAATGTAAGCAGCATTAAAATTACGCAAAACAAAGTTGAACTGTTTTCGAGGCCAGTTTTAATGCTACCGTGCTTAAACAGTGTATTCGTTCTTGTTCCGCTCATTACAGAAATGGCTTCTGCGCGCTGTGCAATGACGACCTCGTCAATGCCACTTTCTGGAACGCCATAACCTACGGAACAAACCAAAGTGTTTTTCTGGCCATGCCCTATATAGTAATGAAGAAGACTGCACTGCACCTAAGACCATGCCTAGGGAGCGTGCTCAACGACACATGTCCGGAGGGTATCCCGGAAAGTGTACAACGCAAATGCAAGACCTATTACGCGCCTGTGGAAACCGACCTGAAGAGTGAAACTTACCGGAACGTGTACTGTGCCATTTGCAACGGCGTCAACTTGTCTAGCTTGTCCTGCAGCCCGGCCTTCCACTCGAAGTTAGCGTTGGCATCGCGCAAGAAAACATCAGGATGGGCCTCTCCCCCAGGTATCACGTCTCATCTGGCTGCTATGTTCAGACCTGTACGAACCACGCCAACATGTTACGTTGAACATGATGGGCTCTGCTATATCAAATACCCTCCTAACGTCCACCACCCGATTCCAACATCTGACAACGGAGATGCTACTAACGAGACCACGCGGTCGCCGTTCACACCGACAGCGCCTAAAAAGATACATTCCGGTGGTTACTCCCTGCACAGGTACGTGACGGTTGTGAGCATGTCGCTATCCGTATGCTGCCTCTTCCTCAAGATTGTACTCTTCTGCTCATGCAAGGAAACGCGAAGTTTCTCGTCCAAGTGCACAGTGTGCCTCTCGGTGACGCTGATGCTTAGTCAGCTGATGTTTCTGATGAGCAGTTGTTTCAGTCTCGCACCCCTCTTATGTGTGGTCAGCGCAGTGATCGCGCATTATGGATTCCTTTCTACAATTTCGTGGACGACAGCGCTTTCGTACGATATCTGGAAGAACATGACCGCATTAAAGCATTGTTCGGGTCACGAAAGAACCCTACTCGTGTACGGAGCTTTATCTTGGGGCTTTCCTTTGGCTGTAGTCGCCTCTGCCGTTGTCGTAGATCAGGCTGCTCCTAAATCAGCGTTTGCTCCCGGCTACGGCGCTATAGCTTGCTGGCTGGGGACGTCTGGGGGCCTCATTGCATACTTCTTGGTTCCATTCGGTACGCTGATGATTACCTGCGTCGTTCTCTACATCAAGACGGTGTGTTACATACGCCAGACCTCATCGGCGGTGCGGTCTCGCAGCACTGAGGACAACAACAGGGCCACGGAGCAAAGCAACAATCTGACGCTATTCTCTCGCCTCTCCGCCATCATGGGAACTGTGTGGATCCTAGCTTTTGTGGGGATCTTCTTCTCCAACGCGGTGGTAGATTTACTCATCGACGCTCTTGTTGGATTAGAAGGGGCCTACCTTTTCTTTGCTTTCAGAGACTACCGGTATTTTTGTGGGCGTGGACGGAAGAGTAGAACCAAGGCCTTCGTAAGCGGAACCAGAACGACGTCCCAGTCGAATGCTTCGTCGTTAAAAAAGGCCTGAGACTTGACTGATTAGAAACGTTTTTAGACTGCTGACACACTGAACGAAAAGTGCGCTGACATTTAAAGCGTCCCGAAATAGTATTAGTAGCACATGACGGAATTATTTCTTCTCTTGCTGCAAATACTAAGGAACTCGTTATGGCACACCCATGAAGAAAGCGAAAGCTCACCGAAACCAAGGAAAGCATAGGGGAATGGTTATAAATCGTTCTATTTATTTTAAATTTGTGCTGCTGATAAATGTGAAATTAGAACCGTACTTCTTTCATCTCTGAAGGATAGTTCATTACATAGAAGAAGAAAAAACAACCGCGTGCTACCGATGCAATCCACACCCACGGTCTTCGAATTTTACGTCCGCTGCTCGACCAACTAACCTAGGGCAGCGGCTGTCCAACTTTACATTTTCGGAGGTTTTTCTTGCGTGAAACCTAACGTTGAGAGTGTTCACCAGCGCCACCCTCGACCGTAGCCGCGGACGTAGTACGTCCTCTATTACCGCTGGTCTTGTGGCCGTAGGTAGCGTAAGAGGGTTCACGCACAGCTTCCGCCCGCACTGTTCGATCACGTCCCATTTGCGAAGAAAACAGGGAAATATTTCTGGTATCGCGAGAAACATCATGTCACATCTCTGAGAACAGGTGCAGTCACTTTGTTTCATTGTAGAGTTTCAGTGTTAAGACGGCTTCGATGTGGAATCATCGAGGAAAATATAATGCCTTGAGGGCTGCGTTCATGCGTGCACTAAGCGCCACAGGTGTTGCAATGTGTGCAGGAGCCTGAATGGGATAGGTCTGTCCAAGTGTAAGTGTGCCATAAAAATGCTCAGTAGTTGGTTGTTTTTTAATATTCCTATACAATACTGCTGCCGAATGACACGGCTCAGAAGGCAGCTACAACAAGATTTCAGTACTATTGTGAGATATTCCAGCGGCTAAAAAGACAGGGACGAAGGTAGACGAGACAGGACGAACGCCGGCGTTCGTCCTGTCTCGCTTACCTTCGTCCCTGTCTTTTTAGCCGCTGGAATGTCTCACAATAGTACTACCAACCAACTAGCCCAACTTTCTACGCTTAAGATTTCAGTGATGACCTGAACTGCAGTGTCGAACTTTAAAGCCCACAATATATGTTTGTCTGTATGAAGTGCCAAAGAAAAAAGCAGCCTACGGACATGTAACAAAACTACTATTATCCTGTGACTCACACTGCAAAGTTTAGAGCAACACGCCTGCACCTACATGAAAAAAAATAATTTTACTTCACCTGCACCATAAAACCTGCACCCAAGTCTGCGTAGTGTACGCGAGAATGTGCTGGGTGGCCTTTGTGCATTGTGAGTAAAAAACGCAAGAATGTTCGATACAGTAGAGGAACTGTCCAGATGCGCTGTCTCTTCTGTTCAGAACAAGCACATTTCATTTGAGAACTCGATTGGGACTCATTTCTAGTTATTTGGCCTTGTTATAGGTGCCGTGAAGAGAACACAAGAAAGTATTTTTGCGCGTAATCGCTTAGTTGTTACGCCGATTGCGAATTAGGTAGGCCAGAAATCCGGTTTTCACTTGTTTTCGTGTTGATATCCAATGTTCAAGGATGGAAGTTTTTCGGATAGTGGTAATGAGTTTATGGTCGTTTCGGTGGTCTCTCCTTCCCATTCACCGATCTCTGGGAGTGCTCATACCACTGCTGGCTCAGTGATGCAACGGTTCAGCAGTGCGCTACTGCACGTCTATGGCAGGCGCGATCATCTGTTGGACTTGGGTTGCTTTGGTTGGGTTGCGATCTATGTTGGTCTTCCCGAGCAGCATCTCATGACTAAATCAGCGGCCTCCTGACAGGGTTGATTTGTATTTATACATACGGGGGCAGCTTGCCAGCCACATAGTGGCCAGGTGAGTACCCACTCTTAAAACCCTCTTCAGAATAACCGACACACAAAGGCAAAATGCTGGGAATGGCCACTACATGTGCGAGCGTACTAAAACGCCTTTCGTAGTTTCTCTATTCAGTCATCCTTGCATAAGGCCGCCTCTGTATCTACGAGGAGAACGGCCTGTGTAAAATGGCGGTAAATTGGTTTTTGAAGGAAGGAAGTGGCGCAGTGTCTGTATCACATATCTCGGCGGACACCTGAACCGCGCCGTAAGGAAAGGGAGGAAGCTAGGAGTGAAAGAGAGAAAGAGGCGCCGTAGTTGAGGTCTCCGAAATAATTTCGACCACCTGGGGATCTTAAACGTGCGCTGACATCGCACAGCACACGGGCGCCTTTTGCGGTCCGCTTCCATCGGCCGCCGCGGTCGGGTTCGAACCCGGGTACTCCAGCTCGGTAGACGGGCGCCTTAGCCACTGAGCCACCACAGCGGGTAAAAATGGCGGTCGATTTGCGTAATTCTGCCAAGTGCGGATTAGGTTCACTAGCAATGTGCGGCCATCGTTGTGCATCGTTCATCTTTTGTGTTTGTATGGCGGTTATAGTTTGTTCTTCATGATAGTGCTATCTCATTAAAGTGGTCACATGACGACATTAATATCTCATGACGTCACATACTTAGTGGCGTCAGAGGGGATCAACTTCCAGCTGAACATTTTGCGGACACTTCCGGCGTGAACATAGCCAACTAATGATTTCGTATTAATAAGCGGGAATTCACGCGGGCATCAATATCTTCTAGCAACTTACCTATATATCACCTTGACATCGCTCTCTAATCTTTTGCGTCTTTCAATTGCCTCGGAGTTCATATCACTCCTAACCTAACCTGTAAAACTCACGTCCAAACTGTTGTCAGCAAAGCTAGCCGCATGCTAGGGTACTTACAACGAAACCTCCACTCAGCCCCTCCTAACACCAGCGTTCTCTTTTACAAAACAATAGTTCGTTCGCAGGTTCAGTACGCATCTTCACTTTAGGACACGTACACTATTGATTTCACTAACCAGCTAGAAAACAACGCAGCTTGTTTCGTCTTCCCCAGTTATCACCGCACTGTCCGTGCATCTACAATGACAGTTAACCTCAACCAATTACCTCTCTCATCAAGTCGGAAGCTCCCCCGGTCACGCCTCGTTCACAAGGACTTTTACCATGTTGATTTACACGAAGAAATGAGGAACCAGTATCTATATGTCTCATCACGCATACACCACATTCATAAAGTTCGCATCATTCCCTGCGAAACGAACTTTTTCAGATTCATTCATTGCATGGAAATTGAGAGACTTCAATCTCCTCCCCTCTCCTAATGCAACAATCTATAAATTTTTAATATTTTGTTCTGTCGTACCCAATATAAACCATACAAACATTAATCAATACGGTAAAAAAATTGTCTCACTTTCATGTGTCTCCATAAATATATTTCTTTTCACCACACTGTGCATTCCAAAATGTTACCGCAAATTTAGCGGCGGCATACTGTATTATAATATTTTGTTACATGAATTCATTCAAGCACAGTAATAAGTATTGCTCTGTATAATGCAGGCCTCACCTGTTGCTTATATGTTACTTGCATGATTATGTACTTGCTGTGGTTATTTGTATTTCTGTAATAAACCCACTCTGTTGTGTAATGAAATAATGCAGGTGAAAATAAATAAAATAAAATGAAAATAAAACCTAGTGAAGACTGGTTTCCATTACCGCGTTTCATTCTCATCGGTACTCTCCACTAACGGCCTACATTTTTACGCATGCATTTTTCTGTACACACTTTCAGTCAATGAGTGATATTAAATTTGCAGTGGTAGTCTGCTTGTAACCAACTATGAGGTAAAGGGAACGGAGGTTGAATCACCCGAGCAAGGGAGAAAAAGTTTTATGCCATGGAAATGTAGTGAATAAAGATTAAGCATGAACAGCTACTTAGCAATACAAAAACAAAATCTTGTTGTAATAAGTGAACTTGTGCCAACATTTCACTCTCTGGCGTTAACTGGCATGCCAGCAAAGCCCATTGATGCTTTCATGGCTAACACGAAAGGCATCTCTTATTTTATGGGTAAATACAGAGTGTTTCGCCTAAGGCTTTACGCATTAAGAAAAAATAAGCTTTTGGAGGTGAAAGAGCTCTCTTTTCGGCAGAGCATTGCCACCAGTGCAGTGCATCAGAAAACCGCTAAGGCGAGCTAACTAGCAGGATGGTTAACTAAAATTGAATAATTTACTTCTGCATTATTTCTGTAAGGCGCCCGAATTATTGAGAGGCGTAAGAAATTTTAAAATTTGAAAACTGGATTGATGAGCAAAGGAAATGACGCAGTACCAGTCTCACAAATCTCGGTGGGCACCCGAATTGCGCCGTAAGCGAATGGAGGGAGAGGAAGAAGAAAGGAGAAGATGCGGTAGTCGGGGTCTCCGGAATAATACTGACCACCTGGGGACCTTTAACGTGCACTCACATCGCACAGCACACGTCGCTTTTTGCATTTCGCCTCTATAGAAACACTGCCACAGTGTTGAGGTGCGAACCCGGGTATTCGGACTGGATAGCCAAGCGAATTAAATAATTGGAAAAACAGCGCGAAGGACGCAGACGAAGAGAAGACACAAGACACAAACACAGCGCTGACTGCATAACTGGACGGAGAGCGACGTTCTGTGCAGGCGAACTAGTCTTTGCCATTCCGATCTCAAGATCCTGCAGATCCGAGCACCATGACCGGCTGAAGGCTGGAAACCGCCGAACAAGGCTATGACGTCTTCTGGGAGCGTCTTGGTTCTGAGGCAGAACGACAGCGAGCGTGCTCGGCAAACGGCCGAGCCTTGTGTCTTCTCTTCTTCGTCTGCGTCCTTCGCGCTGTTTTTCTAATGAGCAACCAACTAGCCCGCACTTCAACGCTTGTAAGCATTAAAAATATTCATATAAGTTTTTAGAATTTCGAAATCAAGATTACCCTCGGCGTTGCGGCCCAGCAAATTTTGGCTAATTCGACGAGTCAGCGCACTGGAGAGGTTGTTTTGCCTGAAGGTTTTCGAAAGCGCAACTATTTTGCACTATGCTTTTGTTCCTCTTTTCGTTTTGCACGACACGTTTTTCCATTTCCAGGTTAACTTCAACCTTATGTTGACATATGATAGACACGTGTTAATACAGTTTTGCTCGGAGATTGCAACTGCCAGTTTTATTCGCAGTATGAAGGCCCTCAAATGTTCTAACGCTTCATTAGAATTCCAAGCTAAACGCACTCATTTTCTGGTGCATTGGGAACACGTTTCTTCGGCTCAAAAAATCTTAGTCATTTACAAATGGCATTATTCTCTACCATGCAAAGGGACCAAATGTCATTTAGTGTACCAAGTTTCGCTATTTTCGATGAACGTCTGTCATCCGGTGTAACAGGACATCGAGTATCTAAAATGTACTCGACTACTTAAAATGTACGTGCGCCTCTCAGGGAGCTGGTCAATGTGAAACACGATAAAAGAGCTCCCAAGGCGAGCATTAGGTAAATGATAGTGTGTTGTGAAGCGCGAGTCATGCACCACTTTTGTTGCATCCCCACACAAACTCAACACTAAGCCGTGCACCACAGCACATGAAATAAAGCGCCCTAAGAAACATCATCATCATCAGCCTGACTATGCTCATTGCAGAGCAAAGGCATCTCCCATTTCTCTCAGATTAACCCTGTCCTTTGCGGGCTGCGGCCACCGTATCCCGGCAAACTTCTTAATCTCATCCGCTCGCCGAAGAAGCTGCAGCCCCCTGCTACGCTTGCCTTCTTTTGGAATCCGCTCTGTTACCCTTAAGGACCAGCGCTTATCTTGGCATGTTTACGCAAAAAGCGTACTGGCGCTAAAAGACGAAGACAATACACACAACAAAACAAGACTGGCGCCTTCGTCTTCGTCTTCGTCTTTTAGAGCCAGTACGCTTTTTGCGTAAACATTTCATGCTACAACCAACTAGCTCAAATCTAAGTCTTGCTGGTTGTCTTGCCTTTGCATTGCATGGCCTGGTCAAGCCCACTTATTCCTCTTGATTTCGACAAGGATGTCATGAACCCGCATTTGTTCCCTCCCCCATTCCGCCCACTCCCGGTCTCAACAATGCAACCATCATTTTTCTTCCCATAGCTCGCTGCGTAGTCCTTAACTTAAGCTGAACCTCTCTGGTTAGCCTCCACGTTTCTGCCCCATAGGTGAGTACCGTTAAGATACAGCTGTTGTATGCTTTTCTCTTCATGGATAAAGTTAAACTGGCATTCATGATCTTAGAGAACATGCACACCATTCTCATTCCTCTAGTTATTTCCCTCTCCTGATCTGGACAAGCGAATCAGTGGGAAGCCCCACGCAATAAACCAGTGACACCATCAGAAAGAGAGATAATGGCGCTGAGAACGACTACAGTAAAGTGGAAGCGAATAGGATTGGACAACAAGAGAGGTGAAAAAAAGCATACCTCGAACGCTGTTAAAGATAAAAAGTTTGTGTGTAAGTAAGCGATCTAAAGACGACGATGCAGTGGTGTTCCCCAGGGTGGACCTTTGGGTCCATTTCTATTTAATACCTATAATAATGATATCTTTAACGTAGTCAGAGAATTACAATACATTTTATACGCCGACGACTCAAGCCTCTTTCTGTCTCTTCGCCTGATGACCGGGTAGTTCGAGGCAACTCCGTCTTAAATGCGCTCCACCCATGGTCCCACTGCAGTGGTTTAGTCGTCAACTGTAATAAGACAGAAGGTGTATATTTCAGACATCTAAATTCAGTCACCGTAAGCAGACTTCACCTGTCCAACAACAATGAGGTGGAAATAGCGGACACGTTTAGGTCACCTGGAGTTGTTTTTTATGAACGCATGAAGTAGATTTATCATGTAACTTATCTCCCAGAAAATGTTGCATTAGAAACTAGAATCCTTTCTTGTTCTCAATATGATTTCTCTTCACATTGCAAACCGATTATCTATCATTAAATATTTGAGTCACATAGTTCGTATTCCCTACTGGAAAAAACCGCATATATGGACTCCATACAATACGGATTTCCATATATACGCACTTATTGGAATACGGAATTCCATATCATACGGAAATAATATGGACTTCCGCATTATATGGAGAGCCTTATATGATACGGAATCCTTACGACTTCGTATTATACGGACTGTACGGAATTCTCTGCTGAACCGTATGATGCAGAAATGATACGGAATAAGCCGCCATGGTGCCGCAGTAGTTATGGCACTCGCCAGCTTACTTGAAGGATGCGGGTTCGATCCCAGCTGCAGTGGTCGCGTTTTGATGAAGGCAAAGTTGTGGAGACCCATCATGCAATATATCAAAATGTTACAGAACCCCAGGTGGCCGAAATTTCTGGAGCCCTTCACTATATGGCATCCCTCATAGCAAGAGCCACTTCTCTGTGCTTTCCATGCAAAAATAATAGAGAAATGCATTTAATCAAGAAAAGCAACTGGTGCACAATTATTAAAACATATTGCATAATTACACTGTTGCAATAAGCACACATTGTGACTTGTACTATGAACAATGTCAATGTCATTTGCTTATGAAATGCTTGTTTTTTAAATGTGTTGCATTTTCAAAACCATAATCTCGCACTTTTGGTTTTGAAAACGAATGTGCAGGAAACACAGGAGCCAATATGAAGTGAAGATGAGAAAAAAAAGCTTTACTTTTTCACCGTTTCAATACCTTCAGCATATCAGCCAGGTGCCTGTTCACACTGGCACGTCTCTTCGTGCTAGGGATGTCACTTGGGTGATTCCCAAGATGTTGTTCAAATGCACCTGAAAAAAATAAAATAAAAGGAGAGACAAAAAGTAGTTTTGGGGCAATATTTTTAACTCTAAAAGCACGTTCAATGCTTGGAAAGAACAATTTACACCTAAAATGCTTTCAGGCTAATTTAATTGCGCACCTCTGTCAGCCAACCATCAACCTCCCTAGTGTCAACTAATGAGGCAAGCCAGGCAGTAGAACTACTCCAGCAGTACTTCCAGCAAGAGGGTTGCTCAGAGCACATGTGCAGCCTAACCATGATGAATGACTATTTGGTGAAGCGGTGGCATACCAACCTAAAGCAAACTACCTTGCACAGCTTTTTTGGGGGGGGTCACAACCCTTAAATGAAACTGCCAATAAATGAAACAGTTTTCCTTGTCCCCATCGAGTTTTGTTTAAAGGGAGTCCACTGTAGTGCCCACTGGAGAGCATGTGAAAACTAATCTGCTATACAGATCTGGAGGCACATTTTCAAGTGGTTGACTTGGTGAAACAGCTATCACTGGCACACATCGCTACAAGGTAGCCACTCCTAGTCAGTGAACCTGAGAGCCAACCACTCTAGCACATGACCCCTGGTTGAAAACATATGAGTGGTGTTGTGCACACCACAGGTGCTGTGCCTTCTGACACACCATGTTGCCGTATCACTGGAGCATACTCCAAACGAGCTACATGCAGTTCAGTTGAGCAATTTGAACATGCTGCCGATACTTTGAACTAACCCAAAACCACATTATGATTCATGTTTGCCATGTCAGCAATAAAGCTTATCCACCAACCAGGTTTGCCTTGCATACAAAGCTACTGTGCTTGCAACTCACAAACCACAGCAGCACATATATGCTACAATGTTACAGAAAATAGCCTCATATACTGGGAACTTCCAGTGAAAGTGCACCTACCCAAACGTTAGCCCAAAGTGCAGCTGGCACCTAGCATGCTAGAGTAATGTGTACCGATTAGCTCAGGATGATAGAAAGACAGCTATTAAGTACAAAGTGCACCAGCCAGCAAGTCACAACTGCAGCACCACCCAAAAAACATCCTTTTCCTTGCTGCCTAGGCATACGCAGCAGCCTGAGCAGTGCGCACAAACATCACAGTGCACTACTCAATTTCAGGTCATGCAATATGGGCACAATACAATTCAGCCCTTTTGCCATACCCACAGTTTGCACATCCACCTGCAAGTCTAATTCAAGAAAACTAAGCTTAATTATGACAGAAAAGCACGCACTTTTCAGAGCATCAAGCTTCATTGGTGTCAGTGCCTTCTTTTCGGTGGTCTCAGGGCCGCCCTCTTTATGCAGGTAGCGGCGGCAAGGGGCTCCAGTGACGCTCCTGTTGTACAGGTTCTGGATGCCCCAAATTGCCTTTGCTGCTTCCCGCACAAAGAGGCTATCCTTCGGTTGGTCCATGAGGTGCTGCCACTTGTCAGACGGGATCTGGACACCAGGCCCAATAAGTACCTGCATGGCCAAAGAAAAGAGTGCTATGTGCAGTAACTCCCCAATGCCGACATGTTTCACCTGAATCAAGAGATTAGATGACAGAAATGATACTTCCAAATCAGACATTTTGCATCTGCATGATGAAGCTGCAGTTTGAAACTTTATGAAAGCACCCCTGTAGTACACCATGTACACCCTACGGGTGTTCCCATGTCATCTAGACATTAGAACACAAATAGCAGAAGCACGCATAAAAGTAAATGCCGTTTGTACCCCTAGCAGTGTTCTTCCTTAGCAACATTAAGTTCCCAAATATCATTTACACTTTAAGACACCAAGACCTCAGACACATGAGGGATAATTATAGCATATATGCTCACGAAATAATACTTGAAGTTTTAGTAATTTGGTACCACTCAAGTTGCTATACATTTGCAAAAAGCTGCAAAAAGAATGCAGCATAAAACACAAGGCTACCCTTTAAGGACGCAATTCAAAACATGGAAAATATGCAAGGCCTAATTAATTATGTACCATGCAATGCGAGAAATTGGCAAAAAGATGTGATAGCTAGGTATACCATCAGTGCCTAAAGTGCTGCCCCCTGCAATGCTTCCCTTCTCTCGGAATCCAGTCAGTTAGCTTAGTAGCCATCGGTTACGTATCTTTCCTTTGCATTTACATGCCCTGTGCATGCACATTTCCCGATTTCGACTTAGATGTCTTTCACTTCATTTGTTCCCTGACCCACTCTGTTCTTGTCTCCTACCGTTACAACTATCTTTTTTCTTTCCATAGCTCTCTGATCCGGATCATAAAAAAGAAATGGTTTTGGTTTGGGTTTGGGAAATGGTAAGGGTTTGATGTCCCAAAGCGACTCAGGCTATGAGAGACGCCGTAGTGGAGGGCTCCGGAAATTTCGACCACCTGGAGTTCTTTAACGTGCACTGACATCGCACAGCACCCGGGGCTCTAGCATTGCGCCTCCATAGAAATGCGATCGCCACGGCCGGATTCAAACCTGTGTCTTTCAGGTCAGCAGCCGAACGCCATAACCACTGAGCCACCGCAGCGGCTTACGAGAGGGAAATAACTCTAAGGTTAAGAATGGGGTGGAGCGCATATGGCAGGTTCTCTCAGGTCATGAATGGGTAGTCTACCAATATCCCTCAAGAGAAGAATATACAACAGCTGTATCTTAACGGTAATCACCTATGGGGCAGCAACACGGAGGCTAACGAAAAGGGTTCAGCTTAGATTAAGGGCAACACAGCAAGTTATGGAAAAAAAATTTCTAGGTGTAACGCTAAGAGACCGGAAGAGGGCAGGGCAGGTGAGGGAGTGACGGGTTAATGACATCCTAGTCAAAATTAAGGAATGGGATTCCGCTGTGTATGTTATGGGAGGGCAAGATAACCGCTGGTCCTTAAGGGTAAAGGAATAAATTCCAGGAGAAGGCAATACTAGCAGAGGGCAGCAGAAAGTTAGGTGGGCGGATGAGATTGGAAGCTTGAGGGGATACGATGGCCGCAACTGACAAAGGACAGGGTTAATTGGAGAGACATGGGAGAGGCCTTTGCCCTGCAGTGGGCGTAGTCATGCTGATGACGAGCTCACTGCGTTGTGCTGAATTCAAGCTGAATCCTTTTCGTTAGCTCCATGTTTCTGCCCCAAAGGTGAGTACTGGTAAGATACAACTGTTATGTGCTTTTCTCTTGAGGGATACATGAAAACTGTAATTCATATTCTAAAAGTACCTGCCAAATGCATTCCACCCTAGTCTTATTCTAGTTATTTCACTTTTGTGGTTCATGTATGAGATAACTACCTCCCCTAAGTAAACAGTATGAACAATATGAGCAAACAATACAAAAGCTTGAGAAAATGCTTCATCAGTTAGCACCAACAAAAACCTTTTTACGGCAGCACAAGCCCAGCAAATCCAAGACATGCCTGCTTCAGCATGCTCCAACAGTGTTTATAGACCATTACCGCAATCAATCAGTGCTAGCCCATTGTTTCAACTCCAAAAAATTTGCTAGCTGCTGTAGTGTGTTGTCACTTGGCTCCTGCTTGTACTGGGCAAACTAGCAACTAGAGTTGTGAACAAAACTTATTTCTGAGTAAAGGTTGGGCGCAATCAAGAGAGGTACTGTGACGTCTGTAAATGAGAAAGTTGGTTCGAAAATCTGAGGCCTCTTGGACATTTGGAGAGAGTTGGCATTAATTGAATTGTGACATCTGGTAAAGAAACAGCTTGACATTTTGGTAAGTGGCTGCCAAACAAAAGCAATATAATACTTTCTTCTACCTCAGAAACATATTCTCATACAAAAGGTGGCTATATAGCTTCAAATAACAATGTAAGACCTACCTCATCTGCCTGTAACAGTGGTGACTCAGCCACGGCTGTTTGCAGGCACTGCCCGTCTGTCAAAGTAGCCTCGGTTCGGCCAGACCAATTCTCATTCTCACACACACCCATCTCACTAGTTTCAGTGACTAATTCAAGATCTGAGATGGGTTTATTCGGCTCAACAGCCCTAAGCACCAACGTGCCACTTGTAGCTTGGTCTATCCCAAACAGCCTGCGCTTGACAGCATCTTCTGGCGCTGCTCCCTACAAAAATAGAGTAGGAGGAGGTAATTAGGCATATGCATCTTGGCCCCACTGTTCAGGAATGCCCATACCTCTCGCTGTTCTTGAGAGCATCTGCACATCCTACGGAATGTGCTCATATCCTGCCGGATGCTTTCTGCACAGCAAAGACAAAAGGATGTCAAATGATTACTTGGTCACAGCTTGCTAGCACCCCAAAACTGCATATGGGCTATGAGAGACACTGCTGTGTAGGGTTCCAAATTAATTAAGCCATGAAGGGTTCTTTAAAGTATATCTATCGAAACACAGCCGCTGTGGATGTGATGCCAATAAGCAACTGACACTTGCAAGCAAATTTTATGCACTGCATGGGACTCAAGTCAGACCTGTACGCATCATATATATTTTGTGGCACAAGTCGCTTACAGCGGAGAGGAAGCTATGCATGCTAGGCAACAGCTTCCAGGCTTGTCCGGCTGGCTAGTGAGTGCAAGAGCAGCGTACTTGTGGAAGACACTGCCTTGTGCCGGTAGCTTATACTTCGTGGTGCATAACTTAGGAAGCGAGATGGCAGCACATTCTTTTTTCCATTGAACAATAGCCTACTTTACTTTATATAGGTTACCTACAATGAAAAAGACGTTTGGAGCTAGAAAGCAATCAAGCAATTTTTAAATCCAGATCTCTCCACAAAACTGAAAACATGAAAAAAAAATTGATATAAGCTTGAACACCTAAAGGGGCATGGTAATGCAACTATTGTGATTCAATTCCCAAAGATCTACAAGAGGATGGGTAGTGCAGCAAACAATGAAGAGCACATTTTTTTATGACCTTATATTAATCTCAATTTACTCTCTCCTAATGACCTACAATACTGCTCTCGCCTTCCCTAGGGTTAACGTGTACAACCATGCATTTGGCTTTCTTTATTTTCTCAGAGAGGTCACTGCAAACACAACTCTACACACTGTTTACTACATATAATCAAGTTCTCAACACAGCTACAGATCCACTTGACAAATAGTCTTACAACTAGATAGAGGTTGGACTTTGTTTTTATTTTTTTTAAATTGACCAGACTTTTGCAATGCTTACTTCAGTGCGCAATTCTCATTTTTTTTTTCAGCAAATATAGTTTTTATTTGCAGGAACTTTTTTTTCCCCAGGGATAAAGTCACAGTATATTTTAACCATTTTTTCAGCACTGGCATAAATTTACCTGCAATTAACGCACATATCATCGTACATATAGCTGTGCTTGTCGCAGAGATCTCCATTTAAAATACCAGCAAAAGTCAAATGACAGAACCATCAGACAAACACAAACTGGGCTGTCACTAGAAAAGTGGCAAACTGGGCTCTCATGTTATCCTTAGGCCATTGCTCTCAGCTGACAAAGAGGGTGACAAATCACATGGTCCAAGTGTTGACTGCAGTGATGAAACTGCTGTTGAACCATTGAGGTAGACAGAAAATGGTACTTTTTCATGAAGCTTGCTCAAGACCCTCAAACATGGCGTGGACAAGCCCACTTAACCAAGCAACAGCCTTTATATGCTATGGCACTGAACAGCACTGGCCTAGACGTTTGGCGAAGAGAGGAGCCTCCTGATTTGTAGAGGCATGTAAGGCAGCGAAACAATGCCCAAAAATGCACAACTGCACCCAATAGCAACACCACCCCACCATGCCCTTGGTTTTAATACCTTTTTATTTTCTCCTTTGAGTGTAACTTCTACTCAATGGCCAGCAAGCTGCAGCATACATGTCAAGAATACTAACGTTTTTTGGTTAAAAGTGAATTGCAAAAAATCATTTTGATATAAGTCCAACCTCTACCCATAACCAAAAACACGAAATGCAGCAGCGCTGCTCATGTTTTTAATACCTGTACAGCTTACTGAGTTATGGATGCAACTGATTTAGATTAACTACATTAGCAAAAACCAGTAATGCACCACACTGCGTTACCAATACAGCTTACAGTTCCTCTCCCAGAAAGTATTGATGATGAGTTTTTGTACTGCAAGGGCATCTGTGGCCAAAGAGTGCCAAGACATGGTGTTTTCAGCTACCAAATGCAGGGTCAAAGATTTATTTCCCCAGCATATCACCCAAAGCACATCGAATACCAGGCCAGGGAGAGCTTGCATCGAATGTATCACTGGTAGATACCTGGGGGCACTGGGGATCAAATCCCACATTTCCTACATGTCCCCTCCTGGAAAGTAACATTACAGACAATAGGCACGCACAAATAGGTGAGGAGACATCAGCGTCCCCTTATAGGCATGTGGAGGAGGGAGGAACAAATATTGTTGCATTTTCTTCTGTTTCTCCCACAAGGCAGGCACTGAAATGTGCTGTTGGTGCCGCCCCCTTCCCTTTTGGAAACACTTGTGTACATAATTTACCATTAAGGATGCAAAACAATGACACATGCAGGTGGTGCAACACTATGTGTTAATGTCTTACCCATTCCTTTAATGACTTCCTGTTGAAGGTTGTCGTTTCTGTGGCGCTCCTGTGCAAGCTTTTTTTTTAACACAAGAACTTCATTCTGAAGTTTCTTTATGATTTTTCCTTTTGGAGAAAGGGTTTCTCCGCATTCCTCTTCAGATGAATTGCTCTCGACAGCAATTTCCCTGAGCCTTTTTCTTTTTGCCATTTTCTTGCGGGTATTCCTTTCTTTTTGGCTCAGCTCCCGCTGAAATTCATGACAAATGAAGACAAAAATGCCACATTAAAATTAACACCTATAAAACTCAAGAACTAAGCGGCTTTTCCGTGCCAAAGGATCCCCTTCCAGCCAGCGGTGCTGGCTGATTCTCATGAACCTGCTAGTGTGACAGTGCAGGGAGCAGCAGACTGCCACTTCGTGCACTGCTCCCTGCACTGTCACATTAGCAGGTTCATGAGAATCAGCCAGTACCGCTGGCTGGAAGGGGATCCTTTGGCACGGAAAAGCCGCTTAGTTCTTGAGTTGTATCCGACTACAGTTGTTTAGGATTGCAGATCAGGTTGCACATTTTCGTTAACTGCTGAAATTATTATTAAAAACTGTGCCAACTGTATTACCTAAAATTTGTCTTCAGATCTAGGTAAAAAATTGGTTTTTAAAGAAAGCAAATGATGCAGTAATCTCACTTATCTCGGTGGACACCCAAACTGCAGCCTAAGGGAAGGCATAAAGAAAAAAAAGAAAGGAAGAAAGAGGTGCTGCAGTGGCGGTCTTGGGAATAACTTCGACCACCTTGGGAACTTTAACTGGCTGAAATTATTCCCAAGATAAAATTTTTGGCAATGCACTGTTATCAGGTTCAGGCAGTGACTACAGCAGGCAGGCATATGTGGGTCTCTGGGCAGGGTTATTGGAATAAGACAAGAGGTGCTGTCTCCCCTGTCACATGACAAACTTGACATAATTTTCACCAAACAGCACTTCCCAAACTTACTACCATGCTTCTAATGCATGCACAGCAATAAATTCTTCAATGAAAACATCAAACCTTTCCAAAATACACCTTAAAAATCATGCTATAGTGAATCTGAAGGAAATTATAGGAAAACGCTACCAAGATATCAAACATGCAGAAGCACATGCAAGTCTGTGACACAATCCCAGGGACTGTCAAATTATAAAAAGGTAAGAGGTCAGCAACGCCAAAAAGTAAAGTACTGCGTTAACACAGCTCTTTCTACCAATGAAAACACGCGTTTGCTTACAAACCAACCAAATTCTTCATGCTAAGGGGAAGCAAACACCCTAACTGTATGGCGTTGAGGACAAGCATTGAAATGAAAAGCAGGCAATTGCGCAGAGTAGTGACTTTTTGAATAATGCACTAGTAGGTGTTGTGTGGCAATATATGATCAGCAAATGCCACTAACATTTTCCGTTAAACTACAAAAAGATCAGATCTGAGCAGACATCATCTGTGGAAGCGAATGCGTGAACTAGTTATGATTGGTGTTCACCAAAGAAAAGAAATAGCAGCACAAGACACAAGCACAAACCAAAAACGGAACACATCACAGTGTGCCTGTCTCACACAATATGGTAGTGTGCACCCTCGTTTTGTCCCTCTCTGGTGACTGATTGATGGGGTTTAACGTCCCAAAGCGACTAAGGCTATGAGAGATGCCGTAGTGGAGGGCTCTAGAAATTTCGACCACCTGGGGTTCTTTAACGTGCACTGACACCGCACAGTACACGGGCCTCGAATTTCTCCTCCAAAGAAATTCAACCGCCGCGGCCAGGATCGAACCCGCGTCCTTCGAGTCAGTAGCCGAGCACCATAACCACTGAGCCACCGCGACGGACTATCCTTCTCTGTTCTTGTGCTGTGCTAGATGTAATTAGTTGGATATCACGTTAAATTTGATGAATGACAGGGGTACATGCCATGAGGTTCTTGCTTAACTTGTTTGCAGAATGTTGACTATCCCGCATTTGTGACAATAGCTTTGTCAGGTATGCCCACTTGTATAATTGGACCACAAGCCGAAAGCTGTCATTTATGCACTTGCTTATAACCACTACGCGATTTCACTATTTAAATTTGAAACTAGCCTCACCGCAAACTTACCTTTTCAGACGTTCCGCACACTGGTCCATCAAAGACACTGTCGGGCCACCGAATGCGTCTCTTTTGCAGCCTTCGGGCCAGTTCCTGTTTTGTCACTGAAACCAGGGTGATGTATTTCACATAGGGATTTTCCCAACGTTGCACATTGCAGTAAAATCTGTTCATGCAAGCAGTGAGCTGCTATAAGGAATGTCATTAGAACACCAAGGGCATAAAGGCTGGTGAATACACACACCAAGCACAAACACAAGTGCACTACTGCATTCATCGCTGTTTATAAAAAAATGCATATGTAATATTGATGTCGAAAGTCTCTAGGATGCCTCAAAAGCATGCATAAGTGGTATGTATAAAAACAATCATGTCATCTGACTGCCACACTTTAAAGTATGTGAGTCAAACTTCCACCATCACACTGGCTAACATACCGTATTTACTCGCATAATCCTCGCACTTTTTTTCGCAGAAAATCGGTGCGAAGTTAGGGGGTGCGATAATTACGCGGGGAAAATTTTTGAACAATGCTTTGGAGTGCTGAAAGCAAATGTAAATAGGCTGTGAACCGGGGTTCTCAAGCCAGCTATTGTAAATTTAACCAAAACTTCAATTGCAAGCAGGACTTACGTTTGTAATAAAACCACAGAGACGACAAACACTAGCTGCAGAAACACTTTATTTGCGAAGGCTGGCCGCCCGCAACATCACCATCACTCAGAGTCCGCGGAGTCCACGTCGACATTGCCATCGCTATCGCTGGTCGCTGCTTCGTCGGCTTCCTCAGCTTCACCCTCTTCATCTTCGTCCCACACCAAGTGGTCTTCTGTCGCGTCCAGGGCGTTGGAAATGCCAGTTTTCTTGAAACTCTTCACGACCACGTCAGCGCCAATCATGCTCCATGCATCTGCTACCCAGCTGCACAGCAGCTCCACAGATGGCCTCTTTATCTTGCCACCCGGCGTAAGAGCGTGTTGGCCTTCGGCCATCCATTCTGCATGCACTTTTCCTTAGTTCTGTCGAGTGATGTTGGGGATGCGATGATTATGCGAGGAAAAAAAAAATTCCAATTTTCGATAGGCAATGTGGGGGGTGCGAGCATTATGCGAGTGCGAGCATTATGCGAGTAAATACGGTAGGTATCAACTGCTCACACAAGTCCTGGAGATTTCTGTCCCGGATAGTACACAAGCAATGTTTCACATAACTTCAGCCAAAGCTTTAAAAGAAGTGCAACACCATAAAGGAGTGAAACAAAGGACTTATTGTTTGCGACTACGTTGCACAGCTTTGAGTACTTGTAATTTCAATATTCAGTTTGAGACCAAGCAGAAAACAAAAATGCGAATGGAGGCCACAAACAGCCTATTCAGTTTGTTGTAGCAACATACTTCCTGCACCACTTTTTTTACAGCATCAAAAGGATACGCCTTAAAATTAAAAATACCCCGCCACTGCACTCTCGCATTACTGTAGCACACTACCTACTGACCAGCGCGCTGGGTAACAAATAAATAGAAGGAACAACCAACGCTCACTTCAATGAGCTCCCAATGATAAACAAAAAATATACAGAGGCTGCATTGAACAATAACAATGTCACTTCACCGCTTTCCCTTTCTTGACTTTCAAGTGACGACTCGGCTTACAATGACATACCTATCAGATGGAGTGCACCCTCTTACAGACAGAGGTGCTGATGCACTTCTAGGGCGACGCTGACAGTGCTCCAACATGATGCCAAAGAATATCTTTTTCACATATCTATGTTACGTGCAACGCCCTGTATAGGAGCACTACAAGATATGCATGCATGCAACATCACAAAGAAAAAACAAAAAGAAAGGAAAACAAAGAAGGGCAGTGGGCCCTCGAGGTGCTGGGATTTCGGCATGTAATCAATCGCAACTTGGGCAAACTTGAATACTGGGCAAGCACGACGGGGCTTTTCTGACAGGAACGTTTAAAGCGGGTTGATGGCACATGCTCAACAACGCAGCCCACTTGGAGCACATGCAGCGGCCTGTTGTAAATAGCTCTTCATCGCCATGGGTTAACAAAAAAAAGCACTGCGCATTAAAATTATGCGCCAAACGCATACAACTGCAGACATAAAACTTACCGGCCAGTTCTTCGATGTGCCCAACGTAGTAGCCCTCGTCGTCTTTGGTTGTTTTATTGGCGCACCAATAAACCTGCTTATTTTTCGCCAATTCCTTGACGGACTGTGGGCTGTAGTTTTTTATGCACGAAACACTAACTACAGCTTTACCTCCATCTTCGTAAACCACATAGGCAAACTGTGGCTTTTCCATTTTTACAAATGTGCACAGTCAAAAGCTCCAAAATACGACGCACGCCGACCGAGCAAACCACGATGTCTACAGAACTGTCTGAGGCTATGGATGGCTTCGGCTTGTTTGGTTTTTCATGCTTTCCGCGACATTATGTCGTCTGCTTCAGAGAGGAAGATTCGTTCATACTATGCGGTTTGTCGTGTTGTTCACAGAAAAAGAATTCCCTGCTATTATTCCAGAGGAAACAATATATGTGCACAGTTCGTGTTATATTACGTGCAAGTGTGCAAGTGCTCATGAGTCTCAACGGGTCAACAGTCATGGTCTACTACGCAACCGTAAGCTGAGCCTTAATTTCAGGCCGTAGTTTTATCAACTGAATAACACGCACCCTCCCGACTAACAAAAAAATAAAAAAGGAGGAAAACCAGATAAACAATTAAATATAACTTAATCGAACGTGTCTGGATCTTCATTCTGTGTAGGTGTTGTTGACGCTTTGTGCCGAGATTAAAGTGGTAGAAAAATTGCATTCGTAGCAGCATGTGCCGCAATGACATTAACGCATGCGTACACACAAACACACACAGGGAGAAAGGGAGAGAGAGAGACAGACATACACAAGTCGCGACGACCTACATAATTGGAATGTGCCTGCTTTCAACATCTCACGCCCGATTGTGCACACATATACTTGCACGAAGAACATGACAGTCACGGCGGATATGACTCGAATATAGCGCTGTGACAAACGGGAATGTTGGTAGTAATATATAAGTTTTGCATGCATGACGTTCTCGCAAAACCACTATTAATAGTTCTCTATCACAGTTTCTGCTCATGTATAAGCCGCATACCATCTATTATGACCTTTCATTACTTAGTCAACTGCGCCTTTAATATTTTTTTTTGCGAGCGAGAGCTTGGGAGTGGTGTGAGGGATCACTTAAACCAAATATCGGTGCCTTGCAAGGCAAGGACCACGACGCGGATCCACAGGCAGACGAATAATGTTTATCATTTATCCTCCTCAACCACCTCGTCTGAGACAACGAACTGCTTAGTTTTTAGCCAACGCATCATAATCATCATATTATCTGATCTGTAATGTCCACCCTTTATAAAGAGACAAACATTGGTGTTTATCGTCATTTTAAGGCGAAAGCCTTTAATGCCTCATACTGTCGTTAGCAGACGCGTCGGCAGCCGTGTCGACAGACGCGTCGGCAGATTCGTCCGCCTTCCGGCGTCACTGCTTAAAAGGCTCAAGGTTCCAGCATGCATAAAGGCGCATCTAGTGAATGCATGGGCTTCATAAATAAAATAAAAGGAGTAAAGTCAGGAAAAGGGAAATAAAAATAAAAAATAAGAAAATAAACAAAAATAAAAAGACAATAAAAATAGGATGTCGAATAAAAATAAAAAAACAACAAAATTAAGAAAAGGAGCAACAAATATATTGTAAACAAAATTATGAAAAATAAAAAGTAAATAAAAACAAACAGTGGCCAGGAAATGCTTTCACCTTGCAGCACTTTAGAGACCCAAAGTGCCCCCTGAATTTTCATTCCTTTGTCGCTACCGTCGTTGCGCCATACCGTCGTTGCTGCAACCATAACCGCTTGCTGCGTTTCTTATTAAGCCAGCAAGCAGCAAAATGAGCCTTCGTCCCACGAAAAAGACACGTAAGCGCTATCTTGACAAAGATGAACCATTTGTCGTGCCGAAGTCCACGGATTACTGGAAAAAGCAGCGAAAACGAGCAGTTCTTTCCGGGGAGACAGCGTCAAGAGGCGATCCTTCAGAACGCGCTCATGGTGCCAGTAGTTCGACCGCGGACAAAACGTCGTCAGTTTCGACATCTGCTCCTTCAGGTGAGCACTGTGTTGAAGGCGTCTACGAGGGCGGCCCCTTTGTAAGTGCTGAACACGCGGGAACATGCAGCCGTGTACCGGCGCAGCCGTCGTCCAGTGCCAGCAGTTCGACAGCGAACACAGGGCCATCTCTCTCGACACCTGCTCCTTCGGGCGGGCGCAGTGCTGAAAGCATCGATGAGGGCACCCTTGAAAGTGGCACTGAACACGTGAAGGAATGCGATCGTGTACTGGCGCAGCCGTCGTCCGGTGTGAATACTCCTGTTTCAGGCTACAGAACCGAAGTGGCCAATGAGGGCATCCCCGGGACTGAGCGCACAGTTGAACCAGTTGAACCTACTTATGAACCGCGTCATCCGTCGCCATCGAGCTCCAGATCTACACTTTCAGGTGACTATGCTGAATGGTCTGATGAGGACATCCCAACTCATGAAAGTGACAGTGAACACCTAGAGGACGACGACACAAGTGGCAGTGAATCTGAGGAGGAAGCCGAAAGCCTAGATTCACTGTTGGATGAAAATGAGCTCCTGGCACCTGGCTTTGCTGACTTAGATTCAGCAACGTTACCTGGCTCTACGACAACCAAGGCAGCTGCAATTGTAATGATCATGGCCTTTGTTGTTGCTCATGGGCTTACTTGGGTTGCTTTGGATGATCTGCTGGCTCTCATTGATGACCTTTTTGGCTTTAGAGGAAATGTGCTCCCGCGATCAAAACACTTGTTCAAAAAGCTATGGGCTTCAAGAGCAAAGCGGGTCGCCAAGCATTTTTTTTACTGCAGCGTCTGTGGCAACCTGCTCAAGCCAGTGAGTGGGACATCCAAAATGAAGTGCTCTGCCTGTGTCCTGGCAACTGATGTGAGATCACTCAAGGCGAAGGGGAATTTTTTTGTTATTATGGATTTAAAGGAGCAGCTGAAGACTTTGATAGCAAGAACAAAAGCTGCTCTCTACAGCAACCTTGTCAATCTGAAAGAAGATGCTGAAAGATCAACAACGACCCTGAGAGACATCACAAGTGGCAGCATTTGCAGGGAGCTACGCCAGAGTAATCAGCTGAACTGGATGGACCTGACGCTAACTGTCAACACAGATGGAAGCCCCGTCTTCAAATCCTCTTCATCATCAGTGTGGCCCATACAGTTTTTGGTTAACGAGCTGCCACCCAGTCTCAGGATGAAAAACTGTTTGGTTGGTGGCCTTTGGTTTGAAAGGCACCCTGATATGACCCTGTTCATGACGAAATTTGTCGATGAAGTGAACAGAGTGGGTCGTGTTATCTGGGAACAAGCTTCCACGACAATGAGATCAGCAGTGTATGCTGTATGCTGTTGCGTAGATGCTCCTGCTCGGGCTGCCGTTAGCAACATGGTGGAATTCAACGGAATGTTTGGCTGCCCCTGGTGCTACGCCTGTGGAGAACACCTCGAAGGTAAAGTACTCTGATAAGTTCGATGCATTTATTAGGCCACCTGTTGTTATACGAGTATGTTGTTAAATAAAGTCTAAGTAATTCTCTCCCTTGCCTTGCAAGAAGATTGCATATCTTCTGGCAGCAGAACTTTCGCATCAGGAGTGCACATATTAAGTATAGAATTTGCTATAGGTGTAATGGGCATTTTATCTTAAGAAATTGAAGATATAGAGTTTATGCACAATTTGTTTACAGCATAACGGGCAGTTCTGTGCTAATGTTATGCCCTGCACCTTTGACCCTACCCTGAATGCGAGTCTTTTCTTCTAGGTTAGCCAATCCACTGAATGCCTTTTCATACTTCTGCTGCCCTCACAAGGCAAATATATTGCACATAAACTTCATTCATTCATTTCTTTGAGTTCTCGAAACTTGTCAAAGGGTTTGCCTTTGGTAAATTCTCTCCTTTGCCTTTGCAGCAGTTCTTCATAGCCAACATGAAGACATGTAGATATTGAGAAGACATGGCGAAAGACCTACTTAGTCTTTACTCATAGCTTTTGATTTTATGCTAAAGCTAATGCACTGTACATGCTCGTGTACTTTTAATGTTAACAAGTATGCGTCGTATGTCGGGTACATGCAAACTGATGAGCTCGTGCAGGCAGTTTTCATTGTTCTTCAGCTTCTTGCACAGGCAAAATAAAATGGCCATTGCTGTCGTCATGCTGTGCGGAGCTGTGACTGAACTGTAATCGTGTTTTTGAGTTCACCTTAGAAGGGAAGACTCTTAGGCTGTTTTTGTATAACTGTCAGCTTTTGGAAGCTGTTAGTATCGAAGATGTGCTGCTGAAAATTACGGTATGTTTGGGCCCGTAAATTTTCAGGAAAAAATATATACTAGTGGTAGCCTTAGTTTGTTGGTGACAGTAGTGTATCAGTGGGAAATGTTCTCTTGCTATATTATTTGGTTTGGTTTATTGGGGTTTAACGTCCCAAAGCGACTGAGGCTATGAGAGACGCCGTAGAGGGGGGCTCCGGAAATTTCGACCACCTGGGGTTCCTTAACATGCACTGACATCGCACAGCACACGGGCCTCTAGAATTTCGCCTTCAAGAAATTCAGCCACCGCGGCCGGGATCGAACCCGCGTCTTTCATGTCAGCAGCCGAGCACCGTAATCACTGAGCCACCGCGGCGGGGCTGAACCCTGCTTACCCCACAAGTCACTTGTATTTTCTGCGATGTTGTAAAATCAAAGTCTGTTTATTTCAGGTGGGCAGCGATACATGCAAGCCACGGTGAATGATGAGCGGACACCAAAGGGAATGCTTCGAGAAATGAAGCTTGCTCTCGAAGTCAACGAAGCAGTAAATGGAGTGAAGGGGCCATCGCCACTTGCTCACTTGAAGCACTTCAACGTGGTCTTTGGGCAGACAGTGGAGTACATGCACTGCGTGCTCCTTGGCGTCACCAGGTGCCTCACTGATAACTGGCTTGACTCTTGCAACAGCCAAGAACCCTTCTACATAGGTTGGTATTACTGTACTAATTCGTGTTACGCATACATACAAGCTTCTCAGTTTTGAGGGGTGTGATACGCACCAACGGTGGTAGTTCGGCCTCCTTGTCATCGTTGATGCATGGTATTGATGGAGCATTGAAGCTAGCACAGCACATGTGCATGCAGAGCTTGTGAACTCTGGTGTCCACACTCTGCCTATACACAGTATCTGTGCGGAAAGCAGCCAGCCAGTTGGGCAGGCAGTGCCTGTCACGTGACTGATGGGGCCAGCAGGGCATACGGCATGATTGGCATTCAAATTTCCCAAATTGCTGTCATTAGTAGTTCAGCAAACGTGCATACATTATATCTGTTGTTAGTGCTGCCCCTGGCTTGCACCTCTCATGCCTTTCCTTCCACAGTTGGTTCACTCTTTCCTTCTTTTGCCTAGCTGGAATACACACATATTCTGATTGACATTGAACCCCCCGTAAGAGCGTGCTTGGTTGGTGGTTACGTACTCTGAATGCGGCTTTTTCTAATTTTTTGGGTTGCCACTTTCGAGGTATGGGGTAGGGGGTGTCACAGATGTCTTGCAGCTCTTTTGTTGCGGCAAGCATGAGTTTGACAAGTGTCGCTAGTTTACAGCACCTCCTTGTTCACTGTGAGTGGGGCAGCCATGGTTGTTTGTTTTATCTTGGACGAAATGACACTGCCATCATACATGTTTTAATGGTAGCACTGGCCTCTGATAGGCAAGCGCTCGTTATAACTGTAATCATTATAAGTGGGCTCAACTAGTTATGTCTGATGGTCAAGCATTAACTGCAGTACATCTGCTCTTAGGATTCCTGAACTAAATACCTGTTGTTATCAGGAAGCAAGGTCATTAGGGTAGGCATACCTTTATGATTTGTTCCCAACATGAATGCTTCAGCTTCGTGCTATCTTCATTCTTATGGCACACAGCAACAACATTGCATTCAAAAAGCCACAGGCTCAGTTTGGAATATGCTGCTGTTTAATGGTTTGCAAGCGGTGTTGTTTGGCTGGCTCATTCAATTACTTGCATTTAAATTGCACATCTCTTCCTTTTTGCTTCAGGGCGCCCGACAACATTGGAGCAGCTTGACAACAGGTTGCTTGCCATCAAGCCCCCACACTGCTTCACAAGGCTGCCACGTTCGATTAAAGAACGCTGCCATTGGAAGGCAAGCGAGTGGCGGCACTGGCTGCTGTTTTATGCTGTGCCATGTTGTTTAGGCATTCTTCCCCAGCGGCATTTAAATCATTTCATGCTGCTTGTGGAAGCAGTCTTCACACTTCTTTTGGAAGAGTTGACTGATGAACAGCTGCATCATGCTGGTAAGTTTATACATTTTATTGGCTGTAAAATTGTATTGCATTTATGATGCTACAAAAATACATTGAACTGCAAATTGCACGTATGTAAGCATTCACAGCGAATTGTACATATGAGAAAGGGAAGTTGTGAAACATGTTTGGCAGCATGACTTCAAATGTACAGTAACTGTGTTAGAATGATAGAGAATGATAGAATAGAGGTGGAATGATATTATGTAAATGGGAGCTATACATAAAGCATGGACCACTCAGCATGTACCACTCGCACATGTCTCACATAAAGTTTGATATAGTAGTAGCGCTCAAAACAGGGACGACAAGATAGAAGAAGATAACACAAGCGCTAGCGCCTGTGTTGTCTTCTTCTATCCTGTCGTTCCTGTTTTTAGTGCTACTGCTTTGTCCTTCCAGTGTAAACACCAACTAGTCCACTGCTTTAAATCACGTAAAGCTGTCATGACTGAGAGTCTATCATCATCATGAATGAATGCACAAACTTTGTTGAGAAGCTCATTCACAAATACAAGTTCTTTGCCGCATGTTCCCCAAAAATATTCAAAGGAGGAATTATTCATCAGTGTTAACTGCTATAGGAAGTAACCATGTTATTTTGATGGAATTGCTACTGACCTTCAGCCACTTTTTAGTTTGGTAAACATTAAGATGAGAAACTGGAACCCACCTGGTTTCAAGAAAGAAGATGAAGCTGCTGAAATAAGGGTCCCTTCTTACCTCAAGACTTTTCTTGATAAAAGTGCTGTCTGAATTTCAGAACTCATCCGAGGTCGGGGGCATTGAACAAAGCTTGCTATTGAACTTAGACTAGTGCTGAAGTTTAAGTTTCTGGAAGTGGGCACAAGGTTATGGTAGGGATTGTGCTGATGCCGCGTTTCCTGATGTTGATGGGACGAAATTGCCAGTTCGAGTAAAGCAGCATATTGATTTAGCAAGTTCGAACTAATGAGCTTTTACTCTATATGATATAAAATTGCTTGAAAATGGTGACATCACAATCCTTTTACCATGCACGCTGTGGCAGTTCCTCTTCAGAAGCAAAAAAAAAAATAGGCACTCAAATGAATATTAATATGCCTTATACAGTGCAACTAAGCAAGTCTAGCAGTTTTGATTTTGCTTCATTTGTTAGGTATTGCAAGAAATGTTTTGTAAATGGTAAAGCACGCCCGATTTGTTGGAACAGTGGTGTGATAGAGCGCAATCACAAGGAAACACAAGATTAGGTTTTGTGCGGAAATCTTTCACAGTGAGCATGGCTGCTCTTTTGTGCAGGTCGCTTGCTGCAAGAGTTTGTGTCCAGGACAAGAACACTCTACGGCCCACGTATGATGACTTTTAATGTGCACCAGCTGCTTCATCTTGTGACAGCTGCAAAAAACTTTGGGCCTTTGTGGGGGCACAGCGCATTTGTCTTTGAAAGTGGAAACGGCAGACTTGTGAAGACCATAACTGGTGCAAAAGGGATACCAAACCAGGTTGTGGAACGCGCGGTGATGCTGCAACAACTGCAGCTCATGACGACACTGCACATTTTCGAAAGAAAAGTGCAGGAATTCACCAATGCCCTACTGGCTAAGCCTTTAATTGCTGCTGCTACGCATATTGATGGCGCATGTCTTTTGGGCTATTCCAACCGCACGCCTAGCCTGTCAGCGGAGGAGACCAATGCCCTGAATGGTATGTTCAGTCGTGTCATTGCTATAAATGAACACTTTCGTTTTGCTTTTAAGGGAACAGTGTTGCACAGCAGAATGTACAGAAAAGCGAAAAAAACCAACAGCACAGCAGTGAAAGCATTAGACAATGACTACTTTGTCATTGACAGGATTTTTGAAATAATTCACGACTCTTGTGAAGGCACTAGTGCTGTTTTTTTTGTAAGAAACTGGTTTGTATAGATAGCACACACAGGCTCCCAGGACATATTAGCGAGTGTTTTTTGTCTTTTATGACTACTCCTTCTGTTTTGAAATTGAGTGACATCCTTGCACCATGCCTTCTGATTGAATTACCAGCTGATGATACAGCATATATATGTGATTTGCCAAACCTTATTGAGCGTGACTGACATCTCAGCTAAAAGAAAGCGACCAATAGAACATGACAAAAGCTGGCCAGAACCAAGAACCTCTTTCAGTGCAGTGGTACAAAACGCAACGTACAAATATGATTGATGAATTTTAAATGAAAAAGCAAAACTGTGGGCTATTGACGGTTGCTTCTGGGGGGCTATGGAGTAACTTCAACCACCTGGGGATTTTTAACATGCACCGACATCGTAGAATGCATAGACAATTTTGCATTTTGGCCTTATTAAAATGCAGCCACTATGGTTCTGATTAGACCCACGGCCTTGGGAATATCATCATCATCAGCCTGACTACGCCCACTGCAGGGCAAAGGCCTCTCCCATGTCTCTCCAATTAACCCTGTCCTTCGCCAGTTGCGGCCACCGTATTCCCCGCAAACTTCTTAATCTCATCCGCTGACCTAACTTTCTGCCGCCCCCTGCTAGCTTGCCTTCTCTTGGAATCCATTCCATTACCCTTAAGTACTTAAGTACCAGCAGTTATCTTCGACTGAATTTCATATTCACCAAGCCGCCGTTGCAGTTAAAAAATAAAGAAGGAAAGGATTGATGATGATGGATTTTTACAGCGCAAGACAATCTGTGGCCAAATAGAGCCATGTCAAAAGGTTTTTTTTTCTACTCAAGGTGGGGTCAAAGACCCATTTGCCAAGTATTTCATCTTAATTAAGTCGAGCACCAGACCAGGAGAATTCTTGTAGCCATTGTATCACCGATGGGCACCCGGCAGCACTGGGGATGAAACCCCGCACCTTCCGCATGTGAATCAGATGCTGAGACCACTAAGCCACCGCTGCAGTAAAGAAAGAAAGGAAAGGACAGTTGCTGGTGTACAAAATGTCTTGCGGTTACAGTAGTGTTTTCTTCGTCAAACTAGCTTCGGAGAACATTTGGCCTGGTGAAGGAAAAGTGGTGGGTAGGCTAAAATCAGGTGATAGGTTAAATAGGCAAGTATTTGTGTGCCATGTAGTGTGGCTATGGTTTATTGGGTGCAGTTACACTCAGTAAAGTTTGAAACTTGCCAGACGTCCAAGCTTACTTTCAGTAAAATGTGGGGGCCTAGTGGGGTTGAATAGTTAGGCATCTAGCTTCTAATTCAAAAGGTTGAGCTCTATGTCATGGTGCATTCAGTTGCTGTAAAGTGCAGGCTGCTGTACTGTTTCACAAGAAGGTTGAAGATCCTAATGGCCAGTTATACCTCTGTTTTGAAACTAAAGTGTTGAGAGGAATGGCCATTGTAATAATGCGAGTCCGTGGAAGCAGAAGCATTTTCTAATTCTTTGTATCCTATCTGATGGTACACTTCAAAGAGTACATTAGCTACCTAAATTTTGTGCTGTTTAAACTTTTCTGTGCTTTAATTTCTTTTCAATCTTTTGTATCACTGAACTGCAATATGATGGGACCTCATACCGGTTTGTTTTTTGGGATTTTTCGCTTGTGTTGTATGTGTGTGCAATGTGGTTCATGCGCTTTTCATTTTTGTATGTTATGTCCTCTATTTAATTAACCAAATATTGTTTATATGCTTCATACATCTTCTCAGCACTTGGCCTTCCGTGCTTCTGAACTCTGTTTGTGCAAACTGTGCTGGTACGACATTTCTGGTCCAGTGACTTTAAAATATTGTCAGTGGACAACGAAGAAGACAGTGCTGTGCTCGTGCAATGAGCGCGAAGAGGACGAAGTGTGATCTGTGCGCTGCTGTGAGCTGCTCTCAGCATCCCTGTGACTACACATTGTGTGCCTACATTTACGTAACAATATGTTACACAGCTCCCTGAAGTCATTGAACTAGTGTTTGTTTTGTAGTCCCGCGCTCTTTGACGAGATATGACGAAGCTAGATGTTGTGTTTATGTACCGAGAATTCTGAACGAATTGCCAGATGAAGTATATATTCTTGGTTACATCAAGAAATGCATTAAAAAAACATGCTTGGTTCTGTGTAACGTGTTAAAATGTATTAGTCCAGATTTCTGTGATATGTATGTGCTACCTATCTGATGTTGATTTTTATTTTGTCCCTTGTTGATGTTGATTTTTCCCAACTTTTGGTTCTCTGCATATGTCAAAGTTAGCTATTGCGTACTCGTCTGCTGGCGTTGTTGGGCCGAGTCCCTGAAGCTATTGGTAGCTTTGACATGCCCACTTCTGGAACTCTGTATTCTTTTCGTGAAATAAAACAAACATTTTGTTCCCTTGCATATGTCAAAGTTGGCTATTGCACACCCGTCTGCTGACTTTGCCAGGCATAGTCCCTCAAGCCATTGATGGCTTTGACATGCCCGCTTCTGGAACTTTGTATTCTTTTCGTACAATAAAACAAACATTATTATTATTATTATTATTATGTATTCGGTGATTACTGTTTACGCCTTGTATGTAATCTGTTGCTTTCAAGTGTTGGGGCTTGCCATTATCATGACTAACTGTCCTGTGACGTGACAAAAGGAATGTATTATACATAATTACACCGTGACGGCTGAACTGCAGGTAGGCCATATACCTAACGGTTAGTAATGACTGCTAAATGCTGAGGTAGCACAACTGTACTGCTACGGACTATAACTGGTTCAACATAATGGAAACCGCGTCTGTGTTGTCTCTCTCATAATCCTGCCCTCGTGCGCTGCTGTTTTCCACAATTGAAACCTGCTGGTTTTCCTGAAAGGGGCTGTTTAATTTGAAACAAGTAGGAAACAAGCAGGTGCACTGATCAACTCCAGTCTTCTATGGATATTTACCAGAATGGTGAAGGGCCTGCAAATATGGCTCAGCTACTGAGGTGTCTACTGGTTCCATACAACGTTGGGACTGTTTCTTGGCAGTTTTGTAAGAATCAATTAAGTGCTTTCTTTTGAGTATTTTGCGTTCCACATTGATTTACAGCAATGTCTGCTGAAATGCGTTCGGCCTAATTGTTTCCCGTAATAATGTATATCGAACAACAGAGCATATATATATGTATTTGCGAGTGCCTTCGTAGTGCGGACCCTCGTGGCACCCGTTTGTAGTCTCTCCTCTCTGTTCGCAGTCTTTAATGTGCATAGTATCCGAAAAGGTTCATTTCCCTGCGGGATCTTCGAAGATTCAGTTCTCACGCGATGTAGACGAAAGGCCTTCATAGGTTCCTCGACCACAGGCGTACGCGGGAATACGCTGCTCCCCGTACATGCTGAATACCCGCTGCCGGATCAAGTGTCGCTTCTGCCCGCGGCAGCGCATTATTCAGCAGCTGCCGTTGAACCGCGCTTCTTCGCCGTCTTCCCGGCGCCGGTACGCGGCGATCCATATTGCTCACCGTTCTGCGCCGTTTCGTCCGTCGTCATGCATGCGCACGTGCACATGTGTAGCGCTGCTCGTTCCTAGCCGTGTGCGAAAGTCCAACCGCGCGCTTAAATTTGCATCTTTACCGCATATCTCAAGATATATTGTCACGTTGTAGTGACGGCAGGCCAGCGGTTATAATTGTTTTACAAGAACGGGCGTTTGTCGCCGCTTCCGTCTTCACGCATCGATTTACCGAGCAGATCCATGCATGCATAACTGGGACATATTTCGTGTCTATATATACGGATGCAGATCTACGCAAGCGGATCCACTTCCATACATATATGTCTGCGACCATCCATTCATATGGATAAGTTTCCGTAAGTGCTGCGCAGAGGCATATGCATACAGACTGCATGTGTCGTAAATGACGTCAGTAAGGACTCCGTACGCTCCGGCCATATAGCCGCGTCCGTATCCGTCCATATTCCATACGTTCCGTAAGTTCGTCCTTAACACCTTATGAAGTCCATATGCTCTCCGCACACAGCCGTCCGTACCCACCGTATATTCCGTAAGGCCGTCCGTAACACCATATGACGCCCGCATGTTCTCCGCATATAACCGTCCGTAACCTCCGCACGGTTTCTATAAGATCCATATGGGCTTCCGTAAAGTCCGTACGGCATCCGTTTGATTTCTGTATGCGCCTTGCGGAAAATGTACGGAAACCGTATGCCTTCCATATAGTTGCATACGGATTCGTTTCAGTAGGGTTGTCACTTGGTGTGGCACTGCATCAAAAACAAATCTGAATACACTGTTAATGCTGTAAAAGAAAGTGGTAAGACTTCTTGCTGGAGTCAGTTATACTGCTCACACAGCATATTTTTTTGTACAGTACAATCTTATACGCGCCAATGTGTTCTTTGAGTGTCGTTTACTATACTGCATTCCGTTTTCTCCACCTGCAGTGTCAAAGTTTCTTCTGTACCTTGTACCTTCTGTACCGACGCATGGGCGCTTCCCCGCGCGCGCACGAAATACGGGAAACGAACTTGTTCATACCTGGTATCTGATCTTTTAAACAACTGAGACACCAGTCGAACTGATCTGTCCAGTCTTCCCTGAAGTGCTTTCAAGTTACATTTAGTACATAGAGCCGGTTAGTTACTTTATATTGCAGCTACCATTTTTTTTTCGAAGTTGACTTACAGCTGAACAGATTAAGGGAGCAGGGCCCAGAAATGATGTCTTTCTTCCCTCCGTTCGTATCTTTGCTCCGTCACTTTGTCTTCGAAGGCGAACGACAGTCGCGGCTCCCGAATGGACAAAACATCAGAGTGTGACAATAGTCGCGGCTCCCGCTGGCGTATTCCTTTGAACAAAAAAAAAATTGGCTGTGGCTTAACTCAGTTATGCTTGGATGTGTGTAGCGAGAGGTACGGTTAATCTTATTGTTTAGCTTGATTATCTTTACGGTTTCATCTTTATCGTTTTGCTTGGTGCGTCTCAGTGGTTTAGGTGTTACCTATCGTTAAGTTATGGTTACATTAAAGACTAGACATTTTTAAAGTCTTCATCTTTTGTTTCTGAATTGCCACAAAGACGGCGCGATGATCGGCGAAGTAGCAAGCAGCCGGTTCAATGGCTCCGACACAGTACTGGCGTCGGCCATGGCACGACATGGCGATCTAGACGACGAACCATCCACATCTAAATCCACTCGCCAGGCCGCTTCGTGCTTACGACGCTTCTCGAGGCGTACGGCTAGTTCTTCCTCCGTCTCCTCGGCTCTCCTCTTGGTTTCGTTCCGTGGCCGAAGCCTGGCTTCTTTCAGTCTCTCCGACTCACTTTCCATATCTGCCGACGAATCCTACCGAGCCGCCCCTTCTATATATACGATGCAACGCCGGCTCCTCCTCCATTGTTGGAACACGGTTTCACAGGCTCCTCCTCTGACGTCATGTCAGATGGCGCTGACAGCTGCGGCTGTTGCTAGGCAACGGCTCATCTCTTGGTGTGGCCACCGGCCACAGCGAAACGGCGAGAATACAGCCAATGTAGCTCTAGCTACAAAAGGCCTAGCGGAGCACGGAGTAAGAATATAGTTCTTATTATTATTCTTCATATTATTATTTCTTCACATTATTAAATTATTCTTACACTGTGGCTCGGAGTGATAAACACGCCCATGATGTCCCTTACGCTCATGAAACCGTCCTCGTCTGCGTTGCAATGGCGGCCCGGCGCCGGTGCCAGCGGCGCGTTTGCCAGGCCTTCCGAGCTTCACCGGCGCTAACCGTGTCTAGGCATAGAAACTGGACATGAGTTGTGCGAGAGTTTGACGCAGCATGACCTGTGTGATTCATCTGGACTGAATTAAGCGCCGAGGGGTCGCGCGCTGTCTTTGATTGGCTGTTTGCTTCACTGCTTGCTGTTGGGTTTTCCCCGAGTGTCGCACAGTCGAATGAAATTCAAAACGAAATGAATCGTTAGACAATACGAGCTCAGTTCTCTATTATAGAGCCCGTAACAAAATATTTCCTATGAAACTGGTCGCCAGATAACCAATGAAGAGAATCAGACAGGAACCTGATATGCTAATTTTTGCAACTATGCTTCCAGGATGTAGTTTTTGTTTTTTTTCCTGGATATTTTATTTCTGAAAGCACTTAATACGTACTTACATTTAACAGATGCTTGTCCGATACTTTGGTACCTAAAATTCCAGGACCTCACGAGAACTAAAACTGCTTATGCTTATCGCTAATGGGAATAGAGAGCTGAAGTTTATATCCGACCCAGCTACTTAGAAAAACGACCGGGCCTGCAATAAAGAAGGTTTGTGAACGAAACTTATGAATTATGACGCAAGAAGCAGAAAACGACGAAGAGAAGCAAGGGGAAGAACTAGGGAAGGAGAAGAAGACTGTGAATTGTCCCAGGGTGAGTGCGCTAAGCCATTGCATTTCGGTGAAGGTTTTTAATTCAAATGGTCGCTTTGCGCTGAGTCACTTTCGTCATGTACGAAAGTTGAATATCCTAAAAATTGCTTTTGCAACATGCGTAGGCTTTACAGCTTCCTGCAAAACTCGTCGCTTATGGCATGAAGCTCCCGCATCTTTCCTTTCGATTTTAATCCAGTTATGCTCATTTATAATCTCCCCATTTCGGCCAGCTGCCCCGCCTGTGATCCAAAGAAGGCCTAAAGAAGACGTGCTTTCGGAACTATAGCTGCATGTGGGGTGTTCTCTCCAGAGAGGTTCAGCACCGTTTCGCACGAAAGAGCAAGTCTTAACCAAAAAGAAGAAATCGTGCCTCTTTTCCTTTTAGTAAATACTGGATACCAGCCTTGTGGGTGACAGGTAGGATGTTATGGAGGTTGCATACTCGTGTCATTTAAGTAGGTCGGCACCTATTCGAATTATTCTGTGGATGCTTCCTTGAGCAGGGAAGTGTGCGATTAGCTAGGAAGTTTTCAGAACTCTTGCCTCTATTGGGGAGCCAAACTGATAATACATTACTCTCAAACTCTGCAGATTCGCTACCATCAGCTCGATCGCAAATAATTGGCTACATGGCAAATTAATTGTATAGGTGTGCAAGACCGTGCCTAAGTTAGCTTTAAATGCTAAAAAAAACGCCATCTTGTGAAGAGTGAGAGAGGTAACATTTCGGCCACACATTTCTCAGGGGTATCGTGGGTAGTATTGTTCATTACGACGAGGGGAACCGCTACCACGGACAACGATGACGTGGGAGTCGGGGCTGCATGAACCGCCCGCCATAATTCGAGCCCCTGGATATCGTGCCTGTAGATTATATACTTATGTATATATGTATGAAGCATTTATATGCATGAGGCTATGTATAAATGTATGTATGACGTGTATGAACTATCATGCAAGTAACTGTGCTTGTTTTGTATTGCCATGTACACGGGGCCGCGGACCCCGTCAAGCCCGTCTTGAGGTCTTTTGTCTGCGGCCCTTCAACACCATTGATGTTGAAAATAAAGCGATTAATTGATTGATTGACATTTCTCCGTGTTATGGCGTCTGTTTTAGTGGATCGGATCGCTATAATCTCAAAAATTAATGTAACGGAAAGTATAAGAGCATTCTAGAAGGGCAATAGAAGCAGTTAAAAGTGCTGTTCTGACAGAAAAATCTGAAGAAAAACATTACAGACTCATTGCAGACACCATAGTAAGCAGCCTAATGCTATCCCTTTTCTTCTTGAAGATAGTGGCTAACAACGTCTCCAAGATTTTTTAATACCTGCCCCTCAGTCACTGAGTTAGTCTTAGCAACTTCTACAGATAGAAATCATCACATCGGGCCTCAAAGAGCGATAAAATGTTCAATAAATTTGATAGCAGCCTATGCAGAATACATAACATCCATAAGTACAGTCTTTGTCAAAAGTAACCAGGCTGCATGGTTTGCTTGTAACTTGTATAGTGGAGCCCTTGTGGCTTTCCTAAAGATCAAAACGTGTTGGAAGGTAAGAAGACCCCCAGTCCTTACCTTTGACGACCATTTCAGCTTCAGGGAAGCTGTAAAGGCTCCACTGTACGAGCTAGAAGCAAACCATGCAGCCTGGTTACTTTTGACAAAGACTGTACCATTACTGGATGGCGGACAACCATGACGCTGTCTTCAGTTGTCACTGTCGGGCACACGCGCAGAGACCTACAACGAGCATCGAGATAGAAAGGCAACCTACCGGAAACCATGGTGGAAGTCTACCTGCGGAATTACACCAAGACCGCGGACGGATTATTCAACCTCGTGGAAATAGTGAGTACGGTGGAGGGACCCGCACTGTGAGCGTAAAGGGGCACTTGGACTTCGTGCTGGTGAGGGTGGGCGTTGTTGCCCTCGACGACAGACTCCAGCGACACGTTCGCTGCACCTGTCTAGGTATTAAATCCGACTGCAATAACCGTAACTCCTTCGCCCGATGAGCAGCGCTGTGTGAGCAAGTGTAGGCTCGCCGGGTTAAACAAAATTGCGGAAGTAGTCGGACAAGAGAACGCACGTATTACATTTTAGGTAAATGAGTTCAGGTGTCGGAAACTTTGTGGCAGGTGCACGAAAACCAAGGAAACCTCAGCATTCCTTGCCGCAAGGTACTCGAGGAATTCTTTCTTTTCAGAATGAACTAAACTCACATTTCGCTTTCTTTGCCCGCCCTCTGGTATCTGTCAGGGCATTCGTCAGTGGAGAAAAAAGTTTCCCCGCGAAAGAAGAAAGGTACAGGAGCATTGCTTCGCAACCATTCATTTCGGTTAAATTTAGTTTACGTTTGATCTAAAGCATGTCGAAAGGAACCACGGCTTGGTAGGCATACTATCGATCACCAGAATGCTCGCTTGGCGCCGCCGCCAGTCAAGCCACCGCCCCGGCACCCTGCCCAGCGCAGTCACGGTGACCGTACGCCTCTAATTTCTTACATAACCAGCGCAGAGTTTCTTTGACAAGAAAGCATTACCGCTGATGAAATTGGTCAGAAGTGTGAAACATGCCGTCGCTTTCTGTCATCCGTAGGAAACGATGCTATAGTCTGCCAGTGTGATATCAATCAATCAATCAATCAATCAATCAATCAATCAATCAATCAATCAATCAATCAATCAATCAATCTTTATTTTGCATTTTTAGTACAAATAAAAATGCAGGGAGTGGGGACAAAAAGCTGCTCTGAGGCAAGCTTGACTGGGTCCCCACCCCCTTTACATGGCAGTTTGTGCAGCTGTTGAGTTTGTTGAGTGTTTAAAAGAACAATTTACAGCACATGCGATTTTCGCGCAGGAAATGAATAATGTTACAAATGCAGTATTTTACAATATAAAAAATACAACAAAATGCAACAAACACTCGCGTGATAGCAGACCTGAAAAATGACAATGTTAATAAACAAACTCGCCTGAATATAAGGGAAAAGAAATAGAAAGACAAATGGACACAACTACAGTACTCTGGGATGAAATGACGTGTTACAAAAGCTCTGTTTTTGGGGCATGAGAGGCGTCTATTCAAATGAGTACTATTGCGGTTTTACATCTTCCAAGGCCAGTGTGACGTCGTCTGCGCTCTTCGCCACAGCGAGCAGAGACCAACAGCAGGCGACCAAATGAAATGAATCGTTGCATAATACGGTCTCTGGTGAAGTAACTCTCATGAAAATTTCACAAGGGTAGAAACTTAGGCGATTCGGTAACTGTTATTCATGATATGTGAGGTAGCGGAAAAGGGGGCAAGGGACAGAGAAAGACGCACACAACACAGGCGCTAACTTCCGACTGACAGAAACCAAGGCGACCAACACGAACGTGAACCGTGAGGCAAACAGGCGCATGCTCCAGGAAAAAAAATGATGAAAAATAGGTGAGCGAGGAACAACGGACAAACGATTCAGGGATTATTTAAGAAGACCAGCTGTCTTTTGAAGTGGGAGATAGACGGCTTGCTGACACATCTATCATCCAAGGCAGCGGTACGCGCTGCTTCAATAATTTCAGGAGTTAACCGATCCCGATGTCTGGCCACGATCGAGCACTTATCCAAAAATGGCGCACAACCACACTGCTTACAGCGCAAAAGCCACATTGCTGCCAGTAAAAGTTGTCAAGTTGTTCTTGCGTTCACGGAATTTTCTGCTCACGGAATGTATTTCAAAATACTGCAAGTAAGCTTTAATGACAGCTTATTTTACAGCGAGGGTGTCCCTGCATTCAGTGGAAATTTAGAGGGACTGTAGGAGTACTAGGTAAACTATATTCAGTCTTCGAAAGTCCAGCGAAAATATTTAACCGTCTCGTCGAATTATAGTACAGTATTTTCCTCTCGTTTAGGGCACTGCCACAACGAACGAAGCAAGCTCGTCAACTCACAGAAATAGTCTTTCCGAATATATACAGATGTCCCCTTTAGGAACCATACGGACACGCTCGTGACACATTTCTAGGCTCGCGCAAGTGCTTTTACATATTTCGCTGTTGATTTCAACTAAAGTTGCGTGTGAAAGATGTGATTGACAATTATTTTAAGTTGCCAGCTTTGTTAGAAATACAACTTTCAACGCCACAACATTCAGGCTCGCGTTCTGGTGGAAGTCAGTCGTCGTTGTCGTCGTCGTTGCGAGCAAAATATCCACTCAGGAGTAACCTAGCTGAGCCACCTAGGCAACGTGACCTTGTTGCGCAATCACAACCTGCCAATCGAATTGTGATAAAACTTGACACATTGGAAGATGTTGGTTAATTTATTGATTGGTCGTGACAGGTTGCTCGGGAGGAGAAACCTGGGTCGCGCAAGCCACTGCGCCAGAAGCGGTTCAAAGAGTCCCGGGCATGAATGTAAATTCGAGAATGACCAATTCCGCATACGTGGGCATTAACGAATCAACGCCATCGCGTCATAGGCCTAAAGCGCGTAGATTAAGTGTCCTCTCCAGGTTTTATGACAAGTGTAATCCTTACACGTGGCCTCACCCACGTCCACCCCCCAGCTGCAACCTTAGATCTATCAAATATACATTTCCTCCATTACTGTGAAAATTAGAGCAAAATGATTCGTTCTTCAATAAACTCTCATTTGATGTTCGTTCAGCGCACTTTATGCTTTGTGAATCCTCTTCTGTGGCTTTTATTGCGATAGCAGAAGAAGCCTCATTGGGAAGGAAACTCATCCTGGGTCCCTTAGGTTGCATTAGCTGAGTCACTCGTGACGTCCCTGACACATCAGATTAGGCTCGCGGCGGGTGAGGCGGCAGTTGGCAGTTGAGCACGGCCATATGCGGACGTTTCAAGCTTTTCGTTATTATGGTGCAGGAAGCAGGGCCATGGAGTGTGTGAAAAATCCCGTAAGCGAAGAGGGCGCATATATGTGTGCATTGCGTTTATGTATCGTGTGGTACATTGTCAGCAGAGTAGCAGTCGCGCGGACGCGCTTTGCTATCGCAATGTAGCAGATAAGATAATTAGGTGTCTCCGTAGATTTTGCCTCAAAAGAGCACTGTTTGTATTTGGTTGTTTTACCTTTTTAATTTCATGTGCAAATTCCTTCAGAACGAAATAGGCGACAGTTTGAACACAAAATCAATGTTCACTCCATCAGTATGCGTGACAAACTTTTTCCTGGTTTATAGCATATTTTCCTCTCGATGTATAGCATAGAAAACTCATTTTCAACTTTAGAAGAAGACTGAAAGGTCTTTTTGAGCAATCGGATTGTTCTTTTTCAATACGCAACATAGTGACAAGCTTAGGGGTGCAGACAAGAAGCCGTAAAAATCTTTGACGAAGCCCATGCCCTCTAGAAGCCGTGCAGTGGTGAGCGCGGGATGGTGCAAACGAGGGAATACCTTAGCCGGACCCTGCAGGAACACAACACGAGCCGGTTCGTCTTGAGGTTGACTGTGCTAGACAAGCATCTCAACTGCAGATTTTTTTTCGTATTTATGAAGATATTTTCTGTCTTTACAAATGCGAGCTAGGTTCTCGATAGTTTTTGTTTTTCTGCAGGACAATTTCTACAAGTTTTCAGAGGGTTTGTTACGCACGTGTGACATCCGTAGTATTTCTTCCGTCCGCTGACTGCTCTAAAATTGAAGCCCAAACCACGTCAAGCTTTGACTAGCGCAGATTTCCGCCTCAAGACATCGTTTCTTGCTAAGGAAGTAATTATACGTAAATTATAAATAAGAAAAGGGCGCACCAGGAGCCTTTAATGCTGTGAAAAAGTCGAAAACGTACTCCTGTCGACGTCATATTTCCGTGGTCACTCACATCGGCATCATCGCAGGATGCCTATCTGTCGGGTACACTTTTAAATGTATGCGAAATCGGACAATGCGCAAAACCTGTGTCTTCACTCGCCTTATCTTAGCCATTGATCCGTACGTGAACAATCACTAATTTCAAGTTAACTGAACCGTGCCGCAACGGGCGGCGTCATTTTTGCTGGCTGAAGTAGGGTTTTACCCCTGCTTCAATGGACTGTTCTGCGATGCGTGTGTAGCTATCTTACCAACTTCAACCCGTTTCCGAATAGCATGGCTTAAAACAGGAGGGACAGCTCTAGTTGTGATGTTATGATGCACGGTGCATTTTATCTATGTCCTGGTTTGGCGCTGAGAAACAAACAGTGTGGTTTAAAGAGCCAGCCTTGCCTCCCTCAAATGGCAGAGATTAGTATCGTAAAAGATTAGCCTAGTGACTACCAGGGAAGCCTTGCAAGGCATTACTTTGTTCCCCGAGCGTGTCGTGCTTACGCGACAGGTCATGAGAGGTCGCTGCGCAAGTCCTTCATTAAGGGCAAATGATACCTCGCGAGGTGTAGGCACGTATTTTTTTGTTTGCCACCATCTATTGTGACAAAAAACATGAAACTTGCCTGGATTTTGATACATAGGTTTGCATGAAGCACACTAAGTTATATTGGAAAATATTGCGATGACGTGAAGTTAAAAGAAAAACAATATCCGTGCTGCGCAGCTTTGAGACAGGTGCAATTACAGAGTAACTTCAGCCGTCAGAACCAAGGTCAATTGAAATAGGTCGCGAAGCCGGAGCTCGAATGCGGTCCAGAACAAAGTGCTAGCGACATCAAATTAGTGGAACTAAAGCGCCAAAATGAAATGAGTGGACAGATACGACTAGAAGAGGAAAATAATTAGGACATATTTTGTGTTTCAAAAGCATCCAAAAACAATTGCAGTGATTCCTTTTTAAAATGTTTTAGTTGTGTGCATTTTTTTAGAAAGTATAGCGCTTGCTTTGTAAATATTTTTACGACAGCGTTCGCTCAGAGCACCGGCAATGGCAGCGGGACGATGCTAAGGTTGACGGTGCTCTGATGTCATACCCTTGTCATATCTTTTGACCATTCTGCTTGCTTTTGTTTGAAACTCGGTTCTGCTAGCCCTACTTTTTCCTCGTTGCTGTTGCTCGAGTTCTTGGTGTGCATCGTTCGTGTACAGTTTCCGCTTTTACCTTTTGCCAGCGCTTCTGTGTAGTTTCGTTCGGTTGGGTGCGGTTCTGTCGCTTTTGCCCCAAAAGGGCATCGTCTGTGGCCATGGCGCCCCCGTACGCCAAAAAGAGGTGTGCGGTTGCACGATGTGCGAGCGATAACCTTACAACCCTGACATTCAGCGCGACACCTGAGGCGAGGACGAAGGAAAAAGGCACAAAGAGAACTGACTACCTAAAAATAGCGTTGGTGGTCGGCACTCGTCGTGTCTTCTTTCTTCGTTCTCGTGTCGGGTGTCGCGCTGAAGCATCGCGGCGTTCAGCAGTTTATTTTTCCCGCCAAGCAGCACGTGACGCTGACGTCACGAATATGACGTCACTAAAACACGTGACTTCGACGTCGCGTTTTTGTTTTAATTATGACGTCACTTTTTAGTTGTCCACGCATTTCGAAGATGGCGCTGGCTGCGCACCATAAGCCGCCATGTTTTGAACGTATGGGCTTCTATGCAGCCTACGCTACCATAGCACATCTACCTTGTCAGAACCACGAAAAATTACATTGGTATTCCAAAATGCGTTTAGTACTAAGAGAACTGAAATAATTGCTCATGAATGCATAGTTCGCTAGAAATTTTTCTATTCTGACGTTCAATTATTCACACCACCACCAACGACGCGTGGTTGTGGGCTACTGATGCCTCTAGCGACAGAGTAGCATTTTTTCCGGCCTAGTGGGCTCTCTGACATGGCTTAAGATGTAACTATGCCCTACATATTCTGACAAAATTTTGAGAACTGTAAGATTGTACGATACTGTTGTGGAAATATTTAAGGTAATGGTCCATTCTTCTTATATGCATAAAAATCTTTTTTAGAGTCTTTTCATCAATCGCATCGAACAGTTCAGACTGCCATGGGAAACCAGTATGGGAACGCTTTCAATGATAGCAAAAACGTTAATGCAAAAAAAAATTCAAGACTGCTGTTGGTTGATCTCCGGGTATATTGTTTGTTATAGTGAAATCCTACATGATGTGAAAAAATTCTCTTCATCAACTGTTTCCGCTAAAAAATGCTTTTGTCCAGATTTGTTGGGCATGGTAAGATTGTCCCTCCGTGCACTGAGCTTTAGCATAAAAAGGATAAAAAATCAACTTATGCCTCATGGCAGAATTCTCGAATAAAAAAAAAAGAGAATATTTGCACGCTATGCTTATGGGTTCTCACCTGCGCAGGCCGGACGCGTAGCGATGCAGTTTTCCGTGAAGTCCCTAAATAACTTAAACCTAATATCAAGTTCTGAAATTTACCGGTTTCCCCCTCCCCTCCACTCTCGCTCACTGGCAGTTTTGCTGCTCCCATTGGTTGAATCGTCGAAGTCACATGTCAGCGAGCACTTTATTTGCCTGCCGCAGCCGCGGGCATCACTCCTAGGTGTACTGCGCAAACGGCTCCGAAGGTTCACTGGTGCGCCGTTTTGGCGGCGTCGATTTGTTGATACTTGCGTTTTTTTGCGGTGCAATCCCAAGCTGGAGCACTGGTTTTCGGCATGAAAGCATAGCAGGCACTTGAGAGGTAGATTTCTCTGCAGTATCAGGAAAGAGGAACTCTACTCGCCAATTGAGTGGTATCCAAGAGCAAACTGACATCCACGTAAGAGCACACGCACGCAGACATGCATTTAGAGACGGACGGGTACACAGAAAGCCACGTGCACACATATAAACAACTACACCTCAACGCACACAAACAGAAATCTCAAGACCACGCAGGCATCCGCAAACACACACAGATGGCCCACGCACGCATACCCATGCAGGACCATGGTCGGGAGAGCCGTAAGTCTCAAAGGGAATTATCGCATACGGTTGCTTGACCCTCTGCGCCCAAATACAGGCAGCGTCTGCAAGCCAGACCCGAGCTAGGTGCCGCCACCGTCGGATTGCGAAAGAAGCCGGAGTGAATGAAGCGCCACCGTTGGATGCGAAGGGAGAAGATGTCATGACATTTGCACAGAGCCCCACCGCGATGGCGCAGAGATTACGGCGCTCGGCAGCTGGCCTGAAAGACGCGGGTTCGATACCGACCGTGGCGGCCGAATTTCGATGGATGCGAAATTCTAGAGGCCCGTGTAGTGTGCGATCTCAGTGCACGTTAAAGAATCCCGGATGGTCGAAATTTCCGGAGTCCCTTCACTACGGCGTCGCTCATAGCCTGAGTCGCTTTGGGACGTTAAACCTCAATAAACCAAACCAAACATTTACACAGGGACTTGACTACGTCCTCTGCTACCGAAAATGTTTTCCTTTGTGGCTGCAGTGGCATAGACAGACGGTAGGACCAGATGGGCTCAACTTTCACGATGGCGAACTTCCTTGCAGACCATGGGTTCCCTCTTGTGGGCGCTGTACAGGGCCCTGGGTGCCACGACCTGGAGCGAAGAGTTCCTATACTTCGCCGCCTCTGCCATTGCCTCCAACTGCGGCGTCTTCCTGCTCGCGGCCTCTTTCAGCCTTCCGACGGCGCTCATAATGCCAAGGCTCTTCTACGTGAGTAAGCGTTGAGAAGTTCCCCAAGTTTTTATTACTCCAGGAAGAGCAGCCTGATGGTACATTTCAGAAGAGAGTGGCGACGTATTTATTTCTCGGCCGCGGAACAAATGAAAACGATTTATATGCTGCAACAAACGAGCCTTCAGAAGCTCAAGTAAGCCAATTATAAACAATCGATATAAGCAAAAAGCGGTCATAACTAGAATAGCCAGGCAGAACTGGATGTCGTGGCTAGTCTCATCGCGCCAGAGAGCACGACGGCTCTCATAAAAGCAAAAATCGTTTAAAGTATGTCCTTCCTGTTTCTGGGTCGGCGTTATGCTACATGAAGCTATTTATGCCTCAGTATTTGGTTTATTGGTTCGCTTATTCATATTCAAAAAGCTTAAGCGAATGAAAAATTTTTATGTTATACGTAGTCCGAGGTTTGTACGAAACGAATCCTATTTAGCTGGCCGTTAGCGAGCGGATGCTGGGTAAATTCGACTTAAACACGGGTAGAAAATATGGGTGTAAATGTAGCCAAATTGTTTCTGTACTATATCGCCTAGATTGCATTCGATTAGATATTTAAAATTTATAGTGCCCCCCGAAAGACGCGTGTTCGATTCCGGCAGCGGCGGTCGAATTTTGATGCAGGCTAAATTCTAGGGGCCCGTGTATTGTGCGATGTCGGTGACCGTTAAAGAACCCCAGGAGGTAGAAATTTTCGGAGTCCTTCACTACGGCGTTTCTCATAGCCTTAACCTGCTTTGGGACGTTAAACCCCCATGAACCATAAACCCAAAGTAGGTTCAGCGTGGTGTGAATTCGGAGCATCCATATAGTGGACAATATGTTCTCGGTGCCAATCGGCGTGCTGAAACAATTTTCCACCTCTAAGAAGAAAAGAATCCTAGTTTCGATTAAAGCCGAAATTGTTACTTGTAGGGCTTAACTTCAAAGAAGCTAGACGTAGGCTACGTGGAACGCTGTAGTGACCAACCAGGTCTGGTGTGCGGCTAGATCCCACAGCCGAGGACAACGGAGGTTTATTCAAGTGTCAACGACACAAGTTTACTGATGGGTGGGTGGATGTATGTATGTATGTATGTATGTATGTATGTATGTATGTATGTATGTACGTATGTACGTATGCATGTATGTATGTATGTATGTATGTATGTATGTATGTATGTATGTATGCATGTATGTATGTATGTATGTATGTATGTATGTATGTATGTATGTATGTATGTATGTATGTATGTATGTATGTATGTATGTATGTATGTATGTATGTATGTATGCACTTATGTACGTACGTATGTATGTATGTATGTATGTATGTATGTATGTATGTATGTATGTATGTATGTATACATACATACTTAGGTTTGGTTAAACCCCATAAACCAAACCTAGGTATATATGTATGTATGTACAGTGGTGAGCAGCCTTGTCTAGAGCGCTTGAGCAGTGCGCACTTGGTAACAAAAACCGAAATTAGAGAGCAGCCCCTCATTACAGGGCAGTTTTCGTGCCTGCTTTGTTTACGAGGCTATCCGGCGCTACTTTCGTGCAAGCGTAGCAGCTGGACCCTAGAGGCTGCCACAAAATCTGGATTTGTTTGCAAGGAAGTGCCCCGCCCGAGAGCTCTAGACAAGGCTGCTCACCACTGTACGTGTGCATGTATGTATGTATGTATGTATGTATGTATGTATGTATGTATGTATGTATGTATGTATGTATGTATGTATGTATGTATGTATGTATGTATGTATGTATGTATGTATGCATGTATGTATGTATGTATGTATGTATGTATGTATGTATGTATGTATGTATGTGTCTGTATGTATGTATGTATGTGTGTATGTACGTACGTACGTACAGTCTTTGTCAAAAGTAACCAGGCTGCAAGGTTTACTTCTAGCTCGTGCATTGGAGCCCTTACACCTTCTCCGAAGCTGAAATGGTCGTTAAAGGTAAGGACTGGGGGTCTTCTTACCTTCCAGCACCTTTTGATCTTTAGGAAAGCCACAAGGGCTCCACTATACAAGCTAGAAGCAAACCATGCAGCCTGGTTACTTTTGACAAAGACGGTACGTACGTACGGATGGATGGATGGATGGAAGGAAGAAAGATAGGAACATCCCCCTTGAAACGGGGGGGTGACAATTGCCACCATGCTTGGCATTCTTTCTTTGTTTTTGTTTAACTATGTTGTAAATTTTGATCAAAATTTGCCATTTTCTTTCACTACGGTTTACTTCATTTCTAACCCTGTGTCGCCTCTGCTTTCCTCCCACCAATCTTCCAATCGCTTTTTGTTAACTTCCACCCCAGATGGATTTACATGACCATTGTTATCTCTAAACCCTAGGGCCTCAGGAAGAGCGACTGCACCTGCATCGACATCTGGATGGATACCATCACATTTTACTATGGGGTGTTCAACTGTTTCTGCAGATCTACCACACGCCAGCAGTGTCATCATCATCGTTAAATTATTTTTTTGTAGTGCACGTCCTAAGACACCCTGACCTAGATTCAAAGAGTAGGGCACTGCTTCTTGAGTTATCATAGAACAATTCCTTCTTGATCTACCTTTACCAGTATTGATATAGTTCTACAATATGCTTCTTTTCAATTGTATTAATACAATATTTAACTTGCGTTTTGAAACTCGTTTAATGAGCTTTCTTTCTCCGTCCTCGTGTCCGGCATGCTTACTGTTAGTTTCCTAGTTCTTTTCCGCCACTGTGAGTCAACGCTCTTTCTGTATAAGTATTTAAATACCTTAGCTGTCCACCCGTTATCGTCCAATATCCTCAGGCGTTCTTCATATCCCTGCTGAAAAAAAGTTCTATGATGCAATAACCTCATAGATCATTCATCATAGAATATGTATGAGATATCATACAATCTGTATGATATATCATACGAATAGTATGATATATAATACAGATTGTATGATATCTCATACATATTCTATGATGAATGATCTATGAGGTTATTGCATCATAGAACTTTTTTTCAGCAGGGATAGCATATTACTCTGAGCTTCCCGTGCTTCGAACGGGATGTAAAAATTTAGACGCACTCCTCATCATGACACCATATGGATTAGAGAACTGGTGTAGGTGAAACGTTATTGGAATACATTGGAAGAAGCCATTGTCCTGCTCTGGGCGTATTCATAATGCTAATGATTATTACGATATGAGATGAACGCTTAAGGGAACGGTACCATGCGCATTAAGGGACAAACAATTGAAGCATTTAAGAAGTCCTCTTTCTTGCCGGCGAGCACGGACGCCTGGAAAAAGTGTGACCTAAAATGTCCTTTTCGTGTAGCGACCACGCACGTCTACAGTCTTTCAGGTGTTGTCCCAGCCGGCCGAACAAGGGCAATGCGCGGGTCACAATATAACAAAGTAGCATGATTATGTAATCTTACCAACCAAAAAAATTATCGAAACGGCATTGTCTCGTCTACTGGGGCAGAGTTCGCGGCTGTGTCCTTCGCCACACGCAACGTTGTTTAGTGGTGTGTATGCATATTGTGTATGTATGTGTATGTATGTATTAATGCCAGACTCAACTCTAGAGTGACAAGGACTTGCCCTTTCAGCATTCACGATTTTAAAACCGATATAAGACTACGCCCTGCAAACTATTTGGTGAATGGTGGACCGATTTTTCTCGCATATCAAGCTGCCTACGAAACCAGTAAACATTAAATGTGCCTAAACAACCTTCACTCACTAGACTCCGTGCTAGGTATAGAAAAGGTGTTCCCGCTGCGTTACACTGTTCAGGGCCAAGATGTGCTTTTTTGTGTGGTGGCATCTGCATCATGGACTATACCCGGAATGAACAGCGTTTCTGGTGACACTGGCTACATGATGAGTCGCTGCCGAGAGTGCTACCGTTGACATGCTGGCCGAGATGGTGACAACTTCGTAGGCTTGAACAACAGGGTGAAAGTGGACCGGGGAATGAGCGTACAAAACCTATTGTATCTCACATTTTTACTGCCTTGCTCCAGCAATCTCTTGACACCGGGTGCGTACCTGACTCGTGGAAACTTGCTCGTGTTGCTCCTACATTTAAATCAGGTGACCAATCCATGCTAATATAATACTGACCTATCTCGTTAACCAGTATACCTTTCAAGCTTTTGGAGCATATCATATCATCTGCCATAATGAAACACTTAACCGAGGTCAACTTCTTTTCCCTGAAATCAGCATGGTTTCCTACATGGTCGTTCGTGTGAGACGCAATTGTTTGAATTAATAACCGGCCTTCATCATGCCGTGCTCGCTGAATTAATGATTGACTTCGCGAAACCGTTTGATAAGGTACTCCATTATCGTTTATTACTCAGGCTAAATTCTCTCAACATTAACAAGCATACTAACCTGGATTACTAACTTTCTTACCAATCGTTATCAATATGTTTGTGCAAATGGGAGTTGTTCTTCCCCAACCGTGGTAAAATCTAGCGTGCCGCAGGGCTCGGTGCTTTGACCAATTTTGTTCTTGATCTACGTTAATAATATAAGTGAATTTATTATCTCTACTACTAGATTATTTGCCGGTGACTGTGTTATATATAGACAGATTACCAACCCTGACGACATCATCTCTTTGCAGACAGACCTGGACAGAATCACCACTTGGTGTGGACAGTGGCAAATGCAAATTAACGTCTCTAAAACAAAGACTGTAACATTCACCAGCAGTAGTAAGCTTCAAAATTACTGTTATTCCATGAACAGTATTCCCATTGAGAATGTCTCCACAGTCAAATACCTAGGTGTTGACCTTTGTCTGATCGAACATGGAATAACCGCATCGATGCAATTGTCCGTAAATCATCTAAAGTACTTGGTTTCATCAGACGTCACTTGCACCCAGCTGATCCTGCCACCAAACTTTTAGTTTACACTACCCTCGTCCGCTCAAAAATGGAATACGCACTCTTAATTTGGAACCCCCATCAGTTGTACTTAATTCACAAAATAGAGTCAACACAAAATAAAGCAGCGAGATTTATAGCTAAGGACTATTGACATCATTCCAGCATAACGGCAATCAAAGCGTCGCTAAACCTATCATCACTCAAAAAGAGAAGAATACTAGCACTATTATCACACATTCACAGATTGTATCACAGTCAGTCTTCTTTCAGTTCATACTATATTAGACCCGCTCACCGTATCTTTCCGCGCTTAGATCATGCTCTCAAAGTCGAACCCATGTTTCCACGTACCCACCTCTTTTGTCATTCAGCATCGTTTCTTGCCGTTCATCATTGGAAATAGCTACCAGATGATATTGTCTTCATTTTAAATCATGGCGCCCTTGTGCAAAAACTAAAGTGTTTTTACAAATGAATTCTGATTAGGAAGGCCCCATTCCTGCGTCCGCTGAACTTCGAATTTTCTGTACTTTTTTTCTGATTTTGCCTGTCGCTTTGGATTTGTGTTGCTTGTACAACTATGTGTGCAGAATTGTTTATTTGTAACTGTACCCCCCCCCCCCCCCCCGTATGTAATGCCCGAAAATGACCTTTAGGGTATGTGAATAAATAAATAAATAACACTCATGTGCACCTGCCTAAACGTAACCAGTCTGCTACCGCGCAACTTTTCGTCAGACTCTATGATCGCTTTCTTGCACAACCAGTATGAAAAAGGAATTGGGCTGGGTACCATTGAGAGAGCGCTGCAGGACTCCCTGTCTGAAGGTCTTCTTCTCAATCTATCACGATCAAACAAGAGTTTCACCCTCATTCTATCTGCACCCATTGATTTATGCATCTTCACGGCTCGATAATAGCTATCAGATACGACCATACACTTTAAGGACGATATCTTCCACATTATAATTTTCTACGCACCATAAAGAAGCGGAATTCAGTGCAAGGTGATGTTGTATGAAAACACAAAGCGGATTCGTTTCTTAAAGCCTTCTATCAAAGAAAACAATGTCATGTAGTCACTGCGAGATTTCATGGAATCATGAATGAAAAATAAACAGAGTATGGCGACCTTAATCTTCTTGCAGTGTACGATAATCTTACAGCTATCATTACGGAGTGCACAGCAGCAGTAGGTGGTTGGACGGTTAGAAAGGATACCGGCAAGCTCTCTCACCAGACGAAATATCTCATTGAGAAAGGACAAAGCATGGAAGCCTCTTAACACCACGGACAAGTAGAGCTGCCAGAGCTGTAAAAGCCGATCCGATTTGCCCGATCATGGATGCCCGGATGTTCCTGCCTCAACACCACCTCTTACAAGTCCCGTCGTCATGGCAAAGTTTGAATACAGTGGAATCTGCGTCTGTCAACCTGGAACTGCAGCAAACGTATTTAAAGGCCCACGATGGGCACTGTAATTCGGGACACGGCACTGCTCGTATCACCATTCGCTTACTTGTGCTTTTCTTGCAGGTTAGTTACCTTCCGAATTGCCTCTGCATTAAGACTTCAAGTCCATTTTTTTCGCATTGTGGTGCCCCGTTGAGCTCTTTCATGTTAAGAAATGATTGCTCTGGTCCGATGAATGGTCTGGGGTGGTCGTTTGCAATTTTTGTCTTACCAAACTGCTCATTTCCAAGTCGGGTGAGGTCGAATTACATCCTGACTCCCTTCGTGCATGGGATTCCTGAACGGATACGTACCATATGTTTTAGCTATACTACAAGCCATAAGGAAAACTGAGTCGGGTCAGGTACACATTCTGTCGGATCTTGCGGAAATACACAAGAGGCAACGCTCTAGTGATAAAGAAATCAAAGGCCTTTCGGTAGAATCAAAGTACCGGGACAAAGTAAGAATGCGGGTTCATCTAGTGGCACTAAAAGCCTCGTCTACCGAAATGGTGACCTTGAACGCTACTATTGATGAAGCCGAAAATATACTTCCAAGGAAGAATCTTCTGTTTTATTGGATTCACTGATAGCATTTCTTTGACGTGTAAGGGATCTGAAGACGTTGCTGTCTTGTTTTGCGCTACCAAATTCAAATGACCCAGATAACAGAGATTCTGCTCACAGGGTTGGCTATATCGAGGAGGACAGAAGTCGTCCCAGTTTTGTGTGTTTTCTGTGGTTTAAATACAAGGATGCAGTTCTTGGTTTGCTTCACAAACTGAGCAGACAAGGAAATGGGAATGAGGGGCTCGTTATAAATATGACAGAAGCCAACAGCCACAGAAACCAAGGGGCACAGGGGATTTTTAATTTGTTTACTTATTTTGTGGTGTTCATCAATTTATAATATTACTGAATATGTTATCGCTTAAAGATAATTGATTAGAAAAGCAGAAGAAAAAACAACCACATGCCGCCGGTGGGATCCGAACCCACGACCTCCGAATTACGCGTCCGGTGCTCTACCGCTGAACTACGGCGACGGCTGTTAAACCTTCTGCTTTCGGGGGTATTTATGTTTACAAATAACCTAACCTTGGGAGTGTTCACCAGCGCCACCCACGTTCTTAAGCGGCACGTCCTGTTACCGCTGATGTGACGTAGAACGCCATCGAACGGCGAGGGTGGAAGCTGTGTGAGAACCCTCTTATGCTTCCTAAGGCATCAAGGCTGCCAGAACGGAGGCCCTCGTTAAGCAACTAAGCAGACAAGGAAAGGGGAATGAGGGGCTCGTTATAAATATGAGAGAAGCCAACAGCCACAGAAACCAAGGGGCACAGGGGATTTTTAATTTGTTTACTTATTTTGTGGTGTTGATGAATTTAAAATATTACTGAATATGTTATCGCTTAAAGCTAATTGATTAGAAAAGCAGAAGAAAAAACAACCACATGCCGGCGGTGGGATCCGAACCCACGACCTCCGAATTACGCGTCCGGTGCTCTACCGCTGAGCTACGGCGACTTCGCCGCAGCTGAGCGCTCGAGGTCTACTGAAATGGTGTAGTTCAGTCTTATCTTACATTGCGGCAGTTCTTTGCTGAATGGTGGGGTCAACGCCTTCAAGATAAATATGGCTACGAGCGACGCCATAGTGGAGGGCTCCGGAATAATTTAGACCACATGGGGTCGTCAAACTTGAGCTGACGCCGGGCGTTGTATTGTGTTGCGATTGATACAGGCGTCGCTGCAAAAAGTGACCGTTGTGAGAAGTTCAAGCCGTAGATGTCCGAAAATTAGTTTTTGAGGAACGGAAATGGCGCTAAACTGTCTCACTGCTCGGTGGACACTCCAAGCGTGCCGTAAAGGAAGAGATAATGGAGGGAGGTAAAGAAGAAAGGTTGAATGGTCTTGTGTAGTGGATGCTCCTAGAACCGTTCTGAATAGCTGAAGATCTTCAAAGTGCACTGACATCACACAGCATTTTTGATCCTTTTTTTGGTTTCGCCTCCATCGAAACGTGGGTACTTCGGCTCGCAAACTAAAGAAGACGGCGACCTCACGGGGTGAGGAGGTTGGCGTGATCACGCAGTAAGGGGCGTGTTCGGCATCAAGCCATTGACCCGTGCAACGCACGTATCCAGGTCTCAGACATTGACGAAGCGCTCCAGCACTCCACGCAACGCAACGCGGCGGTGGCTACATAGAGCCGTGCAGAGGGAGAATTGTATGCTGCTTGTCATTGGGTCACATCACACCGCAGCGCGCAGCGAATACCTGCACAAAGCGAGCGGGTGGCCTCATTACGTCTTTTGACACTTAAGCAACCTTAAGTGCCTCACCCGACTTTTTAAACGAGATAGCGTTAAGGCTGTCATTGTGCTTAAAATCGGGCGTCGTCGTCATCGGCATTGTGAGCGAAAAATCTCAGGAGAAGCAACCTAGTTTGGTAAAGAGGGCGTGGACAGAGCCCATTTGCTTGTGCCTAATGCTTATTACGTGCCATGCGTTACTGAACGAAGACAGTAGAAATGAACAACAGGCGAAAGGACGAATACAGAAATCTCCTTTATTCTGTGTAGGTCCCGGAAAGTGCACTACTTAATAAGCCTCTAGTTGGGCAACCGAGGTCACGTGACCTTCTGGCGATATCACAACCTGCCCTCCGGATTGGGAGCAAACTGATCACCGAGGGAGGTGGTAGTTATATTGATTGGTCGCGAGATGTTACCAACGAGGAGCAACCTGGGTTGCACAAGCCCCACCAATGCACAACCTGCCATCGCAGGGTCATTGCTTAACCGCTACACCACTGCTCCAAGAGGGGTATGAGGACACCCACGGATACGTGAATGCTAAATCTAGAGGGACAAATTGCGTACATATGGGCATAACCCCATTAAAACTGTCGCGTCATACCCTCAAGGTGGAGCTGAACAGTCCCATCTAATTTTTTATTGCAAGGAGGTTCTTAGCTACCACTTTTCGCAGGTTTAATTATTCGTAACCTTTTCATTTCAGTACAGCCTGTTTCACCTCACAGCGGCTGTCTGCTACGTCGTTGGTGGCGTAGGAAGTCTGAGGAACGCTTCAATGATTGACGGGGTAAGTGCCAGTATGTCCACTAACGCTTGCTACAGTGCGGAGCAGAAAGTACAGGCACAAGCGGCTGACGACAGGAGCGGCGGAATCGCATTTCGAGGCGCTGTGATTCGTGAACACGCCAACAGCGGCAGCGCCAAGGCTTCACACGAAAGGGAAAGCCGCCAAGAATCAGCCTTAACAAGCGTCTATGTGCTGCTGTAACGATTGCAGTGTTTTCTCGCCGTGTGGTCTTTATTTTGACTCCGTCGCCGTAATCAACGATGTCGTCATTGCTCGGAATTACATCGCGTTTATAACCTGGCTGAGCTGCTTTCAGCTGCTTATAATCTACAAAGCTGTTTTAGGCGATCATCACCTCTTCATTCATGATCGTCTTTCCCGAAGACCGCTGAAACCAACTTTCTGCGCCAATGAGCCGCGACAGTGAACAATTATTTCAAAATTGACCGGTCACTCCTTGAAGCAAGCCTAGTTTTTGGCAAAGAATAGAAAAGAATTTTTTGCAGAGGATGAGTGTCTGCTGAACTTCACTTAAGCCTAAGACGGAAGAACAACTTGGCACTTGTTATCGGCGTCTTCGTTAACAGCAGCACCATGCTTTGCATTTCCACCGCTCCGGTAACTGGTCACTTGTGCTATATATGTTACTCAGCTGAGTACATTCATAATGTTATAGCCAGAATTGCTTTTTCCCAAAGTATTGACGTCAGAACAACCCGGCTTCTCCTATCAAGGAACTACACCTCCGCAACCCCTTTGCTAGCAGAGAAAAACGCGCTTGCAGGCGGAAATTATTTTTTCCTCCTAAAGCACACACTAACCTTCTGCTTCTTTTTCGTCCTGGGGTCCTCGGGGCTCAAGGCCTCCTTTAGCAAGGGAGTGAAATAGTGTTTGTAGTCTCACTCCTGAACAAAATCGTCTTTGCCGGCGACGGCTTTAACGCTTATGATAATGTGCACCAGATTTTGATATGTGAAATGTTCGACAAGCTGCCCAGTCTCGGGTCAAACGAAGGTGCCCCATAAAGTTGCTGGTGTAACATGCTGTGGCGCAACATGCAGACAAGCGGACACATATACGCGCACGCGCTGACGGCTTAGTGGCCATAAACAAAGGCCTAAAAGGGAACGGAGTTTAAGGGAGGAAAATGGCATTAAAGACGAAGGAATACCTGTTCATCAATTCTGCCACATATAATTGGCGTCAAACAGTAAAACTTCTGCATCATGGCGCTTTGAAAGGTTAGTGGGCTAGTTGGACCAACTGCTATCAATGCTTCTACAGTAAGAGCAGCCACAGCTCGATAGCAGTCATCATCATCGTCATTTTCAGGTTAACTACATCCACCGCAGGTCAAATGCATTAGACAGGTTCGTCTATTAACCCTAGTTACTACCGGCTGCGGCCACATAATCCCCCACAAGCTTACAGGGTTCAATCTGACTTTGGCACTCCCTGCTGGCTTTCCTTCCCTTGGAATCCGGGCCTTTACCCTTAAGGGATATCGGTTATCTAGCCTTCGCATAACATGCCTTGTGCACAGAAATTCTTTTTGTTGATCATGACCTGTCTTGCACCAAAAATTTTTTTCCGTAGCCCAGCGCTGTCATTAGTTTTACTCAGAGTTATTCTACTCCTGTGGTCGCAACATGGGGTCGCTTTCGATTCTTCTCTGCCAACTGCAAACTGTTGTTCTGTTTCGAGACTGTTGAAGGATTCTTTAGATTTCTTCATAATAATTTTCAGACCCACCCCTGTGCTTTGCCTGCGCATGTTCTAGATCGTGCTTTGCAATTCGGCACTGAGTTGCTATTTATTAAAGCGTAAGCATTTCCTGGCTCATGAGTGGCGTGGAGAGAAGTTGTAGGCAGAAGTTTATGAACGAAAGTTAGTGGACGGAAGTTGTTCGCATAAACTGTCAATCAACAGTTCATAAGCAGCATATATGTAATGAAATAAAAAGCCAAACGCTAAAAATTACAAAACGTAAAGTAAGAGCATGGAAATAAAGTAAATAAAACGAACAATTAAAAATAAAATAAAAATAAAACAAACAAAAATAAAACAAGAAAATAATCAAATATCAAAGAATGGAGGTAGAAGGAGAGAACAGGGAAAGGCTTTCGCATTTCCACTCTTAAGCAGATTTAAGTTCAATCTTGAAACATTTTATTTATTAAAATACCCTAAGGACACCCTGGGGGCATTACATAGGAACAAAAGGGACATGAAGCAGAATACGAATCTTTCACACGCACACAGAAACAAAACACTGCAGGTAGTATCAAGGCAACGTCATCAGCAAATTGCAGATTGTTAGAGCATCCCCCCCAATAGTTTTTTCCTTAGCTGTTCTCAATCCTATTCTATGATTACCTCTTACAAATACGCGCTCAATATTGCTGAAGAGATCGTGTGTCCTTGCCTGCCAGTCCTACTGATTGGTGTTTGATGAGTTTTTCTGCCTGGGCGTATAGTCGTTGTACAACCACTCTAAATATTTTCGCGAATCCCTACCTACACCTCTTGTTCACCCTGGTTGCACAATGCCTGCATAACTCCTGACGTTTCAACATAATACAATGCTTTCGGTACTCTTTGAACGATATAAACAGTGTTCAGAGTTGCACTTTAAGGATTTTTAAAACAAAGACACACAGCTGTATTCAAAAGTTGTTTTTGTGCTTGGAATATGCGGCGAGGTGGGCGCAAACTGTGATGAAAATTGTCACCGTAATATAAATAATTCACCTAATGAAGTATTTGCTATTTATCCTAAAAAGTTACCATGAATGTTTGTATTGCAACTTAGAGATAGTGGCATTTAATGACTATTCTATTTGTACAATTTTTGGTGACGTGTTGTGTCGTGAGATATACACGTCCAAAACTTTAGCTCAATCTATCTAATTACGCATGCGAAAAGGCAGAGGCGAGTAGTTGTTTCTGTTCGTTCAACCTTTATAACTCTTTGTGGTCCGCCCAAATAACCACTTGTTGCCATGAGTTTACATTGTGAATTTCATTGATTTTTTTACTTGTTGTTTTGCAGATTACTGCCACTACCTGCGGGACCTTCCACGCCGTGCATTTCGTGTACTCTATGCGCAGCTCGCCAATTCCATCTTTGACGCAACAGACCTGACTGCTAGTCATTTTAGAACGCCTAGTGTCTGTAAAGGCAACACATTCAGTTTGTTGGTGCTGGGCTCGAACGATTCGGCTTAAATATTCGGGAAAACATATTCGTTCACAGAAAATGTCTGATAGAAAGGACATATAAATCAGTTAATAGCACTTCTGAACGGCAGCACATGCGGCTTGACTGACACATGTTGAAAATACAGAAACTTAAAGTTGACAAATTCACGTATTTATGGCAACTTCTTTGTCGTCTATATATTACGTACTTATGCAGTGTTTCGTCAAAATATGCTGCTGATTTCTTCTGGAATTCATTGTTAGCGAGTCGGCTGAGAATGAAAACAAGGATACAGACCACCGAAAACTGTTTTGTTATCGCTATTACTCAGTGAAATACACAGCATGCGAACGAACAAACACTAGCAACGAATCGCAGTGTGAAGAAGCAAGTGTCTGCCGTTATGCTTTCTTCCCAAGGAGTCTTGATCAGTCTGGCGTCCTTTGCATCCCATGAACCTGTTATTACCTCTTATGACAAGAATTCATTCACCTCCATTTCCATTAATGAGGGCTGCGTACTTTAGATTTTGCATTTTAATTTTTCTCCTAACGTTCTGTTTTGCATTTTGAAGTGACTGAGCTTGCTTTGTAATCTCTCCTAGTTACTCAGGAGGGCAACGTCATCGGACAATCGCACACCGCGAAGATTTTCACCGTTAACTTCTTTCCCAACTGTTCGCAGTCAAGTTCTCCGAATACCTCTCGTAAAATTCGATTATTCTCTTTATGATGGACTAAGATGGTTGTGCAGCCTGTATATATATGTTCCTGTGTTTTTATACGTGACTTTTCTGCATCTGCTTCTGCAAGCATACGTGACTGCTATGGCTTTGACTGAGTCGATTTATCTCTCGTGATCAATAAGGGCTATAAATACGGGTTGTTTATATTAGGAGTATTTCTCTATCACTCTTTTAACGTGCGAATATGGCCTAATATCTAGTTTTGTTTACGAAATCCGACCAGCACTTCGGCGTGATTGAAGACTTAAGTTCTGCTCCTAATATTAGCAATTACCACAGTGAGTACTTAACAGGCAACGGGCAGTAAGCTGTTCCGACGGGGATTTTGGACGCCTTACTTGCCCCTTAGAGAGAAATCCGGCCTCTGTTAACACCCGTTGGTACCCATAAAAGATGTCATCCTCCTGCAATATGGCAAGTGGCCATTAAATGAACGATTGATGGTGAGAGGCTACTCGGGACAGCCTCGATCGCACGAATTGCAGCAGTGGCAGCACCTGACTTCCCGGAACAGTAGCGCACAGCTTGCGCCAGGTGCGGTATAAGGACACTCAGAGATCTATGAATGTTGAGTAGGTAAAGACGAATTTGCACATATGGGCATTAACCCATGAGCTATCGCGTCATAACCTTAAGGTTGAGCATGGGCCGCGGTACGGAGGCGACCACCTTCAGAAAGTTAGCGGGCAGACCAGAAGGGGTGCGGAGGCGTCGCGGCGGCGGCTACGCAGAGCCATGAAGAGGGAGAATTGCCTGCGGCGTTGTATCGGGTTACATCCGGCCACGTCGCACGGTGACTGCATTCACAAAGTTACCGGGCGGACTTACGCATTCTCCCACGCAAGCTGTCTTAACCGTCTCAGCGGCTTTTTTCTCATTTCCCCTCCGTCCTCAAACACGCCGGCCGTTGCCTGATCCATACCTGTTGCTTTCGTCATCGCATTGCTCCTAAGGTCTTCTTTACTCCCGCTATTGTTAACGGCGGGATGTTTATTTGCTCCACACTACTGCCTCTCTATTTATCGTCCTGATTTTTTAGGCTACTGTATAGATTATTGCAAAATTTGGCTGCAACTTTATCTATTTTGTCTGTATTGGTAACAAAATTGCCGTCATTGTCTTTTGCCTCTCGACTGCCTTTAGACTGCCTGCATTCTTAAGGGCATGCTCGATAATCTACACATTGTACTTCCTTATCTCTGTTTCCGTACTCTTATTTAATCTGAATGCTCGGCCAGTTCGGTTCTGCCTGTTGGGTTAGAGGATTTTAGCTCTTTGGCGTTTCTGAATTACGTCTTCCATCTCCTGAGAGAACTTATATCCTGTCTAAAAATCTTACCGCCCACTTCTTTTGCACATGCCTTAATAATATCTTCAAGGTTATGGTTCAAAGCTTAAAAACAAAGGTCGTCATCCAGGTCTAAAGCGGAATATCTGTTCTGAAGAGAGATACCGAATTCTTATCATTTATTACCAACGGCTGGTTGACGGGCCGCTGGTAAGTTCTTACTAGTTGCCCCCTTTCTTTCGTCGAGTTGAATATATTTCGAAACCTGATATCCTAGTGTCACTGCTTCGCACCTTTCCGAGCACCTCCGCATCTTGCACGAAGCATATCCTGTACGAGAAAAGAATATGCGGATATTTAAAGGCCGTTCAAGTTCAAGTCAAAGTTTCCATGCAGGAAAGCTGGACCGGCGAAAAATTTTGGCACTCCGAACCTGGCTGCTTCGGAGCGTACGGGAATTATTTGCGAACTGAAAGGCAAGACACATTGGCCAGGCATGAATGGTCATCCAGAGAAGGCATGTTGGCAGCTCCTGTACCTGACGTCAAGGAAACAGATCGGACGGTCGGCGTACTCAGGACGTCTTCGGAATGGGCGGACATGTGATGCGCGCTTCCCTACCTGGTGAGGTCCAATCTAACCGCAGTGAAAGCTTGCATTCTTGAGTAGAGTAGAAGGCACTGTTTTGCCACAAAAACAAGGGGAAAGCATATTTTAGTCATATTGTTCTTGAACTGCGGCACTGGAGTCGGGGCCGGAAATGCTGCTTCTTGGTAGCTGTGACGTCACGCGTTTCCCTGCCCGCGTGCGCAGCCCTCGCTGTCCCTTCGGTGTGCACTGGTGTATTAAGCGCGGCCATGACTTGCTAGCATAGTGTGCGGTATTTCTAGAACCGAGCGTTTTGGTTCCAGGCCAGCCTCTAGAAGTCTTCAGGAGCTCTCCGTAATACTTAAAGTTAGTAGCGTGAAGTACGGCAGTGATATTAGCCCCCTAGCCGCTCTTCTATGCAGCAGGCTTCGCAGTTCACTCAGCATTGTTCCGACTATACTAAAAACGAAGTATCGGAGCGGCTGATGCCTGCGCTCACGAAATTAAGACTGCACATAAGACCTCTCTGGGCCCACAGCCAATTCATTTGCCACATAACGACCCAGCGCAAGGAAACTGGCAAAACAAAGTCCGAAAATTTCTGTCTGACCCGACGAATGGTATAATATTACCCTCTGCTTGGTTAGTGCGAAACGCTCCGTAAAGCTTTAATCGCCTAGCGCAGTCGACCTCAAGCATAGCCCACGTGAACCATATTTGCTAGAAAGTTACCAGGCAACTAATGCCAGCCAAAAGTCCCACTGGCGGGGACGAAAAAACAATCGCAGTAGCTTTCCCGTTCAAGTTATTTCCTTGAACGGGAAAGCTTTCCTTGGGAAACGGGAAGTTATTTCCTTGAAATTTATTGCATGCCTCTGTGAGCGGAACTATTCGCCATTTCTATATGCGCCAAGTGGCTAGCTTACATGTTTGTGCGCCCATCATCGTCGAACAACGATGCCTGGGGAATGGGATTAATTCCTGCTGGTGATGCTTCGACCGAATCGTTAGTTTATTGTCCAGGATTTCCAGGACGTGGGGAAAGTTATTCAGCCATTGAACATACCAGACATCATGTGTTAAAGATCGGCTCGTTTGACAGACGCGAATGCACAGACCACTCGTGCGGTGCTCCTCGTACAGTCTTGATCAAAATTCTTGAGGCCGCAGTGTTCAGGTGCAGCGAAATGAATGTTTATACCACGCTCCGTGTAGTGGATAATTCAAAACAGAAGTAAATCAGGAAGCTTCTCTTCCGCGAGAAGAAACGTTCTGCTTGTATTTGAGGGTCATTCGGTCTCAAATAGTGCCGTATTGTCTCTGTTATGTCGCTGACGCGAAAAGCCTTTGACCTTAAGACTTTTCACAAACACTGTACGTGCCTCCGGTAAGCGCACTGAGTAGTATACCGAAGCCAATTACGAGTGTTCTAAAGCTCTGCAAAACACTATTGCATGAGATTTTGCCTGAGCTTTTCTTTTTTAAAATAATACCGGATGTCACAACCCCAATGCCAATGCACACAAGAGCGCGCCATTTGAGTGCACTAGGAATAGTTGTGAACGTCGTCTCTTATAGCATATATCTCAGGACTACTGACATCTCGGGCCACTTGGCCATGGCCCGCTGAACAAACTACAGTAAAAACGACGCCTGCTAAAACTACGAATATCATTCCTCTCTAACAAAACTTTCGCTGGTGAGCGACCGCATTTGGTGTTTCATTTTTCTATCGCCTTGTCCTGACCTAAAAGCTGCCGATAGCGACACACGGCAGGGAAGTAAACGGCTGGTCTGTATCGACGCCGTCGCTAGCCACCCTAATGCCGCCGCATCATGCCGGGCCGCGCCACAATGACCGTGGGGCTCCAATTCTCTGCACACCCGTGGGAATGCTTTACGCTGAAAAATTTCGTCAGGATTTCGGAAGCGGTGTCGTGCGGGGCCATTTGTCGCCATCGGCGCCGATCCGCAGTGTGCCATGAGCGATTGGCACGTTTGTGCAATAAAGCGACATCACGCACCTCTTTCTGTCGTTACCAGCTTGAAGTGATCCCCGACGGTCTATGTCATCGGGAGTAGCGACCAATAGCTGGACGCGAAAAGAGACGAAAATGAAATGAAGCGGTACAAAATGCAAGCTCAGGTCCACGTTGGCCATCTACAAGACTTGTTACTACTAAACTCGGTTCGTAAAACGAGCGCACTTTTAAAAGAAAAAATGAGCATAATGGCAGTTTTGGGGCTTGACATAAAATAGACGCAGTGTTATTAGGACTTTTAAAACACAGGTTGATTACTGTAGTTGACGAGAATTAATTTGCCTACACAGGCAGGCTTGACAGCAAAAGGTGGTAAAGCATTTCGATGGTTACTTTCACTACGCAACTTCGAAGGTTGCTTTCAATACGCACAAAAAAAAAAAGGCGCAGATACGTACAAGTGACGGAGCGTCCAAATGGTATGTTGGAGGTTCAACGTTCAGATTGTGGTCGAGTCGGGAAGCCAGGTGACGCGTGTTGCCTCATTAATTGCTAACACTGTCGGTTCCCTGTGATTTTGACACCCTTGTATCAACTAGTGCGGCAGCTACTGACGAAAGCCCGCCAATTTCCCGGTGGGTGCGACCTTACGCCGGGAAGGCGATCATGTCATCATGAATACTGACCTCAAATACTTTTCACGCGACAGCGTTAATGCTGCCGTTCCACAGGAAATCCGGTGTTGTCATCAGCTTCGTCGTTAACGTCGGCGTTCTGAGAGAGAAATCCTGGGAAAAGCAACCTTGATGAGCCGGCTAGGTCGCGTCAACTTGTTGCGCCATCACAACCTGCCCACCGCCTTGAGGGTAAAGTGACCACCGTAGCAAGTGGCGCTTTACTTAATGATTGGTCACGAGAAGTTGCTCGTAAAGAGCAACCTGGTTCGCACAAACCGCACCGGCGGCACCATCGTCCATCGCAGGTTTGAGGCGCATCCCTTAACCCTTGCAGCACTGCGCCAGGAGCGGTATGAGGACTCCCAGGGACCTATGTCGAGAATGACCAATTCCACATGTATGGTCTTTAACTAAAATCTATCGCGTGATACTCTGAAGCCGCAGCTTCAGCCGCAGCGTGAGTGCCCCCCCCCCCCCCCCCCCCGTCATCTTTTTTTTACGACACTCATGACCACTGAGTTTAGAGACCTAATTCAATGAAGCAGATTCTAGCGCCTGTGTCAAACTTATGAACCCCACTGGATTGGCATGTAAGCCCCTGTATCGCCGCTAGAAGTCCTGAGCTCGGGAGCGGTGAGAGCGAGAGTCTATCTCATCATCGGGAGATCTGGAACGCCGATGATGCGGAGTATGCTCCACAGCAAAGGCTACATGCGAACCTGGTATGCTGTGTGTGTCTGACCTCCCCTACATGCTGGCGCTGAATGAAAACAGTTTGGAACCTGTCGGAATTTTATTTTGCTAATTTTATATATATGCCGAAAAGGCATCGGTTTCTCCGCACCATTTTTTACCAGAAATACAACAAACACGGTACCAACAAGATCTTCAATTAGATTACGACCACTGCAGGAGCAGATATGAACCGACATTCCTCCTATATGGGAGCTGCAGGGTTCGGTACCAATGCCCGTGGCTACCCAAAAATTTTTCTCTGGATGGAAGGTTTTTCCCTGCTGCTCAGCACCTCCTAGCTCATCCTAGCTGACCTCGCAGCTTTGGAAACCTGCATCATCGTTTATCACCGAATTATCCCATCCTATGCAATCCGCCGGCCTTTTTCAGAGGAAACTATCTTATCGCCTCATTTCACTGTATGTCACCGCCCTTTCCACTTTTCTCCTCTTGATACAAACTCTGTTACCACAGGAGACCACCGCTCATCAGTTCTCTGTGTGGTGCACATCGTTCAAAGAGTTCATTTCTTTCCGTTCATGCAGAGAGTCTTAAGTATTATCGAGTCACGTTTCAGCTAAGTATTATTAGCCACACTGCGTAGTGTACTTCAAAGCTGCCGCTATAATTTTGTTTTCTAAAGCTCGCTGCGCTGTTGGTGACAAAGAGAAATGAGGAAGCAATCAGCACACAGACAAACTTGCATCGGAGTGGAAAGCGTTTTGTGCCTGACGTTGAAGGACATGTTCGCAGCATTGGTGAACGGCGACTGCCATTTAATAAATATTACGGAATCTCTTTATCCAACTGGCATTAAATACCTAGAGACCAGTGACACGAAAAATGGAGCTCCTTTCGTATTCCTCGCCACGTGGTAGACGTCTCCAATATGAGCACCGGCGCTTCAGTCACAGTTCGTCAAGAAGTGATTAAAATCAGTTAATTTTGTGTACAAGTAAGAGAACTTTCGGTATCTCACGGAACATCACTGCGACCCCGTTCATCAGCAAAAAAGTTCAGCTAATGCGGGCGTGCATATTTACAATGAAAGATTAGAGGCAGCCTTTATTCTGCGCCAATCGAACTGGCACCATTTTTTAAGCCGGTCCATGTTGTGCTTCGAATTTCCACCTGAATCTGCATGCAAACCGGGGATTATTGCCGCGAAACTCCTCACCGGTCTTACGCCGTTTCCAAGATGGTGACTGGACGTCCACAATGGCAGTAACTGAGAAGAGAACAGTTAGAATCACGTGTTTTTTTTGACGTAGCATAGAAAAAAAAGCCGTAGGCAAGAGCTGCAAAGCTGCAGAAACCGTTTGGCATTGGTCGTCGTCTCCTTGCAAGCTTATAATGACATTCAGTAGTGAATTTACAAAATAATATTTTGTCGCCCGGATGTGTAAAAAAAGTTTGTGGAAACTAAGATGGCCGCCTCGAAGTTTCCAGTAAACATATGGATTCTAACTGCGTGGTCACCGAAAGAAGTTCACTGATAAAAATTCATTAGATGACCGACAGGTACAAATATCCTCTTACACAAGTGTCATCCTGGTCTCGTAGCCGACATGCACAAACGGCTTTAGTGCTTGTGCCTCGCTTGTTTTAAAAATGTGGAAAAGAAACAAACTTGGAATTCCCTGTGCTTAAACAATACAACCACCTGGAACTCTAGCACAGATTTTTAGTTCGTTTTGCTTGACTGGCTTTTTCGAGGCGCGTTTTTAATGTTGTTCACCTTTTGTTGTTGTGACCCGTACATAGATTGTATAGTTTGGGCGAACGTTAAAACCGTAAATAGATTTCACAGCGGTTGAGGTTCTTTAGCACCACTGCCGCACCTGCCTCTGAACAACTGTCCCGTCCAACTACCCTGATTCACATCAACAGGATGCAGGTATGTGGCTCCACGACAAAGGGTTGTGTTTTCGGGCTATGCGCACATCCTGTGAAAATGTTCACATGACGCACATTTCTCCACGTCCACTCGTGTTGCCTGCTTTGTGATATGGCATCCTTGCAGCTCAGAGGGCGCCAGAAGTTAAGCTTGACAGTGCGCTTCTCAGAGGCTTGACAAGTGCCGGCCACTAGTGCAAAGCTACAGCGTTCTTAAATGCGTTTCTCTGCTGAACATGGTCAAAACTTTCACATTTAATTTACTGGACTCCACTTGTTACTTTCAGATTAAGCTAGCGAGTGCACAGTCAGTTAAAATTTGCAGATAATTCCAAAGATCCAAAATATTATTGTGTTCTGCTTCGACGAAAAAAAAAGAAAGTGCAAGCTTAAAGTTTGAATAGGAGGGAGCTGTATCACGGAAGTTATATCGCTTCATATAGTGGAACGAAATACGGCAGGTAAAAATGTCGCGTTCGCGGAAATTTTCGCTTAGTTCACAGGAACATTCTCCGCTCTGTGTGCTGTACGATATTTTTTCCAAAGAGCATGAACGCCAAAGCTGGCAAAATTGCAGCATTTAAAAACTCGAAGCGCTGCGCCTTGTGTTTACAAGTCGGAACTTTTATTTTTTCGGCTCTATTGCAGTTGAACACAAAAAAATCCTCGGGACCAGACGATAGCCCTAACGCTTTTCTGTACAGATATGCTGAGTGGTGCGCTAAATACCTTTTCATTATTTTTACTAAAATTCTCAGGAGAGGAGAAATTCCAGGTGATACCCATTCACAAATCAGGAGACAAGCTTTGCGTGATGAATTACAGGCCAATTTCTTTGTTATGCACGTCCAGTAAGGTATTAGAACATTTTATTTTCAAGCTCATCAGCTCATTCCTAGAGGGAAGCGGTTTGTTTTTTATTGAAAGCCAGCACGAGTTTCGGCAAGGCTTGTCGACAGTGACGCAGCTTATTCATATCACAAATGAAATTATTATGTCACTTGAAAATAATGGACAGGTAGATTTAATTTTCGTTGACTTTGAAAAAGCGTTTGACCGGGTATCGCATGGCAATCTTTTGTTAAAAATGAGGTGGTTGTTGAATAATCGGCAAGTAGTACAATGGTTAGATTCGTTCCTTACACACTGGCATCAGTTTTTTTTTTCAGATATTTGAACCTCACTCCACAAAAGCGCCGGTACTTTCAGAAGTCCCCCAGGGCTCAGTCCTTGGGCCGCTTCTCTTCCTTATTTATTTGAACGACCTGTGCTTCAACTCACGCATACGCTGTGGGTTCTTCGCTGACGACAGTGCTATACAGCATAGTATCACATCCGTCGAAGACCAGACAGTCCTATGCGACTACTTAACAGCAGTTTCCAGCTGGTGCTTTACTTGGCAAATTGGTATAAACAGTTCCAAATGCGGAGAAATGACAGTACCACGAAAGAAACAACCGCTCATATGCACATAAAAAATCAATGACCCTCACATCAACTCATCGACTCAGGTGAAATATCTTGGGGTAACCATGACATCATACCTGAACTGCAGCGTACACATCCAGTCTGTAGTCTAAGCAGCGTCCAATAAACCTCGATTATTAAAGAAACGCATAAAGCATTGCACGAGGAAAACTAAACTGACAGCATACACATCACTCTTGCGTCCAGTGCTAGAATACGCCGACGCTGTATGGGATCCGCGCACAAAAACGGATATACAAATTCTTGAAGGCGTCCAGAAGAAAGCACTCCGGTTTATTTATCGCGCTTGTGGTCGGCAGGTCTCGGTATCTGATTTTTTCAACAGATCTGCGCTTCCAACGCTTGAATCCCGTCGTAAGCCGCACCGACTAAAAATGTTGTTCAATGATTATTTTATTTATTTGAAAATACTGTTGGCCGTGAGGCCGTTACAGTGGTGGGGCGTGACACTTGGAAAGCAAAAAGGTTTCGACGATTATACAAAAATACAAAGTGAATCTTCATCTATACAATCATTTCTTACCGCGTAATGTTTCACTTTTTATACAGAAGCAGTGTTAAAAAATATTAACTTGAAAAACAGTTATTTCACACAGAAAAGGAAAAAAATAACAACAAAAATTTCTACATTCCCGGCCTTCACCTTAGGTGAGTTGATTAGGCGTATGACACACACACACAACAAAAGAAGAAAAAAAAAACTTTTTAGTGCGAAGTTGAGATAGCTTTTTCGAAAGTTGTTAATGTACTGGACTGTAAGAGAGATGCTGGTAAATTATTCCATTCTGCTATCGTCTTCGGAAAATAAGAATTAGCATACACATTAAGGCGTGGGTTCGGGGTTTGGTAACAGTATTCATTGCTTGCTCTGAGATGTGTAAGTTGTTTTGGGACCAAGTAATGGGAGCTATTGATATTGAAGGAATTTCTTGAGAGCTGAAATAAAAATTTTAGTCTGGTTACTCGGCGACGTTCGGCTAGAGGTGGTAAATTGAGAACACACAACATCTCTGTTACAGAATCAGTACGTGCATATCTGGACAGTATGAATCGAGCTGCTCTTCTTTGCACACTTTCAAGTTTTTTTATCAAGCCACTTTCTACAGGATCCCATATAATGCAGGCATATTCTAATGTTGGTCGTACATAAGTTAAATAGGCAGCTAGCTTGGCAGACTGTGAGGCCAGTTTAATCTTCGGCGCAACAACCAGAGTTTCTTTTCAGCGGCTGAACAGATTTTTAGTACATGATTTTTCCAGCTTAGATCTCTAGAAACGAGGACTCCCAGGTATTTAAGTGTTTCCACTGTGGTAAGTGCGGTAGATCCTAGCGTATAACAGTACTCATGGACATGTTTGGTCCTGTTCGTGACGCGTAAAACTACTGTTTTCTCTTCGTTGATTTTCATTTTCCAGCATTGGCACCATTTTTCGACAGCTACGAGAGCATCATTAAGCGCTTTTTGATTATCTGTATTATTTATACAACAGTAGAGCAGGCAGTCGTCAGCGAAAAGTCTCACTGTTACATCTTTATCAATATGGGAAGCAATGTCGTTAATATAGATTAAAAATAAAACGGGACCCAAGACGGACCCCTGAGGTACACCGGAGGTTACGTTTAATAATTCTGATTTACTACCATTGATTTCGACAAATTGAGTTCTTCCGCTTAGATAAGCTGATATCCAGTGCACGATTTTATGATTAATACCCATTAATAGTAATTTGTTAATTAAATCACTATGTTGGACCCTGTCAAAAGCCTTCGAAAGGTCAAGGCATATTGCATCGATTTGTTGCGTGTCGTTCAGAGCCTTCGCGAAGTCATTAACGGTCTCTACTAGTTGTGTTACAGTAGAGAACTGTTGCCGAAAACCATGCTGATTTGAAAAAAAAAAGCTTTTGTTGATTCAAGATGTGTATAGATTGCCTTTGATATTATGTGCTCTAGAAGTTTGCAACAAACGCAAGTTAAAGAGATTGGCCTGTAATTTTCAACTGTCTGCCGGTTCCCAGTTTTGTGTACTGGGATCACTTTAGCGGTAAGCCAGTCATTTGGGATCTGTTTCTGTTCGAGTGAGGTTTTGAATATAATAATCAGATAATGGGTTACCCATTCCGCATACCTGCGTAAAAAGGTGTTTGGTATGCTGTCCGGTCCGACAGACTTTTTTACGTTTATATTTAGTACAAGAGATAACACGCCTTCATAAGTGAGCTCAATATCGGGCATTGTTGATTCTTGTATTTGTGACGACAAATTCGATGATATATAATAAAACAAAACCGAATTTTCAGAGTTGCATGCCATACAACACAACACGCCCCACCCGTAACAAACACGAAAACACTATCTTTATGCCAGGATGCCGAACAAAAGCATATTCTTGTTCCTTCTTTCCATGCACCATTTCCGAATGGAACCGCCTGCCAAGCGATATCACCAACATGGTATGTTCAGAATCTTTCTTGTCTGCTGTTTCGTCTCATGTATCGCAGTAGCACGTCTAGTACACAGTGTATTTTGGTTTATTTGTTCATTTGTTTATTGTAATACCCACAGCGCCACAAGTGGCATTACAGTGGGGGTTTCTTTGTTTTTATTCTCTTCACTCAGTCTTGTTGACGTCGCATGATTTGCCTGTACTTTTTTTTTTGCTTCCTATTCTCTTATTGACTTTATGTCCTCGTACTATAATCACCCTTTTTTGCTGTTATTTTGTTGTCACTACTTTTTAATTTTCTTTTTTAACTTTGTGCACTCCTGCCTTGACCGCCAAAGGGCAGTCGGCAGCATTTATGAAATAAATAAATACATGGAGTAAACAATACTGTTCTCGCATACGAAATGAAGAGAGAAAATTCAAAGAGCTGTGGATTGTCTGAACCAAAAAAGGACAAACAAGCATTTACCGGCCGCGCCGGCGCTCTGCTATTGAGCCGGAGTATCTGGGTTCGAACCCAGCCGTGGCGGCCGCGTCTTTATGGAGGCAAAACGCAAAGCCATCCATGTTCTATGCGATGTCAGTGCACGTCAAAGATCCCGAAGCGGTCGACCTCCACTACGGCACCTCTTTCTTCCTTTCTTCTTTCATTCCCTTCTTTATCACTTCACTTACGGTGTGGTTCGGGTATCTGCCTAGACACGTGAGTCACTTACTGCACCATTTCATTTCTTCAAAACCAATTTTCATTTCAAAAACAAGAATGTCTCAAATAATTAATGAGAAAAGGAAAGGTGCACTACCTCTGTCAATTAGTGCGGACATGCGACCGAAGTCTATTGGGAAGGTATGAAGGAGAAAATAATAGAAAGGGTGGCCAAGAAAGAGGAGCCGCAGCTAAGGGCTTCGTAACAATTAACGCCACGTCGCGTTCTTTCACGTGTACTAGCTGCGCAGAGAATACCGGCGTCTTTAGCATTTTGTCTCGATCGAAATGCAGCCATCGCGGCTGGGATTGAATCTTCGAACCTTGAGTTAAATAGCGGAACGCCGTGGCAACTGATTCTCCTCTTTTTCTGGTAAGCGGAGGGGTCTCGTCGCTGACAATCTCGGCAGGTTTTCACATAATGTGCGACATCAGCAGACAGTCCGGGCCAGTAATACTTGTCTTGACGGCGGCGGAGGGTGCGAGAAAACCCGAGATGTGCAGCTGTCGGCTCGTCGTGTGAAGCCTGAAGAACTTCTTCGCGCAGACTTACAGGTACAACAAGGAGGTAGGCTATTTTCTTCGCTGCAAACTTCTTCATGAGGACATCATTCTGTAAAAAGAACGAAGATAACCCTCGCTTGAACAGGGCGGGGGGTAAAGAAACCTTGCCTTCCAAGTGCTCGATAAAGTGTTTTAGTCCGGGTTCTGAGCTTTGCTGCCGTGCAAAAGAGCTAGAGCTGATGGGTCCCAGGAAGGTGTCCTCATGGTCGTCCGGAGACGGTGTATCTACAGGAGCTCGTGACAGGCAATTGAGGTAAGAGTGCTTGCGTCTGGACTAGTGGCTCGGCGATGCGCGAAAAATTCTTGACAAATCGTCAGTAATACGCACACAGCCCGAGGAATCTGCGCACATATTTCCTACCGGCCACACGGTGCAATTATTACGATATCTGTTTTCTGCGGGTCTGGGCGTACTCCCTCCTTGCTACCAATGTGGCCTGGAAACAACAGCTTTTCGTTGGAAAAGTGGTATTTCTGTGCTTTCAAGGTTAGGTCAGATGATTTGATTGTGCCTAGTACTGCTCGAAGCCTTTTTAGGTGCTCTACAAAACTCGAGGCGAACACAACGACCTCATCTAAATATACCAGACGAATCTGCCACTTCAGGCCTGCCAGCACTGTATCCATTACTCGCTGAAATAACGCTGGTGCTAAATAGAAGCCAAATGGCCTCACCTTGAACTCGCAGAGGCCACCTGGAGTCATGAAAGCGGTCTAATCGCGATCTCTTTTATCGACCTCAATTTGGCTGTAGTCGCTCTTGAGTTCGATCGATAAGAAATACGTAGCGTTAGACAGCCGGTCCAGTGTGTCGTCGATAGAGGGGTGAGGGTACACGTCCTTCTTTGTGATGTTGTTCAAGCGGTGGTAAACAACGCAGAATCTAAGTGCGCCGTCTTTCTTCCTCTCTAGAACAACCGGTGCCACCCAGGGGCTCCTTGAGGCTTGGATGACGTCGCGAAGCATTTCTTCCACTTGGTGCCGGATGGCTTGTCGTTCTCGCGGCGACACTCGGTAGAAGATTTGGAGGAGAGGTGGGGCGTGCTGGTCGGTTATAATGCGATGCTTAGCAATCGGCGTTTGTAGGACCTTTGGCGATGACGAGAAGCACTCGCTGTAGCTTCGAAGGAGATTGCGGATCTGGTCTTGCCTGTTCCACGGCAGGGCTGGGTTGACGTCGAAAATGGGCGAGTTCTCTTGATCAGGTGAATGTTCTACGTATTGGTCGGAGAGGGCGAAAAAGTTATTTAGTCAAAGAAAACGATCGTCGGTCCCCTGTTAACGTGCCGGTGTTCTTCGCTGAAGTTAGTCAGTAGTACTTCAGCTTGGCAATTGCGGAAAGGCGCAATGCCTCTTGCGCATTTCGTGGGATAGGTATTTCGCTTGAGAGTCACTCGCGCTGTGCATCGTCCAGCTGGTTCACGTCGAAGAGGCGTACTTCGGCTTTTCGTTGGGGCTGAGGACTACGTATTGCAGCGGCGTAGGTTAAGGCTGGAGCTTCAGCTGGAGGCAAAGATGACGGGGTGTAAAGCACATGTTGCGCTATTTCGCGTACGATTTCTTCAAGGGTAGCAACTTGAGGCTGGCTTGAAGGTGGTAGTAGGCCACGCAACTCCTCCCGTAAAATTTCACGGATGACATCCCGCAGGTTGCCTCCGAATGCTGCGCCATCCGAGATGGTTGTTGAGGTCACTGAGATCTATGGAGGGGAAAAAAAAACTGAGGAGGGAGTGTCAGGCGACAACTTTGAAGACTAGTGTTATCAAGTAAAAATATAGTAAACAGGATCGAGTAGGTCCTCCCCTGATGACGTTACGTGATAGCGAGAGGTGAAATCTCGCCTCTGGAGACGACGGCTGTTACGCACTTTGTGATCAGTCGGGACGGCTTCTGCGGCTTTCTCGAGATCTTCTTCGAGACGGCCCGGGCTGCTTTAAGGACTCACAGGGGGTAAGGGCGACGGGCTCATTCGTTAGCACTTCCACCAAATGTCACGTAGTGCTGACTGCAGTCCGGCGAACACGAAAACTGTTCTGATAAATTTTTGCATGATTTCTGCTCTCGCTCTATAGAGCAGAACTGGATCCTTTTTAAAACTGCCCTCAATGATCTCATCGACCAGTTCATTCCCATGTTAACCATTACCTGTGATAGCAGTTCTCCTTGGTTTACCAACCGTCTTCGGCGGCTGAACAACAAAAAGAAAAAACTATACAGACAGGCAAAACTGAATGGTCTTGGGAGTTCACATGACAAATACAGAGCATGTGAAAAGGATTATAAGGCACTATTAAAATCTACTCGGCGCAACTTTTTTTCTCATGACTTGTCTTCTATGCTGAAAAATAATATTCGCCGTTTTTGGCGTGTGGTAAACCCAGTAATTCGACCTGACATCACTCTTACAGATTTTTGTTGGTGTTCCCATCCCTGATTCAGAGTGCGCTCAACTTCTTAACGATGCGTTTGTAACTGTGGTCACAGATGAAGACATTACTTCCTTGCCTACATTAAGCGCACTAGTGGAACTAACTATGGACGAGATAGTCATCAGTGAGCCTGGCGTTTTATCTCTACTAAACAATCTCAAAACATCTTCTAGCGCTGATCATATGGGCTTCAATAATAAAATTTTAAGAAATATATCACATAGCATTTGTTCCATGTTAACCGCATTATTTTCCCAGTCGCTATCTACTGGCACCATTCCTAACGACTGGCGCATAGCTAAGATAATACCCATTTTCAAATCAGGTGATCGTGCTTCTCCGCTTAACTATCGTCCCATCTCCTTAACAAGTACAGTTTGTAAATTACTCGAGCATATTATACATACTCAGGTCATCAACTACCTTGAAGATCATAACATTATCTTCGATCATCAGCACGGTTTTCGCAAGGGCTACTCATGCGACACTCAACTTGCCGGTTTTATTAACGATATTCATGCACTGATTGACGCTGGTTTTCAAGTTGACGCCTTATTTTTAGATTTTTCTAAAGCATTTGATCGCGTTCCACACCAAAGGTTGTTGCTTAAACTTTCCCAACTGAACATTCACCCTAATATTATTGCATGGATAGCAGATTTTCTCTCATCTAGATCACATCAGTTAACAACTGTAACTCATGTTACGCTTATGTTACGTCTGGAGTTCCACAAGGCAGTGTACTAGGACCTTTACTTTTCCTCATCTATATTAATGACTTACCCAATTGCGTGACGTCCAGAATCAGACTATTTGCTGACGATTGTGTGCTTTATCGACGTATAACCTGTAACACTGACAGCCAGCCACTGCAGTCTGATCTTGAAGCGATAAGCACATGATGTTTTAATTGGTTAATGCCTTTAAATCTTTCCAAAACTAAGCTCATGTCTTTCACCAACAAGCCACGTATTCCTACCGCCTACTTTCTTGATAACAATAGTGTAGAATTCACAACAAGTTACAAGTATCTTGGCATTAACCTTCAATCTGACTTATCATGGAATCATCATATTAATCTCACTCTTGCCTCCGCTAACCGTACTTTCGGACTTCTCAAACATAATTTAAAAGAGGCCGCGACTCATGTAAAAAAACTAGCGTACACCACATTAATCCGTCCGAAACTCGAATACGCGTCCGCCATTTGGGATCCTCATCAGAATTATATCATCAGTAACATCGAAGCCCTGCAAAACCGTGCAGCGCGATTCATCTTTTCTGATTATTCATGTTACACCAGCGTCACCTCATTGAAGACTAAAGCCGAGTTAGATAACTTAGCACTGCGCCGAAAAATTTCCCGTCTATCACTCTTCCACAAGCTTTATCACCACCCTTCCCTTCATGATGAATTCTTTCAGCCACCGCCAGTTATCTTTCCACGTCGCGATCATCCTTACAAAGTTAAACGCATTAACTGCCAGTCATTCCATTATGCCTATTCTTTTTTACCACGCACAATAACCGAATGGAACGCTTTGCCATCAGAAATTGCCACAGAATCTGATCTAAATAAATTCCAACATCTTATGCACTCATGTTTCAACAACTAAAAAGGTTTTTTTTTAGCGTTCTTTTCTTCCGCCTTGTCTTCTTTTTATTTTATGTTTTTTGTTTTGTACTTCAGCGCACCTTTTCCAGTGTCGTCTTTTTCTTTCTCTAGCGGTGCTGTTATTTATGCTCAAATTTTGCTGTTATGTGCATTGTTGCGACCCTTTCTGTGAATGCCTATTTATGATTAATATTTTGTGATTTCTATTTTATTTTAGTGCAATATTTTTAACCTTACAACAATGCTTTGTACTTACTCCCCCCCCCCCCCCCCCCCCATGTAATACCCTCAAATGAGGGCCTTTGTGGGTATTTTGAATAAATAAATAAATAAAAACTGCGAGAATGGCTCTGAAACGAAACTCTTTATTTGGGCAGACTTGCGTCCGCAAAGAACAGAATGACTCGGCGGCGGCGTAGCAACAGGTGATTTCGGCTGTTGTCGAAAAGAATTCCAGCCGCTCTCGGCCATGCTCATTTTAAAGCTGACAGCTAACTTTCGAGATGAAGCTTGGAAAGTTACTATAACATTCTGGAACAACGTAGAATCGGCTCCACCTGGATGCGATAAATCGAGATAAATCTAGGCACGTCTTGCATCCAAAACAAAACGATAAAGCGGCGTGCCGGCTGCTTTGAAGAATGAACAAACAAAAACTATAAAGATTCGCTGCAATACGGACAAAACCTTTTGGCTATTTCGACGAGTTGCCTGAACTAGAGGGATGGCTTTGCCTGCAAGCTTTTCAAAAGCGCATATATTTTGGCGCTATGTAAGCAAACTATGTTGGGCTATGGCGCCGAGAATAGCCTCGTCATCGAAATTTAAAAATTGATACGGAGATTGGGTACGGCAGACTACACACATACCAATAAATAGGGATACTAAAAGTAATAATTTAAACTTGAACTGTTCAGTATTAATTAACTACCCCACTAGTTAGCCCGTCCTCACGTTATACTGTTTAGATACCCGACTGACAATAACACGCAAAAAATGCTCTTCTAACTCAAGAAGACTAATTGGAACACTTGTTGAACATCTTAGTTGAAACATATGGTACAAAGAGTAGCGGCGTTATTATTCGCGCGCTAAAGTAACCTATGCGGAGTTACAATTCGCACACCAAAACGTAGGACAATGCTGTCTTGCTTCTTTTCGTTGCTTTTCAAACACCGAAGTTCTGAGATTAAATGTTCACCTTGTGCAAGCTGAAAGTTTCCCAACATTTGGAGCAGGAGGCGCAAAGTTGTTCTTCCTACGGGACCACCTCAAAGAAACAGGCAGGTAAGTCGTCAAGGAACACGACGTGCTGAACTTTTATACACTGACCACGTACCATCTCCATGCTCGCTCAGTGCACTGCATCGCCTTCACGTTACCTCATCCATTTATCTTTCCATAGCGCGTTGCGCTTACCTGAGTCTAAGCACCTGGCTATCGCCAGTAGAAGAAAAAGCAGTTGAGATCTGACCGCAGCAGACATCGGCGCTTCATATTGAGCCACGGACCGCAAAAAAACTGCAGACTGCAGAAAGAAAAAAAGACGGTTTCTCTACGATGGTCTTTTCATGAATGCATGGCATTAAATACTAAACAAAGCGGGTTATAATAGTACCGGTGACAGAGAATAGGCACAGGGGCAGAACTTGCATTAGCAAAAGTCTACCTCAGGGCGAGACTTCATTCTGCGTACTTCTAAGCTCTTACTTCGCTCTCAATATCTGCTTTTGTAACTAATTTGTGACCGGCGGGCACACTTCTTTCCCAGTTATTCAGAGTAGTTAAAAATCCGTGCTTAACGTACATTGTGCGGAACCTGCCTTTGCACCTGTTCATGCCGGAAAAGCAAAATTCTGTGCGTGCAGTGGATTTAGCTGCAACGCTACTTCAATTGTAACGCGGACTAGAGGCTTAGCCGGAAATCGACGTCAAGTTAAAAAGACCTATTTTCATCAGAGATCTTACTTAGTTCCTTTCGAGGGTCCCTTTATGTTGGCATTCCCAACGTGGCCAAAGCCGTGTCTCAGTGGTTTCAGCCTCCATCTCGAATGTCGCAGGTACTGGGTACTCAATCTCAGTATCGTATGCACACAGCGGTTTCCCATAAGTACAAAATTTTCCATGATCCGATGCTAGGCTTTTGTGGTGTGAAAAGCTGTCGCTGTGTCCTGATAGCCACTGAAGATGAGATCATGACCCTCTTGCAGTGCGCGATGTTGAAGATGTCTTATTCCCGCTGCGAGTTCCTTGCGATCGCCATGGCGTGAAACAGAATGGAGACATTGTAGGGCAGCTTTTGAATCGGAAAAAAGACCCGTATAGGGAATGTTTGTGCACCCATGTACTGCACAGCAGCACGAAGAGCGGCCAATTCTTACCTGCTGGAGGTTGTGCGATGCGAAATTAGATGGTTAAGACTGGCCTGTTTCGCAGGAGTAACCACGACGCAATAGGAATTAGCAGATGAGACCTCGCCATCTGTATATAGATGAGCACGATCACTTTATTTGGTGCGGAGTAGGTGGGGTGTCAGCAGTTTAAGGGCCGGCGTGGATAAGTTAGGTTTCTTCGCAGTCCTCAGGATTGTAATTCGCACATATGGCTCCCGCAGACACCACAGCGCCCAGAAAGGCTGTATAGCCGGGTGAACTGTGACGCGATAGACGACTGGTGGGCTGCTATTACGGTTGAAAACACAGCTTGTGGTTTGTGTACCGCCACTGACACAAAATGACGCTCGGAAATCATTGTTAGATAACCTATGCAGATCCGAAGGGTGTTAAGGGCTACATACGTCGAAAGTGGGTAGTTCTTAGTGCTAGAAATACTTAGAACTGTTGATGCGAGCGCATCCGAGGGTGATCTTGGACAAATATAGCATAGCAGCAGCCCATGCAGAAATAAAATAAATGTCTGCCTCTGGGTTTCGTACTCACGGCGGAGCGCACAGATCAGCTTCACTAGAGACTGCATGAGAGCACTAGGCTTTCTTTTTTTCATGGTATTTATTCTACATGGTTATGTACAGAAAGGATATATATACATAGATATGTGTGTGCGTATACACACACAAAAAAGCCGGTCAAGCCTCGTATAAAATTGCAACACACCGTCGCGCCATGTACTCCACATCGTCGTATTTATCAACTTATACCTGCGGAGTGAACACATCAAATCAGCTTAACCTTAATCGGAGCTAAACCTGAGTTTATTATTGTCGCTCCTCGTACCGTCAACCTAACAAACCAAAACCATGAGCCAACTAGTTTAAACAAATCGTTTCGCACATCTACTTGGTTTAACTACGCTAAATCCGCAGCAGTTTTTCCGCCTTTGGCGGTCTTCATCAACCCAAAAGCAAGGTGACAAAAGACTTCTTTGAGCAAGTTGGTGTAGAGACAGATTAAGGACTCCAATGGCGCAAGAAACAAGGACTGCACCTAGGAAGTGCCTAAAGGTGACAGGCTGCAATTTATACATTTAGGACTCTATTTCAACAAGGATGCGCACTTAGGCTGGATTTACAATCCCCGCTCGTCCAAAGATCTCCGTCCGTATGATAGTGTTGATTCGAACCTTGTTGAAGGTGGAATAACTGCGACTCGCATGACTGCCACTCAGGATAAATAATGTGAGCATGAGCCAAACGCAGTTTGCACGTGCCGATGCAAATATTTGAATAAGCCGGTACCACGGTCATTTGGCCACAAGTGTATGCGAAACGCTTCGGAAACAACATAAACATGCGCCAATGAAAAGTTACACAGAAAAGAACGAAGCGCAGAGACCGGTTGGTGATGCCTTATATTCATCGCCTATCGAACAATGTCAGGAAGGTGGCTAACCGCTACAAAGTTAAGTAGTTCTCTCAGCACCTTGCAAGTTGTCACAAATTTTCAACTTAAATAAAGAAAAACATATCACAGAATGTTCGAAAAACAGGAAACTGTGTTCACTGAGTGTAACGCTGATCTGGTTTATATCATTCCTCTTTGCTGTGGATTTGAATATACATAGAAGACTGACCAGTGCATTAATTATAGAGCAAGACAGCATAAAATGCTAGTAAAGAATGGATATAGTAGCCACATGACGACTCAGTGTAAAGGTTGTCGTTGTTCTGCTTTTCAGAAATCAAGATTCATGGGTCGATCGAAGGATGAGCTTGAAAGAGAGGTAATAGGGGAATACCTGATTAGACAAGGGGGCTTGTTGAGCCTAAGCAAGCCGTCAGTGCCTCTAACAGATGAAGAGATTGCCTTTTTTAACGGTTCTATGCACACGGTTTACCGTTCTTGCGTACTCTCTTCGCCTCTTGTGTTTGTCGTTTTCTTTTGGTGGGCCCTCTCTTGTTCTTATGAGCGGTTTTTTGAGATAAAAAGTCAGTTGGTAGTTGGCGCCTGTCTTGTCGGTTGCGTGTTCTGGTTCTTGTTTTCTAGCGCTGTTGTATTCTTTTAGCTAGGTGACCAGTTTTGCAAAATTGTATTAACTAATTACGCGGGACTTGAAGAGTATTCTCAGTTGCGACATACGGTGTCAAACAGTATGCCTTCATTTTGACGCGTCTGCGGTGCGGTACTTTTTTAATTACTGGCCCATGTTACGTGAAACACACTTTTCATAAACGACCTTTTGTCGCCCCATCGCGGGCTGTTGAATGTTAATCTTTCTATTTGGGCGGATATCTCTCTTTTGAGCCGTTAGCACATTCAAGTGGACGTTCTTTCTCTGCTAAGTTGTGTGCGTTGACGTACGGCAGCGCGGCGCGAAAAGGAAATGCTTACAGACACGCACTCCATATTTCTCCTCTTTAAGGCGGAATTCGTTTTAGCGCCCCACTAAAGCGGACAAAACGTGTGGCGACTCACATCTGCTTACTCAGAATGAGCGCTCACATACATAGAATCATGAAGTCATTCATAATCTCAAATTATTCACAATATCACACACGTGTCGCCAAGAAATATTCTGCTTTTTTTTTAAAGCATAGGGAAGTGGCGCTGATAACGAAGGCTTTTTTCTGATAAGAAACGTTTCCACTATTTCGCGGGTTACAAGGTGAAAACTGCTGCCTATAATCATGACGTTGACCTTGGTGATGAAATGCAGCTACATCATGCTAAAAAACGCTCTTCCGAAAATCATCTAGGCATAGAACCTTTCCATTGCACGTAAGTAGTCAAAAATGCGAAATTTCGTTGCACCACAGCGCCAGGGGTAATCACGTTTTCTAAATTTTAGTTAACAACTGATATGGCTATTACTAACGACCGGCTATAAATCGCTAATTCCAAATAGGTGCCTAACACTGATTGTTTTAAAAAGTTAGTTATTAAAAATTAACTAACCGGCATATTACTTAAACCGATTTAGCGGCTTTTTGATGTCGCCAACACTGGTAGTACTTTGTTGAAAAAGCCACATTTTTACCTAAAAAAACCTTCTCTTGAGAATTACCCAAAATCTTCCTGAAACACCTGTTATATATGGGTGTATTATTTCTGAATAAACTTTGTGAGTTAGCGCTTGTTTTGTTCCATTTATGCAGTGCACTCAAATGAATTCAGCCTTGAAGACACTCCAGGCAAACGCTGCTGTAATATTTCTCGCATTTCGCAAAAATTCACTTTGCACCACATCTGCACAAGGCCTGTCCTAGGCTGAAACACTGACAGCAACAAGCAGCACCTGCTGTGACAAGATGACTTCTACCGGTGGCCGTCACCAATGTCTTAGCCCCGAGAACTCAGCACCTTAGCCGAGCCGTCAGCTTCGTAGAGCAACCTGGTTGTACGCATGAAAGGCCGTTTCCATTAAAATTATTTTTTTATTACAATCCACCCAGCCTCGCTGCCGTCGAGCAGAGTCGTAACAACAAAAAGAAAACCGCAGAGACAGCGTCCTGTCTAGATATACACAGCTGCTCCCATATGTCACTCGCTGTATGCTCTGAAACGCAGCGTCCTGCACCTGAGAGCACAGTTTCGCGATGCAGCAAAACTGTAGGCTTTGTAGCACTACTATAAGTTTTCTAAAACTAAACCGGTACACTGCATTCAAAGAACGTGAAATAAAAAACAGCAGTTTGGCCCAATCACCCATTCGCCCTACGCGGGGCAAATAATTTTTGAAGCAGGGCTCACCTTCATGCGGCAAAGTAAGATGGGCCTGTGACGTTCGACAGGAGAAAATGCTATAAAAAGAAATGAGGCAGGAATTTATGTTCTAGGCACGCGCAACAGCCTGAATAGAGCATGTGATCTTCCCTAGTGTAAATTATTTCGCTTCCCTTTTCGAATTGAATTGGATTGAAAACAGGGATGCGGACTCGCTCTTAATTGAATTGACTGGGCTTCATCGGCATCCCGTTGAAGCTAGGGCGGTGGTAGTGCCCAGGACATTTAAGCTTGGCATTACTGAATGCCCATGTGCATGTTGCATACCACAAAACAAGACAAAACTTATCTAACATTTCTCCTGGCCTGATTTATAACCGCGTCCAGTGAGAGAGACGTGGTCACGTCTTGAATATTGTAAGCTATTTCTCTCACACTTCTCAGCTATTTCATTTGTCACTCATTTATTTCAATTCAGTTCAATTCCATGTTCCCTTCTTTAAAACAGGAGACGGGACTTACATCTGTGCAACGGCTTTACTGGGGTCTTGGTTCTTACCAGTTGGTGTTTATTTAGTAGGGACCTCAAATGTCCCTAACAGTGGTATTACATAACGGAATTCAAAGAGATACAGGTGCTGGATAATTTTTCATGACGTTAGAAAAGCACAAGTACTACAGACGAAAATATTCGAGCGCAAGGCAATCAATGAAAATAAACACCGTGAAATATAAGAACAAATAAATGTTGTCGAAAATTAAGAAGACACGGATATTAAAGCATGTTACGCACATCACGTAGGCAAGAATTATAAAAAATTAATTATTGAATTCTATTCAAAAAAGGGTAAAAACATCCTTCTACCAACCGATTCAATAAAGGAGGGAGGGTATATGATATGGATTCGTTAAAATAGTTTATTTGTGGTTCCAGCCCATTCTATGTTTTATGATGTCGGGGGGACGAATGGATTCATTCTTTTTAAGCTTGGCATGTTCCGCTACGTGGTTATTAGCAGATTTAATAAAGAACATATAGCATAAAAACAGCCGGTGATTATTTGTCTCTAAAATAACAGAATTATCACGCCCTAAAAAATTCTGGCCGCACTGAGAAATTCTTATGATTTGCAAATGCCAGAGCATTCATACTTTCCGCTGACTGTGTCGCTGAGCAGTCGGGGGCTAGAGAGGTGAAAGCTGTTTCGCTGCAGCAGCTCGCTTCGCACGTTTCGCTGCGTTGCGACAGTCTCGTGCTTTGTAGACAGTGAACTGCAGCCTACGGCAAACGTTTTATTGTCCCACCTGATGATGTACATGCGAGCGTCTCAACTTCTGATGATGGGCTCCATAAGCCGCGTTTACATGAATACGGCAGTCGGCTTGGTACTTTCTAGCGTATCTCGCCGAGCCGCAACGCCACAGTGTACATGTACCACTTCAAGTCTGTCGCAATGGACTCCTCGCGTAGTGCATATGAGGGAGGGGTCCTGCCACCCCGATCTTGAGTATGTGGTTTGGCCAAGAAATAATAAATCTACTGGCGCACATGACTTTTCACTTAGCTAAGTGGTATCCCCACAACTGCACCAGGCTGCAGGGGTAAGGGAGATGTGACTAAAAGAGGAGAAAAAAAGAGGCGAAGATGAGGGGCACGCAGACATCGCAGCGCGTGGATGACCCCACGAATGACCCCAGCTGAGAGCTATTGTCCTGCCTTGTGATGGCCTGTTGCTCCAGGTGGGGTGACGACTTACTTTCTCTCCTGCCGCGTTTCCGCCCCCCCCCCCCCCCCTTACCATGAAGGAAGTCTGCTTTCTTATCCAGCTTAAAGGGTAATGTATAGCACCGCAGAGAGAAGAAGCGGCGCTTCCAAACCGGTTTCTATTCACCGTGAAAGTCCATACGCATTTTCCGATCTACCCCTGCCTTCTGAGGGCTTATTGCTCCAGAAGGAGTGATGACGTCATTGCTGAGCCGTGTTTATGGCATGGCTTTTTGGCTATGCCGAGGTTTTCGCTCAACACGCCAAGTAATGCTCTCGCATTTGTAAGGCATGAGAAGGGTAACTCTATAGACTATTGCCCATAAATCGAAACATTTTTTTTCTGGGGCAAGTGGAAATTTGGATAGCTGGTCCCGTATGGCCTAGCCAAACCGAAGCTCCAGTTCTGCAGGCAAGAATAAACTAATGAATTATCAAGCATACATTATTTCGCGGAATTTTTTTTTTCACCTTTACATATCAATAAGGCTCTAACTTTCTAGGCTATTTTCTTCGTATATTTTCTAGTTTCATTATTGTGACTTGGGTGAGGCTTCAAAAAATTTCTCGTTCTCCTTTTATGCCACTAGTACGCTAGCCTTCTCTAGCTTGTCCATATTATTGCTGAGTTAATTACTTCACTGCGTAGTCCTCAACATCTTTGGTTTGGTGTACAACCATATCTCAGCGCTGCCAGCCGGCGCTGGAAGGAAATACTGCTGGCAGAGCGGGAGACACACTGAACAAGAATGGGCTTGGTATACAGCGAGCAGAACGAACGACGCGCCCGACATGGATGAAACCCATGGATAATCAACAGCATTTGGTCTGATCTTCACAGGAAGGTCTCGTCGTGGTCAGCTGACTTTTAATTTCAGACTCGGGAAAACTACAATTCTTTTTGCATTGATAGGTGCGTGGGATACTTTACCCGCAGTCACAATAAAACAAGACGACGGACCAAAGAAAGGAGAACTCAGGATGAGCCCTGACTATTAACTAAAGGTTTTATTTAACTTTTGATTGCATAGGAGCACACGCACAAAAAAACACTAAAAATACATCAGAGAAACGTCACGCAAAACTGCGCGCACTGCCTGTCTCAAGTACTATCGAGAAATGCTACTTGGTAATCATACAAAAGAAGAGTGGATTTGCTTGAGCATTTCTGTTTGTCTTTTGCGATGTGGTGCGCCTGTACCACTTCGCGGGTGGTCTGATCTTTAACGGTGTATAATGCACGTGTGTCATGAAACAATGCATTGCACTTTTTCTTTTTCATCAGTTGACATCCCAGACAATGCTTCGCAAGATGAGATTGGTCATTTTTCATTCTCTAATTTATTGCTGTGTTCCTGCAAGCGCTTGTTCAGGCACCACCCAGTCTGGTCAATATAGCGGGCTCCGCAGAATAGGGGGACACTATTACATCTGTGCCGCAGTCCATGAACTTCTCTCTGTGCGCGATGCCACAACTTTTCCTTTTCTTGGCCTACTTCTTTCGCTGAATGGCCGGGCATATCTGTTTGACCTTGACGATCGCTGAAAAGAACACGCCGACATTGTTCCTTTTTCTAATGTTTTTTTAGGTCACGGGGGATGCGATGAACATATGGCAGAAAAGTAAATTTTTCTTTCTTTTGTTAAGGTTGAACATCCGCCCCCTGCTGAGCGGCCTGGTGCGTTAAAGAGTTTAGTTACCTAGAGTATGCCCAATTCATCACTTCGTCCTAATACCCAGAATCTTTCACCCTAGGCAGCTGGGCCTGAAAGCTATCTCCAATGACATTATAGCACGATTTTGTCAAAGCAGCTCGGAGGCAAGAACTGATAATGCTGTTTTTTACCTATTTAGAATGGCGTGACTTCGAATTGAGAAGCGGCTTTGTCGCTCTATGGTTGTACCTCCAGCATATATGGTTTTGATCGAAACGCAGCCGCAGGTGTAAAAGTTGCAGTTGTTCGTCCACTGGCGCCTCAAAGGTGAACTGTAACCCTGAGCCACTCTCCCTGAACGCTTTTAGAATGTCAATCATTTCAGCCGCAAAATGCCGGCGTTCTACAAAAACTATAAAGTTATCAACGTATCTGGCGGTTTTGTGGTGTAGACCAGACAATTTGGTTTGGAAATCTTTGTCAATGCATTAAGAAATGCCGCTCAAAACACAGACACAGTTGATCCGATACAAACTCCTGTTTCCTGCGCATAAAGCTTTCCTTCATACCCTATAAATGGGGAATGCAGTTAAGCCGTAGGAGTTCAAAGAAACTTCCCTCTGAAAGTTTTAAATTTGTTACGAACACCAGCCCGTCATTGTCCACCGTTATCCACCATTTTACTAATTTCGACAAACAGACATGCGGGGGACTGTAGTAAGGCCTGCGACGTCGATTCTGCAGCCTCCACAGCTGCTTAGGTTGTCTTCCTTTAGGAAGGTCACGAGGACATCGGAGTTAGGAATCCTGAGAGGGTTGCAAGAATTCAAGGAGGAAAGGTGCTCTTGTAGAAACTTTGACACGTGGTGTTGCCACGTGCTCCCTTCAGATACAATCGGCCCGAACGGCGAGTCTACCTCATGAGCCTTTGAACTGTAGAAGACTTCCAGATGCATCTTCTTGCACTGGCCAACCTGCGTGGGCACCCATTCGATGCGGAGGTCCCTGAGAACGGAGACAGCTTGGCCCATGACCGCGGTGTTTTTCAGCGGAGACAGGTCAAAGTTCTTCATAACCGCTGCTAGGGCTTTTTCGCGGAATTGGTATTCACAAAAGATGGTGATACAGTCTTCTTAGTCGGAAAGCAACACTCTCCGGTCCTTTGAACACATCCACTTTGTAATAGTGGCGACGGGACTACGTTTTCCTGCAATTCTCCTCGTGCTCTCTAGAATCTTCACGCACTCTGTAAGGCAACGGGACCTATCGCTTTCTTCAACCTTTCTTGCTATTGCCCTTGTCAAGGTTAGCTTTTCCGCCTCGTTTCGTCTTGGCTCGCTTGAGTACGCCTAGCTTGAGTGCGTTGCTAATGCCCTCGGGGATCTCGTGGTCAACTTGAACAAAACTTCTGTTTGGGCTAGATGGTGCATAGCTTATTTTTAAACGAATTCAAGCGCACAACAACACGCACACAAGAGAGGAAAGACACACGACAGGCGCTAACTTCATCTGATTTATTCGCAGGTAAGAGAGCAGATTATATACATAAATGGAGACATGCGCAGTAAAGAAACACATCGTCAGTTCACAATGCGTGCTCGAGATACCTGTACTCTGCGTGCAAAAGATTAACAGACGTGTCACTCACACAGTCATGCCCCCTCTTCCTGATGTGAAAGGCTTCTAATAGTTCACGTGCCGTCTTATCACCGCCTCTGCCAGCTATCTTTATCTCATTCAGCCGCGGCTCTTGTATCGGTAGCTAAGTCATCGTCCCGGAAGCCACGGGACATGCGCACACAGTCGGCTTCTGGGGAGAGGAGGTCGCCCTTCTTTCCAGTGGTGGCTATAAAACCAGCGCGCAATAAAGCACGAAGGCTCCTTTGCCCTGCAACCGTGTTGTCATGTTCTATCGACTGTGACAGCCGATACATGGTGTCAGAAGTGGGATGCCACCGACCAACAAGATGGAATTCCTAAAGCCACCGGAGCCGCTGCGTGTGACAGGGGACATCAGCAAGCACTGGGAGCTCTTTAAACAGAAGTTTGAGCTCTTCTTGACTGCATCGGAGCCAACCGAAAAACCTCGACCAGAGTCTGCGAAGGCCGCGCTGCTCTTGAGCATCGCAGGTGAGGAAGGCATCGCAATCTACAACACGTTTACCTTTGCGGATGGCGAGAACAAGCTCGACTATGCGACGGTGGTGAAAAAGTTTGAAGAATACTGTGCTGCCCAACGGAACGAAGTCCACGAGCGGTATATCTTCAGGAAACGGATGCAAGATTCCGGTGAGCCCTTTGAACATTTTTTGCGTGATTTGAAGACTCAAGCCCATTCATGCAATTTCGGCTCATTGACGGAGTCAATGATTAGAGACCAAATAGTTTTTGGCACCAGTGATAGCAAAGTACAAGAGAAGTTGCTCGCAGACAGCCAGCTCACCCTCAAAAAAGCAGAAGGAATCTGCAAAGCCGCTGAGAGCGCAGCTGAACACCAAAAGATATGGAATGAGCGCCAGCAGCAAACGGTGGACTTGGTGCGAAAGGAAAGCCCGTTTTTGGGTAAAGCGCAATCAAAGCAATTCAAGTGCAGAAAATGCGGCCGAACTCATGCGCCGCGAAGCTGCCCAGCGTTCGGACGTACATGCAGAAAGTGTCAAGCAAGGAACCATTTCGCGGTCTGCTGCAAGGCAAATAATCAGGTGGACGCACTGCAAGAATCCGAAGAAGACTTTAACGTACTCGACGTGTCGGTTAGCAGCGTCAGCAGTCGACGTGAATGGACCGTTGAAGTATGCATGAACAGTTTGCTGGTGAAGTTGAAAGTGGACACGGGATCCCAAGCTAACCTGTTGCCCTTCGGTCTTTACAGGAAGATGAATCCCAAGCCATCATTAATGCCGAGTAGTGTGATCCTGAGATCGTATGGCGGCGGCATTATCAAACATATGGGTGTCCTCAGAACTCAAGTGGAGCTGAATAACCGAAAGAGCGTTTGCAACTTTTTTGTAGTGCGCAAAGGAAATCAAGCAATCCTTGGTCTTGAAGCAAGCGAAGAACTGGGTCTTCTGCCGCGGGAAGTTCACAACGTAACAGTGAACAGTTCTGATAAAGTCATTCACGATTACCAACACCTGTTCAGCGGCACAGGCTGTGTTCGACGCGAATACCGCATGGCCCTGAGCGAAGGCGCCACACCTGTTGTCCAAACAGCGAGACGGGTACCGCTGGCTCTGCGAGAACCGCTTCGGCTAGAACTTGAACGCATGGAAAAGGCTGGGATCATCACAAAAGTCACAGAAGCCACAGACTGGGTGAGTCCTCTCGTTATCGTTCGCAAAAAAGACGGCAATATCCGAGTGTGCATGGACCCTAGAAAGATAAACGAATGCATTAAGCGAGAACACTACGAAATGCCAAGGCGAGAAAATATAGAATCCGAGCTAGCGGGCGCAACAGTGTTCTCCAGACTTGACGCAAACTCGGGGTTCCATCAGATCCCATTGCACGAAGAAACCTCCAGGATTTGTACTTTTGCAACACCGTTCGGTCGATATCGTTTTTTACGGATGCCTTTCGGTATTTCGTCGGCATCTGAAGTGTTTCAGAAAACACTAAATGAAGTTTTTGAATCTCTTCCCGGCGTGAAAGTGTACGTCGACGACATACTAGTCTGGGGCACTTCCCGGCAGGAGCACGACGTACGCCTTCGGTCAGCTCTGCAAGCAGCTGAGCAGGCCGGTCTCACATTTAATCGTGAGAAGTGCACAGTTGGCGTTCAAGAAATTGAGTTCTTGGGCGACGTTATCAGTGCAGAAGGTATAAAACCGAGCCCTTCACTAGTGAAAAGTATGTTGGAAATGCCCGCCCCCTCTGACAAATCGGGAGTTCTGCGAATGCTGGGGGTCGCAAACTACTTTGCAAAATTTTTACCCACGCTGGCGGAAAGAACGACTCTTCTCAGGAGCCTAATCAGACAAGATGCAGTTTTTGAATGGACAGATAACCATGCGAGTGAATGGAAACTGCTATGCCATAGCATGAGCCAACAACCGCTCCTGTCAATGTTTGACCCCAAAAAACCAACAAAAGTGTCCTGTGATGCATCACAGAATGGGATTGCTGCAGCTTTAATGCAGTGTCATAGCGATTCCTGGAAACCCGTGGCTTATGCTTCCAAAGTGCTCACTGACGCGCAGCAGCGGTACTCTCAAATAGAGAAGGAAGCACTGGCTATCGTATACGGGTGCGAAAAGTTTCACCACTTCGTCTACGGCCAGCAGGTTATTGTGGAAACAGACCACCGCCCATTAGTTGCCATCCACAAAAAAGCAGTTGGCGATATGCCGCCAAGGCTGCAGCGGTTTTTTCTTAGGCTGATGCGTTATGAGATCACAATATTCTTCGTTCCAGGAAAAAAACTTCTGCTCGCCGACATGCTATCAAGGGCCCCCGCCGAGGACGATAAGAGCATCCAGAGCGATGACGTAGAAGTTCATGCCGTAAGTGTGGTTTGCTCACTTGTCAGCGACGACACGTGGAAGCGACTGGCCGTAGAGACGAGGAACGATCCTTATCTGAGCTCCGTTCTAAAATGCCTAAGTAATGGTATTCCTATCGAAGGGCCGCTGAAGTCAAGCGAGGGCGAACTGTCCGAAGTTAGAGGCGTCCTGCTAAAAGGCTGCAAGGTTATAATACCAACTACTTTACAACGGGAAATGTTAGAAAAAATACATCATGGTCATATGGGCATTAATAAGAACAAACTCAGGGCACGGCGTCTAGTTTTCTGGCCTGGAATGAACTCGGACATTGAGGCGTTTGTCAAGAAGTGTAGCGTATGTATGCAGTACGCCTACAGCCAACCAAGAGAGCCATTGAAAATGCGTCCTGTGCCTGAAAAGCCCTGGTACCGAGTGGGCATCGACATCTTCCAGTATGGTAGGAAATCCTACTTGTGTTTATACGATGCGTTGTCAAACTTCCCCGAAGTAGAACTGCTTAACGACTTGTCAGCGAGGAGCGTCATAGAGTCAACTAGCTCCATTTTTGCACGATACGGCATACCAATGGAGGTATGCACAGACAATGGTCCGCAGTTCGCATGTAACGACTTCGCTGCCTTTGCAAAGCGATATGATTTCAAACACACCACCTCGAGTCCACGATTCCCTCAATCAAATGGTCTCGCGGAGAAGGGTGTGCAAATTGTAAAGCGCATCCTAAAGAAAACCACCGAACTTAAACAAGATTTTTGGTTGGGACTTCTTGCTTACAGGACCACACCTTTAGAGTGCGGTCGAACCCCTGCAGAGATCCTCCAAGGCCGCGAGCTTCGCACCACATTGCCGGACTTGCGCTGTAGTGCCAACTACCAGGTGTACAAACATCGCCAGACCGAAAGCCTCAAGCGGCCGTTGGCTCCACTGCAGAAAGGTGACGTCGTTCGGGTGAGGCAGAACACGTGGTCACCGAAAGCTCGGATCTTGCGTCAGTCCAGGTTTCCCAGGTCGTACGACGTACTCACCGAAGGTGGAAGAGTTCTGCGACGCAACCGGCGGCACCTGCTACCGACCAGTGAACCCTTTGAGCGGGAGCTGCCGGACTTCGTCGACGACGAAAACAGCTCGGACAATTCGGCAACCTCGGCCCGCACTGGTCCACCGCAGTCGCGTACTATCATGCCACAGCTCGGCACAGCGCCTCCAACGCAGGATCCCCCGCGCACTGCCTCGCCAGCACCAGCACTAAGGAGATCAACAAGACAAATAGCACCACCTCGGCGGCTCTCGTACAACAAGGACTTTGTACAGGTGCCCTAAATTTCCAATGCAAGTGAAGTCAACAAGGCGTCTGTGCGAGGGCCATACACCATTCAGATTTGTTTGTAACAGAGTTTTCTTCTCTTTTCTCTTTTCCTCTTCTTTCTTTTTTTTTCCAAACGAAGGAGGATGTATCGGTAGCTAAGTCATCGTCCCGGAAGCCACGGGACATGCGCACACAGTCGGCTTCTGGGGAGAGGAGGTCGCCCTTCTTTCCAGTGGTGGCTATAAAACCAGCGCGCAATAAAGCACGAAGGCGTACTCCTTTGCCCTGCAACCGTGTTGTCATGTTCTATCGACTGTGACAGCCGATACAGCTCTCACGCTCTGCAGTTTGCACAATGCTCGTGGTCAACATAAGTGAAAACGTTGCCTTCGTGGAAGCCGCTCCTTTTCTTCTTGGTCGGTAGTCGCGCGCAACCATTGTTCGAAATGAACTCGTTAAGGCACACCAACTACGGTAGGCATCTTTTGCTTGCCGTGGGCGACATCACACTAAACCTTGAGGCAGTTTTTGGAGAGACGTACTCGTCGCCACGATTCGGAGGCCAGGATCCGGCACAGCCTTCTGCTGTGTCCTGCGGAGGGCTCGAGGAAAGCAAAGGCAGCCACGAATTCCTGAGGGGTTGATCCAATTCTCGCATGCCATGATGCCTTAATTGCTTGTCATACACAAATGGCTATGAGCGGCATGAACACCGTAGGGTTGTGTAATGGAAGGATAGGGCAGAGAAAAGAACCCGTTGCATAAGAAATATGGCAAACTGTTTTTTTTTTGTGTGCGTTTGTAATAAGGAGGTTGCATTTCTCGATAGTGCTTCAGAGAGCGGGGTGTACACAGTTTTGCGTGACGTCCTGCTGCTGTGTTTTAAGGTTTTTTGATTTCATGCCTTTTTATGTGTTCCAATATATTTATTTATTTATTTATTTAGTTACCCTCAGGCCCGTTAGGCGTAACATACAAGTACGAGATTTAAAAAGTTTAAAAAAATAAAACCTTTAGTTGCGAGTCAGAGCTCGTCCTGTGTTTTCCTTTCTCTGGTCCGTCGTCTTCTACACTGTTTTATTATGAATCCATACCAAGTAGCCCAGGTCAGCGTTCTGTTTTATCCATAGTATATTTGCATAGTGCAGCCTGTGCCCTTCTCGGCGCAAAGCGCCTACCGCACAACTTAAGCGCCCGCCCTGCTTGCATTCTATTACAGCAAGGGTAAATTAGGACGACATTAATGACCCCGGAACTGTTACGATACAGCGACTACCTTGTGCATTTTTGAACCTCGGTAGGGGCAAAGCAGTACAAGAGACTCTCACCAGTGGTTTTTGTCACCAACTTTCTTTGACGGTTTCTCAGGGGACTGTTTACCAACTTATTCCTTGATTTTATTGACTTTTCTTTTTTCGCACCAACATCAAGCCCTGCCAATCACTCAGTGGCTCTCGGTGCTTCTGATCGCGGCACCCTGCTCACTGGCACTTATTTTAAAAATGTTAGCGATTTATAGTCCAGTGGGGTCTCGAGCAGGCATTGGTGGCTCAACGATACTTCGCGGTTTCAAATGGATGGTAAAAGAAAATCTGGATTTTCTTTGAATCGCCGTTATGGTATTGAGAATGTGTGATTATCTTAAGCTTGTCTTGGTTTCACGTATTCATGCTCGGGTGGCGTTGGTTTTAGGCTTTATGCGCTCACGCCAGTCACCATCCGCGCAGGCTTGAGGTAGGCGTTGCATCACACGTTTCGCACGGCATACTTGTGTAGTGCCTTTGTGCATCGGTTCTCTAGCGAAGCCTATAAATTCAGAGTTGTAGATTGTACATATTCGAGTAGGTGACAGTTGCAAATACTGAGTAAGAGAGATAGGACAGCTGTGTTCGCTGACAGTAGTGTATAAAGTTTGCTTCACGAGAAAGGACTTGTTGGGGAATCGCATAAGTGGTTTGGTTTATGGGGTTTAACGTCCCAAAGCGACTGAGGCTATGAGAGACGCCGTAGTGAAGGGCTCCGGAAATTTCGACCACCTGGGGTTCTTTAACGTGCACTGACATCGCACAGTACACGGGCCTCTAGAATTTCTCCTCCAAAGAAATTCCAGCCGCCGCGGCCGGGATCGAACCCACGTCTTTTGGGACAGCAGCCGAGCACCATAGCCACTGAGCCACCGCGGCGGCGGAATCGCATAAGTGGCAGTCGGATTAGATTTCAGCTAGTTTTGACACTTTAACGACTCCATTGCCGCAGCACTCCAGCGGTTCCGGTGTCCATGGCATGGGGCGACGCACTCCCCTCCTTAGTCTGAAAGCGCGAGCTTGCACCATAGCATGCGTCGCGGTTGTCGCCTACTTCGCGGCGCTTCACTGGCGCATAAGCTGCGTCTGCTGCGCAGATAGTGGGCAAATCATTTCGTTTCGCGGCAGTGTTAAAAGATGGCGCTTTGGTGTTTTTATTTCTGTAAAGAGTATAGCGAAAGGAGGAAAGTGCACACAAATCTGTGTTTGCGCCGGACGCTCGCTTGGTTTCCATGTCCAAAAATCGAGTCTGCGGAATGCATAGCGGCGCGCCTGAGTTGTCGAGAGGCCCCAGCCATTCGCGGTGACGAATTAGACGCTAGGCGCGCCTACGAGAGGACCCTACATTTCGTGCCTGCGAAGCAGAACTAGCTGTGGTCAAATTTTGTATTAGGGAGTATCGTAATTCTCCTTTGAATTTTTTACTTATCACTGCTGTTCACCTTATTAATTGAAAGGCGTGTAGCTTACCGTCAGTAATATACATATAAGTTTTTAGAATTTCGAGAACACAATTTCTCTCGGCTCTGTGGCATGACAAGTTTTGTCTTTATCGCGCCCACTCGGAAAGCACACATGTTTAAAACTGTAAAGCCGTGATCAGTTCTCTCGGCTGCTCACTCAGGCAGCAATTCCATGACCACGTTCCAAAATTACGAAACCACTCAAAGACCTCAAGACAGTGTCCAATGGGGGCAAACAGGAAATCAAATTGACCACTTAGTCGCCGGTCAAGCCGCGCGGCCACCGCCTTGCGAGCGGCGTGCATGTATAATTATAATTTGGGTGGTATGTATAATTTGGGCGGGTATGTATAACACGAGATCAAAGTTCAGGCGCACAACCAGCGGCAGGAACACTGACACAGGTGACACAGGAACACTGTGTCCCCTTAACACGGATATCTGTGTACACAAGCTGTCTATTGCACTGTATTAGAAGCAATTACAATACTTGGCCTTGCACTGATTATTTTGCTGGCTGCGCACGCGTGCTTTCAGGCCACTACTTACTACATATTCCGCTATGCGGTTGATAATAAATTGTGGCAAGTTAACGCTAGTGCGTCACTTGTCTTTCATCAACGTATTTACCTGCTTGTGCTCTTAAAGTTGGATGTCGTGTTCTAACCGCTTGTTTCTAATGCTCTTTCTTTAGTTCCTCCTCTTCATTGCCTCTCATCCGCTAGTTATCCGTTTCGAAATGACAACGCCAGCGGCGCGCTTTTTATCTGCAAAACAAGCGGCTAATGCAGGCCTGCATATTTACGCTTGAAGTCTAGAGGCTGCCTGATCCCTACGCTACTCTAATTGGCGCCATTTTTGAAGCCGCTCGGTGTTATGCTATGAATTTCGGCTTCCATCCACGTGCAAACCGGAGGTTATCGACACGATACTCCTTCCAGGTTTTATGCCACTATCGAAGATGGCGATTTCACGATTACGGTGGCCGAAATTAAGAGAATAATAATAATAATAATAATTCTTTATTGCGCCAAATATTTAAAAAAATGTACAGAAATCCGGCCTGCCAAAGCCTCATAGGGCTTGAGCGGCAGAGCCCGACAGGCAGCGGAACCGCGCAGACATACACACAGGCAAAAAAAAACACATTCAAAATAACGGACATCAAATTAGTATGACGGTGAGAACAAAATAGACACAAGACTCATGTTACATGAAGGAAAAAAAAAACCTCATCAGATTAAATCGCAAGAAAGAAAAACCAAAGTGGCATAACAATACCTCAGATCAGTGCAATAAATACAGCAGTAACCAATGACATCACAAGATTTACTTGACAGGTGGTAAAGCACATGCATGGTGTCGTAAACCCTCTAATTAATGTATCGCAGCATCTTTTTTATTTTGTATTTAGTTTTTGCCCGGCGAACACTTGGAGGTAACCTGTTAAAGTGAAAGGGAACGTAATAATCTCTTAAACGCCTTCCATATCTTGTAGACCGTCGGGGAATACAAAAAGGTTCCTTCGGTCGAAGAGACCGTGTGGGAACATACGGAATCTTATAGTCACTAAGCCAAAAATGTTTTAGGACGATCGTTTCCATCAAAAGGCGATCAAAATCAGGTAGACAAAATACCTTAAAGAGATCAGAATTGGAGGGAAGGCCTAAATCATAGCCGATATTTTTTAATAAAGATCGTAGGAGAGAATTAATCCTGCACTTCCAGCGAACTGCACAGTGACCATAAATCGTTATGCCATAGCGCAGTATGCTATAACCAAGGGCGTTTACGATAACTTTGCGTATTGAAAGCGGCATGTAGTACCTGATGTTGTAAAGCACACAGGAGACGGTTCGGAGCTTTTTACAAACGTGGGACAAGTGATCATTCCATGAAAGAGCACTGTCAAAGTATAATCCTAGGTATTTCACTGTATTTGTATAGCTCAAGGGTACACATTGACATTGGGAACAATCAGATCCGTGCAAGAAAAGGTGATGGTTTAAATCTACCTTCTTCATCGGGCTGTGAAAGCATATAAGGTTGTTTGAGAACCAGTCCATAGAAATTATTGCTGCAGCTTGAAGAGAAGAAATTGAGTCAGAGTAGTTCGGTGACTGGGTTACAAGTACAGTATCGTCAGCGTACTGGTACAGGCCTACAGGAACAAAGTTTGAAAGGTCATTCACGTAGACGTTAAATAACAGGGGACTAATTATAGAACCTTGCGGCACGCCAGCTTTAATTAACAAAGAAGCGCTCTTTGCCCGGCCAATGGAGATATATTGCGTTCTCTGCAGTAAAAAATTTTCCAAAAGCGAAAGAAACGCTCCACGGAAGCCTAACTTGGACAGTTTACACAATAACACACTGTGACACACGCTGTCAAAAGCCTTGCTGACATCCAGAAACAGTGCACACACCACTTGGTTACGTTCAAAAGATCGATTTAACATGTCAGAAAAATCCTCCAAAAGCATTTCCGTCCCTTTACCTTGTACAAAACCATATTGACACGGTGACAGGATTTTGTGCTTATCTAAAAAACTTGTCATTGTAAACAGCAGATGTTTTTCTAATATTTGAGTCAAACAGGGCAAGACTGAAATAGGACGATAATTCTCATACCTATTACGTGCACCACCTTTGTGAATTGGGGTAACTATAGCCGCTTTCATGTTCACCGGGATCATGCCGCTTGAGATAATGCTGTTGAACAGCGACAGCAACACGCCTTTAAGTATGTCGAACAAGGTTCGCAAATCATCAACTGAAACGCCATCTATTCCCACAGATCTATTGCGTTTAAGACCAAAAATAATTGAACAGAGGTCATCCTCACTTAGCAAAGGTAGGTGTGCAGATTCAACTGAGCTGTTCTTCAGAGTACAAAATAAGGGACTCTGTTGCGCACTGCCCGAAACTTGCGAGAAGAACCTGTTGAATTCATTAGCTATTTTTTTTTCAGAAAAAAACAGATATAATCGCCTGTTTCTCTACGACAAAGAAAATGCTTCGCAGGAGTGGCGAAGCACCAAAAAGCGTTTTGTACCAGTCGTCACTTCCTTCAAAACTTATAATCACGCGAAATCAGGCGTGATTTTCTAGAATAATATTCTGTCACAAAGATGCGTAAAAACATTTGCGATCAATGAATATGGCTGCCTGGAAGCTTTCTGTACAAATATGCACTCTAAAGGCACGGTCTGCGAAATAATTATTAGTTCGATCAGAGATCAGCAGGTACAAATGTCGTATGACATTAATGTCCTGGTCCAACAGCCGAGGCGCAAAAACGGCTTTAGTGATTGTGGTGCGTTTGTTTGTAAATGATCTGGACAATAAAAAGTGCAACTTCAGGTCCATGCACATTGTAATCAGTCGGAACTTCAGCGCAGGACGAGATTTTTGGTTCGCTTTGTTCGACTCGCCTTTTCGTGGTGCGTTTTTGGCCTTGTTCTCGTTTTCCTTTTATGACCGATTTTTTTATTACAAAGTTTTAGTGGACGTTAAATTCATATAAAGATTTAACAGTGGCTGAGGGTCAGTAGCACGAAAGCCGCAGCTGCCTCTGCATCAACAGGATGCAGGTATGTGGCGCTACGATAAAAGGTTATACTTTCAGGCTACGTGCGTATCCTGTCGAAATGTTCATATGACGAGCATTTCTCCACGCGCACGCGTATTGGCTGCTTTGTGATATGGCTTCCTTGCAGCACAGTGGGTTCCAGTGCGGTACTTAAGCTTGGCACTCTGCATCTTAGAGCTTCGATCACTGCCGGTCGTGACTGCAAAGCTTTGGCGTTCTGAACTGAGTTCATCCGAGAAAAATGGTCAGAATTTTTGTTACATTTTACTTATTTGACTCATCTGCTTGCTACTTTTATCTTAAGGAAGACAGGGCACATTCAGCTAAAACACTCAGATCATTCGAAAGAAATTTGATTCTGTTCTTGTTTTCGGAAAAAAAAAAGTGCGAGTAAAAGATGTGATATTGGGAGGTAGCTGTATCGCGGAAGTCATGTGAAGGCTTTAAATTGCACAAAAAATGCTGCATGTAAAATAATGGCGTTCGCGGCACTTATTGCATTAGTCTACCTGAAACATTTTCTTCTCCGTACAATGCAAGATATCATTGCGGAGAGCATGATCGCCATAGCTGGCAAAAGAGCCGCATGCAAAATCGCACAGCGCTGCGCTTTGTGTGGAGATATCGGGATAAGCGCAAGGGCATGGTATTGCAGAAATATGTCAGAAAACTGTTCTCCTTTATTAAATACAGTCAGAGAAAAAATTTAAAAAGCTGTACATTGCCTGAAACAAGAAAATCACAAGACACCGCCGCAGATCTTTGATGAGAGAAGGAAAGGCGCATTGCCTCTCTGAGTACGGACATTATAACAGCGTCGTTAGGGAGGGTGTGAAGGAGAAAATACAACACCGAGAAAGAGGAGCCGCTGCGGAGGGATTCATAAAAATAAGGGCATGTTTCATAACATTGCGTGGCATACGGGCGTTCTAGACTTCTGCCACCATCCAAATGCGGCTGCCGCAAGAGATTCGATCTTCCGACCTACGTTTCAACAGCTTAGTAGAGTGGTCACTGATTCTGCTCTCTTACTAGTAAGCGTGGTGCATTGCACTCAACAGAGCGGTAAACAAAAATTTTGCTCTATGAGCCTTTCTATTGGTGCCGCCTCGGTGGCTCAGCGGTTATGGTGCTTGGCTGCTGACCCAAAAGACGCGGGTTCGATCCCGGCCGCGGCGGCTAGAATTTCTTTGGAGGAGAAATTTTAGAGGCCCGTGTACTGTGCGATGTCAGTGCACGTTAAAGAACCCCAGGTGGTCGAAATTTCCGGAGCCCTTCACTACGGCGTCTCTCATAGCCTCAGTAGCTTTGGGACGTTAAACCCCATAAACCAAACCAAACCTTTCTATTGGTGTTATACCGGGTGTTTCACCTTAGATCTCCTGGAATTATAATTTATACGCTTCTTGAGCTACACGAGCGCTTTTTTCGCCATAACATTGTCAGCGCTGTAGAGCATCAGGATACAGCTAAGACGTACTAAGTGATAGGCTGGTGAACTAATAATGAACAGTCAACTTTTTAACTATCACTCTTAGTCTTCTTATTTATTGGGAGAAATGTAGCCTACCGCAATATCCGTTACAGCTTTTAGAATTTAGAAAATGCAGTTACCATTAGTACTGTAGCCGAACAAACTATGCCTATATTCCGCCAAAATAAGCCCACTGTCGAAAAGCTGGCGGGCAATGCAACGCCTCTAGCGCACGTAACTAGTCTACAGAGATAAAATGTGTTGGGCTACATGTCGCAGGGTAGCTGGGTTTTAAAATTTCTAGAATCTGACATGGATAATACATGCGGTTGACTGCACGCCTTTTTGTAAAGGAGGAGACGAACAGTAATAGTAAAAAGTTGAGATTTGCTCTTTTTTTCAGTTCGTGATCACTTGTAGCGACCATTACACGCATTTAGCTACAGCGTGTTTGTCTGTTTGTGCGTTCGTCTTTGCGTCTGTGAGTCTCAAGCCAGTTTTATGGCAGGCCGCTCACCATCTCGCCCGGTAGTGGGCTACCTGCTCACCGTGTCAGGCGGCAGGCCATTTAATCGTGAGATGCTGCTCGGCAAGAGCAACCTCGGTCACAACCCAACAAAAGCAACCTACGTCCGACAGACCTCCAGCATAGGAAAAGCACTGGAGAAAGTGACATCATCTTAATCGACAAGAAAAGAGGGGACATGAACTTGGAAAATTACGGACCGATCAGGTTACTGTCCATTGCCTATAATACCTTTGAAAAGGCTATCGCTAATAGTCAGCAAATCCATTGACATAAATCAATGAAATGTTAAAATTGGTTTGTGGTGAAAGGAAATGGCGCAGTATGTCTGAAATCTCGGTGGACACCTGAACCGCGCCGTAAGGGAAGGGATAAAAGAGGGAGTGAGAGAAGAAAGGAAGAAAGAGGTGCCGTACTGCTAGCAGGTAGTTATCATTGGGCCGATTGTGCGGTATTTGTGAAGAATATGCCGCTCGGCACTGTGTCTACTATACCATTGAGTGGGACTTGTTTTGCACCGGAAATTATCTAAATCTGTCTGAGCTAAATACCACTTTCGCCCTCATTACTGAAGTGTTTTGGACTTCCCTGGTTTCTTCACAGTTTTACTACGCAGGTTAAGGGCAAACTACTTTGAGTATGTACATACATATTTTGACAAAGACTAGCTTTGCGCTGTCCTCATTTAGACCAGGCTATCCTTTTGGGCTTGTGAGGTAACGAACTGTTCCAACTTGGATTCATGCTGTGAATTAATAGTTTAAAAGTGATGGTAGATGTCGCGGTTAAATGCTGCTATCGCTACGTTCTCCACATGCGGTTCACTTGTTCAATTACGGGCGAAAAATGGTGCCAGCGCGACCGTATTTGCGCTTGTTCTCTTCAGGCGATGGCACATCAGGCGATCGCACAAGAAGACATTGTCATTTCGGGCTTCTCTGCCTACTTTCCGCAAGCTGACCACCTCGCCGAATTCAAGGAGAAGCTATACGCGGGCATCGATATGGTTACCGAGGACGACACGCGGTGGCCACCAGGTGTGTTCAGAAGTTCACGATAAGTCTCGCTCAGCCAAGCTTATAAGCTCGTTACTAGATGAAACATCGAAGAGACATGAAATGCCAATGTATAATGATTAATTACAGACGTCTTAAAATGCCTTAATATCACACTGCGCATTTTGATTTCTCAATAAAAATCAATGCTATGTCATTCTGTGCCTCAGAAGATATTCATGGGCTAAAAAGGAGTACATATTGCCGAGGAAACTGGATTTAAAATTGGACACACTTTTTCTGGCATTCCATTTTAACTTCCCACAGCAAGTGCTAAGAAACTCCACGAACACCAAGGGTAAGTGAACGGAAGTTTGGCGTTGCCTCAAATATTAGGAATTTCAAACAAAAATAGCGCAGGAACAGAACAGAGACAAACAAGGACACACACGAGCGCTAACTTCCAACAATTTTTTGTGCACCGCAGGGCGGTAAATATGCACGACGTGGCGATACATTGCGCAGGCGCAGGAGGACCAACAATTTCGATAGTTTCTCAGATAGTTTGTTTCGAGATAGTCTAACAGGTGGTTTCGCGATGCACAAGCCCCCTAGGCTATCTATGGCTTCTGCTTCAATAATTTCACGGGTAAGTTTGCAAGTGTTCTTGGTGATGACATCGAATACTTCATAGATAGGTACGCAATCTTCACAGTTTCTGCACTGTACATCAAGAAAACTACCTCTTTTTTCTTTTACACTGTAACGATGCTCGCGATGACCTTCGTTCAGGCACCTTCCACTCTGACCTTTATATTTCTTTCCGCATGGCAATGGTATGTTGTACACAATTTATTCCATACATTCAGTGAACTTTGTTTGTATGGAATAAATTGTGTAGAGCATACCACTGACATGCGCAAAGAAATATACAGGTGAGAGTGGAAGGTTCCTGAACGAACGTCTTCGCGAGCATCGTTGCAGTGTAAAAGAAGAAAGAGGTGGTTATCTTGATGTGCACTGCAGCAACTGTGAAGATTGCTTACCTATCTATGAAGCATGTAGTGTCATCACCATGATCCCTAGAAAACTTAACCGTGAAATCATTGAAGCAGAAGCCATAGATAGCCTAGGTGACTTGTGCATCGCGAAACCGTCTGTTGGATTATCTCCTAAGGCACTAAATTATCTGAGAAACTATTGAAATTGTTTGTCCTCCTGTGCCTGCACAATGTATCGACACGTCGTGTATATTTACCGCCCTGCGGTTCATAATAAACTTTTGGAAGTTAGCGCTTGTGTGAGTCCTTGCTTGTCCCTGTTCTGTTCTTGCGCTATTTTTGTTTGACATGTGGCAGCCGAAACTGCTATTTTATTAGCAATTTCATTGACAATAATGAAGTTTTCTTATGAAAACAGGAGGTAGGGCCGAAACCTGTGTAGTATTTTTTGGTTTTGCCACTATATAAAGTGATTCATTTAAACTGCTTGAAAATTGCGACGGGTTTCTGGAAGAGCACTGTAATAGATCGCGCTCGCTTCTTACAGCAGAAGAACTCCTTACAAAGTACAAAAGAGAAGGGGCGGCGCATAGTTATAGAAACCTTCACATTGGTGCTGGTGATAAATATATAAGCAAGCTTTCTATATTCATGTCGTCTGAATATTAAACTTTTTGAAAGGCGTCGTTTAGGGCTCCACCATGACACAAGTTATTGTAGCAATTGTTTCTCATTTGACCACATAGTTTGTTTCGCATTTGAGCATATCATTTTTTTTGCCACTCCTTCTCACTTCTAACGACGACTTGGAGTCTAGTGGCTTTAAATTTTTTTTTTTACTTTTTAATTTCTTAAGGTTTATGGAACACGTCTTTTACCTTGGTGTATTCATATACTTGTTCAATTTTTAAGTTATTTCTCTTGATTGACTTTAACAGTAATTTGTGCCTCATCATTTTTTTTCACCTTTCTCGGCTCTAGTTGTCTTCGGGGGATGCAAAGCATTGTGCTTTGTTTTTGCCATAGGTAATGCTTCCCGGTAGCGTTGTTACTTGCAGGAGTGGAAGAGTAGGTTGATGCGCAATTATTTGATGGCGTACGTTTTTGCCATTTTTTCATGTTTAGAGCAAGAGGCACGCATTTTACTCAATCTATAGAGCAGCGACACTGATCCTTCATGATGCATTATGTGCTTTTTTTAGCAAGATGGGGCGGGCCTGCAGTTGCTCTGGCTGCATTTTTTTTTTCATTGTTCTTATTTGTTCATTTTTATAGTCGTGTGGTCTTGCATTAGTACATAGTTTAGTGGAACGAAACGCTATTGGTTAGATTGTTTTGCGAGAGGCGCGTGCTATAAAATTTCCTCGTGTAGTTTTATCAAATAACGATCGAGATATTCGATTGCGGGCGTTGTACGTGCTCTTTAGTTCGTTCGAATCTTTTTCGGTATAGCTGAAACCCAGTAGCGAAATGAACGAACTAACCTTCCATGTTTTATTTCTTGTAGCAGTTATGTTTTAGTGAAAATAGCGCATTTTCGACCAGGTAATCAGGCGACGTAGGCCAACTGAAATTCGTCCCTAGTGCGATTTCAGACGTTTCTTCGTGGTAATCCCGTTACATGAAGGATAAACGGTTGTGCAAAAGACAATATCAGCGGTCACGCAAAAGACGCAAACCCATAATAAACGCCGTAAGTCCGGCGTCACCTTTCATCCCGCCTATTTATTTTTGTAAAAAATGGAGCAGTATACGTCACTCAGCATACAGTCCCATAAAACAGACAACTGACGGAAGGTGGTGAACCGCCATTGATAACCGCCAGACAACATTGCGCTCTTCTGTCCCCAGTACCCATTAGACTAGACTTTGCAGCGCGTCCGGTACACTTGACCAGTGCTACCATGTTCTCCAGAAAGCACACTTGTCTACCCACGTGTCCCTCAGTAGCTAGCTACACGGTGGGGAACGTTGTCAATGGGCAGGAGCTCTTCATTGTAGTTTTCGCAATGACATATGGCACGTACACCGCAGGTCGCAGTATAGGTTCCTTACATGCTTCTCATTGTAAGAGTCGCAGCGTAGTGTATGATAAGGACTGCTTCGAGTTAATTGAGGGGTTTACGTCGGTGTCATGCACAGCAGCAAGCGGGCATACTCCCCCATCATACAGCACTCTATCAAGGCTAGAAGAGTGTGAGTAGATATTACCGGACTACTAATATTCCGGTTTTTTGGAAGCGTCCAGTTCTATTGCATACAGGAAGCGCCGGTATAAATGAGGCAGCCTTTCATGCCAGCGCTTTAGATCAGCTCGCTTTCTCTTGCAGGACACAGCGGACTGCCCAGGCGGCATGGCAAGATCCGGAACCTGTCTTGATTCGACGCCTTGTTCTTTAAAACGCCCCCGAGGCTGGCGCATTTGATGGACCCACAGATCAGGCTTCTGTTGGAGACCTCGTACGAGGCCATCGTGGACGCCGGCTACGACCCGGCCACGTTCAGCGGCCGAAGCGTGGGCGTTTTCGTGGCGTCCAGCACTTCCGACACGTTCACCGCTTTCAGAGTGGACGCAACGAAAGCGGACGGCTATGCCATGCTGGGAAACTGCCAGGCCATGCTTTCCAACCGCATCTCGTATTGTCTCGACTTCCAAGGTGCGCATGACGATTAGCGCTTAGCTATAGTTGCTAGCGTAGGATGCAATCCCGGCGACACCTGTTAATGAATTAACAGATTATCATGAGGCGACGCATAGCTTCCTTAGAAATGCAGTCTAAGGTGATCAATGAACCGGAGTGCCCCACTGGGAGATCTCTTGCAAACTCCCAAGAATGTGGGAAGGAAAAAGATAAGAAAGGAAAAAATTAATACAGCTTTGGGACGATGTGCACTGCAAAAGTAAAGTTCACAACTTCTTTATCTTCCTTCCTCGCAGCAGAGGTGCCCCGCCAGAGACGGTTTGTTTAACTGGAAGACTGAAGCGTTATCTTCGCACCAGGGGTGCCCCGTCAGAGATGGTCTTACGATAAGTTACGATGCAGGGATAAGGCGAATACTTGAATTTTATGTACAGAAATTTGCATTACATACACGTTTCGGCACTAGAGACAAATTACGCAGCAAAAGATACAAATTAACAAAAAGGTGGGACTTGGCTAAGATTAGGGGAGGCCCCTACAAGGCATAGCCGAAGATGCATAGCACCTGACCTTAGCCCAAAACCCTTTTTCCAGCTCCGGGGCCCAGTTTTAAAGCCCTAGAAGCCCGGCCCACATTTGGTAGCTTCCAATCATGCTACACTCTTCATATGATTGGCTCATTGAGGGCATGTCCAGCCCTCCAGCTTCCGTAGGGCAAAACACCCTCTCCATTGCAAAATAAAAGTAAAAACAAACACAAATACACAGTCGTGCCCGCACGTGCGAGGTAAAACATCCTTTCCTTCGCAAAAATAAAAGTAAAAACAAACACAAATATACACTTGTGCGAGCACGTGCCATCAGTTTCCCCCGATGACCCCCGACTTTGGCGTCGTCTCGGAATAAGGGATTATCGGGCTTAAACGGGCAGTTACCACTGTAACTGCCACTGCAAACTTGGACCTGCGTTCCAAGGCGCCTTCCCAAGGCTGTTTAGTCGGCGCCTCACCGACATCCGCTCAGTAGCGTCACCCAGCTCAGGCCTTAGCTGTTCCCGGCTAGCCGCGCTGTCGCCAGCTATTCGTCATTTTTATTTCCCCCCCTCGTCAACGGCGCCCTGGCACCGTCCCATCCGGCAGTGCTTAATCTGCAGAAGGTCCGCAGACTCTTCAAACCAGACGTTCGTCGCGAGTTTGTGTCGCATATCTGGTGTCCGCCGAAACAAGGGGGCGATCAGCGTGCGGCGGCTCTCACCACTCCCTGAATAGCCGGCGCGAATTTGCCCCAAAGGGCGACAGACGCCCGAGCGGCCCCGGTGCCTCCGCGCGTGTGCATCGTTCCAAGAAATGTCATTCTTCGCTTCGAGCGCACCCCACCGTCCCGTCCTGTCGCGTGGGAGGGGGTGTGGGGGGGGGGGGGGTCCATTGAAAACGGAAGCGGCGGGGTGCTGAGAAAGAATGACCGGTAGTAATGACCCTGCACGCACTACCGATCTCTTACAGCAGACATGCATAGAATAGTCAACGCGAAAGGCTCAATCAAACTTCTTAACGCCGTAACGTCTCAGACTGCTCCCCTGTCTCGCGGTCGTTTTGAAGGCACTATAACTGAAAGTCTATTGAATCAAAGGACACCTTATCGCTGCTTCACGGGGAGCTCCGATGACCGTCGAATAAATAATTTGTTGATTCGACGAAGCAGCGGGGAACTCGATTGAGATCTCGAGGACCTTCAAGCGGTGCTGGCGAGCACTCGCCTACGCACAGCGCTCGCAGCAACGCGCTTTGGAATAAAATCACAGGAGTATCAACTCTGAAAAATATGCAGTTTTAAAATATCCAACTTATCTGGCAGAAAAAAAAGGAAGCCTGGGCTACAACACACTGCAACAAGCTTCAAATTAGCATTGCCAGTGTTACAAAACCAACCAATTCTACCTTTCCCAAAAGTGCAAGATTGCCCTACAGGTCATCTAAAACGGAGAGATTATTTTGAGAGTGGTCTATATGACTGTCACAATAAACGTTTTGTTTTTAACCTTTCCAGAAACTTGTGAGCTGATTAATTAGTGGCGATGATGGTGCCACAGCACGGTGGTGCGAGGTGGTGCCATGTGTCGACGGTGACCGAGTTTATTGTTTAGCAGAGGCATGACTCCTTCAAGTTCAATAGAAATTCAGAATCTCGAATGCCCTCGACTAAATCAATAGCCTTTGAATGTGCCCGCATGGCATGGATAGAAGTTGTGTGGGGCTACTGTAGGTACTAGGCTACAGAGTTTGCTGAGACACCTATTAATATGGAACCCCTTACCGGTCATCATGACTGTGTCGTGAACACCGCCACAGCTTGTTGGCAAATATACATATATGCCCTACCGACATTTTATTTTCTATCAGGACTTACTTGCTGCAGTAGCTTCACGCGGCCTGCAAGAAGAGCCGTAAATTGTTCTATGGAATTGTTTATTTATTATTTATTTATTTATAAATACTGCGGTCTTGAACTACAAGACCATCGCAGGTGGGTACATGATTTGTGTAACACCAAAGGACAAAGAGAAGGAAATACAGCAGACAAGGCGTCACAGCAACGAAATTAGTACATCACACTGTACTGTATCAATTCACAACCTCAGAATATATATACTGCAGTCATAGAGCCAAGCATATAATTAAGTAAATCTAAACAAATTACTCATCAACCGAACATTCAAAATTTCTTCACTTGTTGCAGCAGCTCCTCAAAATGGGACAAATTATTCTCTTCGACTATATGACCAGATTTATTTATAAATAAATAAATCTCCTGGAACGTAAAGGGAAGTAAATCACTGATGAAGATGATAAAAGCTACGGCAGTACGGCGCTTAGCGGGCTTTAGTCCATCTCGTACGGTTTGGGTCTGTCCTTTCTGGCCACAGACGCAACTAGGGGGACTATCACTGCATGGCGAAGCCAAGCAGCAAGCTTTAGCTTCACTTGTCAGGATAAGGCTGTAATTGCGGCACCTACAGGCATTTTAACTGCAATATTTGCCACGCCGCGGTAGGGGCCTCAAGCTAACTCATTTTTCGAGCTCTTCCATTACATGAGCGCAAGGTAAACATTACCGCTATTTCTTAATGCTTAATGCCGTTAACGCAAGAAAGATGCACGCACCCAACGACCTCAGCCGAGGCGCTCCAGAATCCTCTAAAGAGGGTGGTGGTGGTGAAAACTTTTATTTTGTGAAAAAGAGTTTGGGAGCCACAGAGTGGCCCCGCTACATGGTCGGCGTCCCTAGTCCGGGACACCGCATGACGAGGCCCCGTCTCTCGCCCGTTTCACCAGACCTCTTTGGGACTCCAGTGTGGAGCAGTTGAGGAGGGCAGTCTCCCATGCCTCTCTGGAAGGGGTAGGGAAAGAGGGCACTCGGAGGCAGAGATGTGGGCTGAAATGCAACCCTGAATAATGGAGATGAATGAACTGGTTGCGGAAACAACACTTGGGCCCCGCTCTCTCCAAGGTCGTTTCACATTCACTAAGATAAAACGGCAACCTGGCGTCGCGTTCTACCGACTAGCTTTTCCAATTCATTGTTCTATATCCATTCATTGCTGACTACCACTTGTGAGGCACATGTAAACGCTCATGAAGCAATTTACTTCGTAAGCTCTAGTAGCGAACGCTGTAGCTGGAAAAAGAATGGGAGATGAGAAAAACCGTTGTAAACTTAGGCGCCTGAAAAAGAAATAAATTATTAAAAATATTAGCTGATTTATTATTGCTGTTTGCGCTCTTTGTCCCTTCGTGCCTTTTTTTTACACCGTTTCTGCATTGCATTTTCGCTTCCCTTATCGCCCACCCTGCTTGGACTTAGTCCGCAGTATATTTAAATAAATAAATAATGTGTTAGCAGCCAAACTTCCGCTATATCCGAAGTCAACACAATAATTTTGTTGCATTCGATGTACGTACACTGAAGTTCCTTATATCCGTTATTGTATAGTTATGTGCGTATCTCAAAGATATCAGACGAAACTTTGTAATATCCGAGGTTGTATACTTGTACCCGTTATATCCAAGAAACTAGACCGAAGTTCGTTATAATTCAGATTATCCCACGAAAGTTCGTTGTATCCCAGGTGGGATATTTACGTTCGGTATCATCTTCGACCTGATTACGACCACTGCATTGCAAATGCCTCGCCCATGTTTCTGCCTTGTGCCAGCTGCAGCCAACGTATTCCCGCGAACTTCTTAATCTCATCCTCCCACTTAGCTTTCTGCCGCCTCCTGCTATGTTTGTCTTCCCTTGGAATCTACTTCGTTGCCTTTAAGGGTCATCGGCGATTTTACTTTGGCATTGCATGCCCTGCCAATACCAATTTCTTCCTCTTGCTTCCGAATAGAATGGAATTAATCCGAGTTTGTTCCCTCACTCACTCGACCCTCGTCCTGCCTCCTAACGTTACACTTATCATTTTTCCTTGCACAGCTCGCACCATTGTCCTGAACTTAAGCTGAACTCTTTTCGTTGGCCTCCATGTTCGGTAAATCCCAGGTCAAAAGACTGAAGTTTCTTATTTCCGAGCTTAACAAACTAGAGTTGGTTATCCGAGGTTAACAAACGAAAGTTGGTTTTACCTGAGATGACGTGCCAAGGCTCATTATATCCGATGTTGTACAAATAGTTCGTTCGTAGCCACACCTCCCCGGCGTGGCAGGTTTTCTAATTCAATGTTTTTACCATTTTATCGCTCTTACCGCTTGTGACGTACCTGCAAACAGTTGTGAAATATTTCAACTCACATGCTCTAGAAGCAAAGACTGAAGGCAGCCAAAAGAATTGAAAATAAAAAAAACGTTATAATCCAGTGCCTGAGCAAGAAACGAATAAATAAAAACTCTTAGGCGATACTGCGTGGATTAAATTCATTTCTACTAAAAGACGGAGGTAGCCATTTCCGGTTATACAGACCCCTCAAATGATAACGCAGTAATACTTATTCTTCCTTTTCCCCTAATGCAGGCCCAAGCTTCACAGTGGACACGGCGTGCTCGTCAACGATGGTGGCCTTCAATGAAGCTGTAATGGCGCTCCGCTTGGGACAGTGCGAGGCCGCTATCGTCGGAGGAAGCAACATCACCCTGGACCCAATAGCGAGCTTCCTCGCCTATCAGATGGGCTTCCTGTCGCAGAAAGGGAAGTGCGCCGCCTTCGACGCCGACGGTGAGTTCGTGGATTGGCACGTTACGCTGCTGGAGATATACTGGTGTTTTTCTTTGCCTCCTGCTATCATGACGAGCTTTGAACGCTCAGCAATGGAGGGTGTGACAGTTTGTGATCACCGCCCGGTATACACACGTTTTAAGGGCGAGCTAACTCCAGAAGAGAAATAGAGAGGGGGGTCAGATGGGCGACTAGTTTCAGGAATAAAAAAGGGCAACGTGATATCTCATGACTAGTAATCTCTTCCTAACGATACCATTGTGCTGTGTTGTGTTGGGTTTAATGGCACATAGGCAACTAAGGCCATCATGCGCCAAGCACAAGGTATAATAATTTCTGTGCGATTTAATAAAAATGTGAAAGGTGATCAGTGGTGTAAAGGGCCTAAAAGTTTACCTACCTACTAATACCAGAGAAAAAGAGATTTAAGAATGGCTAAAGGTAAAAAGTTTAAAAAGGTCAGGTAGCCTCAGCGTCCATCCTTGGCTGGGCAAGAATGTCGAGGATCCCAACCAATCAAATAAAAACCTCAGCCTTTTTTCTCAAGAATGAGAAAGTGGCTGAGGGACATCACGTGAATCACTGGGTCTTGATTTATAGCTTGCTGAGACAACCTGCTTCTGTTAAAAATCTAAAAACACAGGACATATCGACGATTGCATTATCACCTATGAGTAACGCGGGATAAAAAGGAATGGAATGATTATAAAACAGTGAAAAACACTTTTTCCCCAGCTGTCTGAGTCTAGAGCATTGAAATAAAATATGATTTACCGTCAGTTCATCTCCACATGTACAAACTGGTTTCTCTTTTTTAGTGAGCAGAAAGTTGCGTGTGAGGTGTGTATGGCCTATACGGAGACGACGTATAACGACTTCCTTAAAACGTTCCTGGTGCACACGTGACTTTCATTCTCCTAAGACTGGCTTTACAGAGTGTAGTTTATTATTTATTTCGTTGTTCCAAACGGACTGCCATTTTTTTCGAGCTTTAAGATGTCCTGAGTTTACGCAATCTTTATACGGCATATTTACATTCTTAAATTGCTTGCCACTAGCTTGAGCAGCGCAGAAATGTGCTCTTTCATTGCCCTTTATGCCGACATGACTTGGTACCCATTATAGCATTATGTTTTGTCCTTGAGCGATGGGTGTTGTTATATTGTTTATGATGTCGCCAAGCAGCGGAGTGGTTGCATTTCTATGGTGAAGGGCTGTAACGACACTTAGCAAGTCAGTGTAAATAATACTGTTTGCGAGGTTCTTGTTTACTATTTTTTCTACGGCTACACAGATCGCGTAACATTCGGCATTGAAGACGGATGCACAGTGTGGAAGCCTTACTATTTTATTCCAATTACCTTGCACTACTGCGCTTCCGACGTAAGCATCAGTTTTTGAACCATCTGTATAAAAAGCAGTTAAAGTACTGTAGTTTTGCTGGAGTGCAAGGAATTCTTGTATTATATGTTCTTGTGGAATTTGCTTTTTACGGAACTGTGTAAGACTGAGATCGCAGATTGCAGGGAAGTTGTACCATGGCGGCAGTGGATCTCGCCTTCTAGGAATGCTTCGCAGTGTGTTTAGTGCACCGAAATTTTGGCACATCTCTTCAAATCGCAAAAGTAGTGGCCGGGTAGCTTGCGGTTTGTTATTAAACAGTGCTCTAGATGAACACTTTGTGGCGACTGGATAACATATATGCTTCTGCAGTGAACGGATCTTTAGAATGTACGAGCATGTGAGCATGGCTTTTCTGTCTGTAAGTGATGGTTCCTTGGCTTCTACATAGAGACTGGTTATGGGCGACGTTCTGTATGCACTTGTGGAGAGACGCAAACCTAAATTATGCACTGGATCCAGTCGTTTAAGGTACGATGGTCTCGCTGACCCATAAACTATACATCCATAATCTAAGGTAGAGCCTACTACAGTGCGGTAAATTTGTAAGAGACATGGCCTATTGGAGCCCCAGTGTTTTCGTGAGAGTATTTTTAGTATATTCAGGGATCGGGAAGTTTTCTTTTTAAGGGTGTTTATGTGTGGCAGGAATGTGATCTTTTTGTCAAATGTTATTCCTAAAAACTTGTGCTCGTCTTTTACTGGCAATGTGACCTCGTTAAGAAAAAGGCCAGGATCAGTGTGTAGTCCTCTTCTAAGCGAGAAGAGAACAGTTACTGACTTTTGTGTGGAAAACTTGAAACCATTTTTATCTGCCCATGTTGTTAGTTTATTTACTGTCAACTGTATTTCTCTTTCGCATGTTATTATGTTTGAGGATGTGCAGGCTATTTGGAGATCATCAACGTAGACTGAATACATGATGGACTTGGGGATTATTTTAGTTATGGAATTCATTTTTACAATAAATAAGGTCGTTCTTAATATACAACCTTGAGGTATCCCATTCTCCTGAATGAAGTTTCTTGAGAGGGTGGAGCCTAGTCGCACATGAAAAGAACGGTTAGAGAGGAAGTCATTAAGGCAGTTTAACATCCTACTGCGGATGCCTAGATCCCCTAGGTCGCGGAGGATTCCGAACCTCCACGTTGTATCATACGCTTTCTCCATATCGAAGAAGACTGCTAGACAGTCCTGTTTGTGTATAAAAGCTTCTCTGATTGTGCTTTCAAGGCGAACTAGATGGTCAGTTGTTGAGCATGTCTTTTTAAAGCCGCATCGATGGATGTCAAGAAGTTCACGGGATTCAAGGACAAAAGTTAGTCTGATTAGGAGGACACTTCCAAAATATTTAGCGAGACAGCTTGTAAGGGCTATTGGCCTATAGCCACTGGGGGAAGTTGGTGATTTTTCTGGCTTCAGGAACGGCACTTTGACGGCTCTTTTCCACTCTTTAGGTATTTTTCCTTCTATGAATATTTTGTTAAAGAAGTTCAAGAGTGCCTCTATAGCAGGTTTGGAAAGTTGTGCAAGCAATTCGTAGTGTATCTGGTCATGTCCTGGAGCAGTTTTTTTTCGGCAGACAGTACTGCATTGATTTCTTGGAGTATAATTAAATTGTTGTATTGTTGGTTTCCACCTCCACTTATCGGAAGTCTTTGCTTTTCGGCTATGTTTTTGTGTTTGAGAAATGACTGCGTATAGTGTGATGAACTGGAAACTGCAGCGAAGTGTTCCCCAAAAATGCCTCCTTATTCTCTTATGCTTGTTTGTGTGCTGGGTGCTGTCAAAAGAGGAGCTGTGAACGGTGAGAAGTTGCCGTTTAATTTCCAAAGCTGCTCCTACATTTTTTAGATGTAATTTGACTGTTTATAGAAGAGATGTAACGCTGCCATGATGCTTTCTCGGCACTGCGACGGACGTACTGGGCTTTGGCTCTTGCCTTTTTAAAATTCACGAAGTTCTCCTGCGTTGGCTACTGGCGAAATTTACCCCAAGCTCTATTTTGTAGTTTTTTTGCTTCTTTGCAGTCTTTTGTCCACCACATTTTGTGGCTCTGTCGCACCACTCCTGACGACTGAGGAATAGCTGTGTGTGCGGCATTTATTATACAATCCGTGAACTTGTCATTTATCTTATCGGTGGTGAGGTTTTCTAAATCTATATCTTCTAAAGTTGCTTTAGCTCTAAAAAGTGACCAGTCAGCGAGGTGAAGCTTCCAACGTCGCGGTTTTGTTGGGATGATTTGTGGTGCAGATGTTAAACTAATTCGTACTGGAAGGTGATCACTGCCGTATGGGTTGTTAATGAAATCCCATTTAAAATCGCTAAAAACAGATGGCGATGAGAAAGCCGGATCGAGGGAGCTCACCCCTCCCGAGCTTGGGCTTCTCCTGTATTTAAAAGGCAGATATTATTTGAGAGGATAAAACCTTCGATTATTTGGCCCCTCGAGTCACAGCGTTCGCTTCCCCAGAACGGTCAGTGAGCGTTAAAATCGCAACTACCAGGAATGGCTCCGGTAGTTCATTTATCAGGCCTTCTAAATCTTGGATTGTTAATGTTATGTGCGGGGGAAGTTACACAGAACATATAGTTATGGTTGTGTAGCTCACGACGCTAACCGCAACCGCTTCCAGTTTTGTGTTAAGATTGATTTTTTTTACACAGAACATATAGTTATGGTTGTGTAGCTCACGACGCTAACCGCAACCGCTTCCAGTTTTGTGTTAAGATTGATTTTTTTAGCAGGGACGCCGCTCTGTGTGACAATTGCGACGCCTCCTGAGAGTCTTTTAGCATGCTCGCGATCGCGTCGGAATGTTTATGTCTCAGGATATTCGTATGTTGTGGACCGAGGTTGGTTTCCTGAAGACATAAAGCTACAGGAAACATTAACCCAAGAAAATGTGTGATAGCGTTTTAATTCCTGAGCAATCCTCTACAGTTCCATTGAAGTAGGAAAGTCATGTTTATGTTTTTGGGTGAGGATTGAAGGGATTTACTTGTTTTCTGGGCCCGGGGTCCTTTCTTTTCTTCGCTCAAGAGACCGGTTCCGCCGCTGCAAAGCGGGCGGATCGGGAGTTACCTCTATCACCTCACTAGAGGTGCTGGAGTACCGCGGGGAAGCCGCGGATGTGTTGGTGTCAGGCCTCCCCCGACGGGGGGAAGTACAGCGGGGTGCCGACCCGTGAGCCGGCGCTCCCTGCTTTGAGGATGGCAGAGCAGCGTTCGCTGTCCCTGCCTGGGGCGCGAATGGCCGTGCCATAGGCTCGGTGGAAGTGGCATGGGCAGATGCCGGAGTGCTGTGTGGTGCGCCGCCCCTGAGCACCACATCAGCAAAGTTTGTTTTTGTGGAAAAGTTGTAGCTGTTCTTTGCGTAAAAGTGTCTTCGCGCTTCCCTAAATGTGATATTTTGTTTCGTTTTCATTATAACGGTTTCTTTCTAATTTTTCCACGAGGGACATGACCTTGAATAGGCGGGGAGATCGCCTTCGCAGTTTGCGCAGCGAGGTGCTGCTCCTTCACAGTTTTCGGAATCGTGTTCTTTCGAGGCGTATTTAGCGCAAGTTTCGCGGCCACGGCAGCTTTGAGACCCATGACCATATCTTTGACATTTGAAACACCGGCGTGGATTTGGGATGTAATGCCTGACATTTATTTTGAGGTAGCCTGCTTCTATAGATTCGGGGAGTGTGCTCGAGTTGAAAGTCAGTACTAGGTGCTTTGCAGGTATCTCTTTGTTGTCTTTCCTTATTTTGATTCGTTATACACTTATGACATTCTGTTCTATGAGGCCATCTAGCATTTCTTCCTCGGTCAGGTGAATGAAATCTGATTCGGATATCACACCACGGACGGTGTTGAGAGATCGGTGTGCTGTGATTGATACAGGGATTTCCCCGATAGATACTAGACTGGAAAGTTTCGAGTATTGGGCAATGTTTCTGAGTTCAAGGAGCAGGTCACCACTAGGCATTTTAGAGAGTTTGTACCCGGGACCCAAGGCATCAGTTAGACTTTTTGACACTAAGAAAGGGGACATGGTACTTGCGGCTTTTCTGTTTCTTCACTATGAAGGGAGGGACGGCATCGCTCGGATGTCGTTTCTCATGATCTATGAAAGGATTTTTCAGGGTACTTTATGAAGTGTGCACTACGCGTGTGTGTACCGCCTGCAAACAAATGCGCCGGTAAGGCGGTGCCGGCACAAGTTTCTTTCGATGCCGCAACTAAGCACGAATTAAACCCGAATTAACTGAGCATGGATGACGCAAATTGCTTTAGCGCGTGAGTGAACCAGAAACACATTACCGTAACAGCGACGGACAGCATTTCTCCCCGGAATTTCACTCCCAGGTGCAATGCGTTGGCGTACGCATTCGGGGCTTCGCCCGCATGCACTGAATATACCTTGTTACTTTTGACTATTTCTCGATGCAGGCACAGGCTATGTGCGCAGTGAAACCGACGGTGCATTCTTCCTTCAGCGGGCGTCAGAAGCACAACGGATCTACGCCAAGGTCGTCCACATTAAGCCGAACACTGATGGCTTTAAGCCAGAAGGTAGGCCGGTTTTGTTCTTCGTGAATAAAGCCATCTTTCGTTGTGTCCATGAGACTGTCAAGGTTATCGCGAAATGACCAGTGGCACAAGTTTCTAGGAGTTCGTGGCAAAACACCTGCGGGAATAAAAAGTATTAGAGCGTTCTGTTTTCTAAGTGTTTACCGTTAGTATGATACTTTTCAAAACTGCAATGTGAGAGCTAAGCATGCCATTACTTTGCTGGCAGCAGGCTTACGTCATCAGCAGTGCACTCCTTAGTCGTTTTCTGACGTCGTTATATTAACAGCTCGGAGGTTACACCACAGGAACAAGAGATGAGAACGAAATGGACTGAAACTTGCTATGCCTGAACTGGACTTCTTGCCGAGCATATTGCTTGTCTTGTACCTTCTAAGCGAGCCGTTCCTGCTCTTGATAGTGTGCGGTTGCGGCGCATGAGGTCGCTTTCGAAGCAATGTGGCGTTAAATTCCCATTGCTGTCTGTGAGACTTGTCTTACCGCTCACTTGTAGGAATAGCCTACCCCAAAAGAAAGGTGCAAGAGCAGCTCCTGCGCCAGGTATACGCCGAGGCCAATGTGGATCCTCACGAAGTGGAGTATGTCGAAGCCCACGGAACGGGCACCAAGGCCGGCGACCCCCAAGAGCTGGGAGCCATCAGCACTGTCTTGTGTCCACCCAGCCGGAAGGCGCCGCTCAAGATCTGGTCTGCCAAGAGCAACGCCGGGCATGCAGAGGCAGCCGCGGGTGAGTTGGCTCCCTTAATTCAACAAAGTGTCGTTTGACAACAGTGCCCACTTTAACCGCAGCATTATTCACAGATGTAGATCAGTGGTGACAACTTAATTCAACGAAGGAGACGTGCCACCTCCCCGCCTATCGACCAAATATATTCCTCGTCAGAGGATAGTGCAAATAAAGAAAGTTTGGGCTCTCCACAGTGTCAACGCGCGCTTTATTGTTGAACTGAACACCCGTATAGGGAAAAGCTAATAGCCACCGCAGAATTGAAGCTCTGCCAACACAGTCATATGTCTTCCATACAGTGAGATAGCAATCTGCTGGAGGGGACTTTTTCATGCCACGCTCCTCGAAGCGAGCACAGAGATATGGCGCCTGAATAGAGGCACTCAGGAAGCACTGCTTTGCCAGATGAATTAAAAAAAAAATTGCCAATGTTTTCTTACCTGTGCGAAGTACTAGCGGTGATAGCAAATTTCAATCCAATGTAGTACATTGATTGCTGATACAAGCACTCCCAGGCCTACCAGGAACGCAGGTCCGCACAACCAGGGCACTCTCGAGAGTGCCCTGTCTTGTGGCTTAGGCTCCCATGAGGGCAACCTGCTTCAACAGCAAGTCAGTATTCTAGTCTTTAGACACAGCACACTACAGTGCTGACTCCGGTGTCATTTCTTCAAATTTTCTGATACAGCTGGCATGTATGACTATATTAAATGAGATCCCTCGAGATTCTGCATCGACGATATCAAATGCTGGTCTGTGGCTTGGGGGATGGGACACCATATGCAGTCATCTTCGGCGTGATTCTTGTTGCTGATGCCCAAGGTGCGTCACAATATCCCTCGCCAAGGGGGACTTTTTTCAGCCATGTAGTGGCATATTTACAACACGCCTTAGCCTAAAGATTTCTGTAGGAGTCAGGAGAAGTAATACTTTTCAGGGAGTATTGGTAGGTTCATAGCTCTGTTTAAAATTAAAAAAAAATGGCCGGCCATGCTCTGCAAGAACAATGTTTGAATGCTGTAGGAAGCAGCTAACAGCCGTAAAGGCTGCTTGACTGCTTTCAAACCACTGCAAACACCTTTTGTAACCATTTCAAGCCCTTCGTCATCCTTTCCTTCTTGATCTTTGGTTTTTTTTGCCGCCGCCGTGGCCAAGTGGTCATGCTACTGGACTGCTGACCCAAAAGACAAGGGTTCGATCCGGCCGCGGCGGTTGCATTTCGATTGAGGCGTAATGCTCGAGCCCTGGTACTGTGCGATTTCAGCGCATGCTAAAAAACCCCAGTTGTTCGAAATTTCCGAGCCCTTCACTACGGCGCCCCTCATAGCCTGAGTCGCTCTGGGGCGTTAAAGCCGCATAAACCAAACCCAACCTTTTTCCTCTTTTCTTTATTTTCTTTCGGCACTGCCCATTTTTAATGGTCCATATTCAGCGCGTGGCCGACGCGACACGGTGACACGGTGAGGTTTTCTATGCGAGTGCATCGTAGCTTTCCATGACGTCAACAGAGGCAGAGTTTGCATACGTCATCCACCTTCCCTTAGCTCACCCCACCTAGGATGACGTCATGGAAAGATTCGCCGCCCCTGCTGCCTTAATGCCGCATGGACTATGTTCGCCTCTATCCATCACGTAACAGCGCACTCGTGTTAGCTATTGAAATGTTCTTTTCGAAAGACAGGAAATAAAGTAAAAAAGCCTTCTTAGCTACTTTGTTCTTTCCCAACCTGACTCGAAACCCTATGATATGATTCCTTTAATTGGACTTCATAGCCTTTAGTAAACGCGCATGCAAGATCGCAACGTTGAACCTGTTGTTTCACCCAGAATTCATTTTAGCCTAATGATGTTGCAGATAACGGACAATTACAAAGAATTGGACTTCTTACCGGATTGGTTTCCTCTCCTGATGCGCAGTATATCCTTGCCGGCCTTTTAGTTCTGTTACGTTTTTTATCATGTTTTTGCCACGTAGCGCCTATCTAGGTGCTCTGTAAATAGGTTGCTTTGGTTTATGAGGTTTAACGTCCCAAAGCGACTAAGGCTATGAGAGACGCCGTAGTGGAGGGCTCCGGAAATTTCGACCACCTGGGGTTCTTTAACGTGCACTGACATCGCACAGTACACGGGCCTCTAGAATTTCTCCTCCAAAGAAATTCAACCGCCGCGGCCGGGATCGAACCCGCGTCTTTCGGGTCAGCACCGAGCACCATAACCACTGAGCCACCGCGGCGGCCGTGCTCTGTAAATAGTTTTTTTCCTTGTGTATACACACATACATATATATCCTGTGTGTATACACACATACATATATATCCGTATATATATCCTTTCTGTTCATAACCATGTAGAATAAATACCATGAAAAAAAGAGCCTTCTTGTTCTCGAGACTAGAACCGCTGTGCAATTTGCGTGAATTTTAATCTGACGAAGCCAGATTCATGCTGGCTGACCACGACAGTGCCGTGTGTATGTACAGGTGCAGTCAAAAGTAAATGGAAGGCAATATTCACGAAAAAAATTAATCATGGACCCCCCAATTAATGCACCTTTGAATACTTATGTGCAGCCTATTTGTGATTTTGCGAATTGCACTGTGCACTAAGTATGGACTATTATGCTTTAGATTTGAAGAAGTGAAATTTTTTTGACAAAGTCGCTTTCCATTTACTTTTCACTGCGAGTGTACATAGCGTTTAGTGTGCTTTATTTATTGTTTGTTTTGTTGACTGTTATGTGTCAAAGCGAGGCAATAAAGAAAAAAAAGAGCCTGCTTAGCTATCAGATTCCATACTAGCTTCCCACGACAAATTCCTGCGTTCGAATCCCACCCACAATATTTTTTTTTCTGAGAATATTTTCTTTGATTTGATACAGACGGTCCGCAAACAGACCGCTGAAATTGCTGACCGCGGCCAGTAATGCTAGCGCATTGAAATACTACTTGGTCTCGAGATAGCGCCAATGCGCATGGGCTGGAGCTGTTGGCTTATAGGTGTGTCTATGACCAGAGGGTTGGCTCCAAGACTTTCATTTTATATTAATGGGTGCTTTAAGGTACTTGATTATGATGCTGAAAAGAAAACTCTGTGGCCTGGGAACCTTTGATGCACCCTGTATTTTGCAGCCAAAAACTTCACGTGTTTCAATTCAATTTAGTCTACAAGTCTAGTAGCTCTTAAGGCTATTCGACCGTATGACATTAAAAAGGGTAGTATATCTGTAGTGGGAATGTGATGCTGGAAGCATGTTGCCTCAAGGATGCAAGGCCGAGGTGCGCTTGTTTACAGGGTGATCTTCTGGTGTCGTGTGAACATTATGGCTATGATTGTATTCTAATGTGGTTTTATCGTGGGGCGACTGGGCATCATGAAGTGACTTTTCCATGATCGAACAACGACGATGTGTATAGGACGTGGGCTTCTCTTCGATCTGTTGTTCTCATTTTCTAACAGGCATTGTTGCACTGGCCAAGGTGATCATAGCCATGGAGACTGGAACCATTGCGCCAAACTTGCATTTTAATGAACCGAATCCGGACATACCCTCGCTACATGATGGCAGCATCAAGGTTATAGACAAGATTACGCCCTTCAATGGCGGCTTGGTTGGGGTCAACTCAATCGGCTTCGGTGGTGCCAACGTTCATGCAATTCTGGAGGCCAACCCCAGACCAAGTGTCCATGATCTCCCGCGCAAGAAACTGCAGCTGCCAAGACTTGTCCTTATGGCCGGTAGGACAAAGGACTCGCTGATGGTGAGAGTTTATCGCCTATTGTATGTTTTGTGAATCTGTGTAAATGTATTGTAATGATGCTAAGTTACTGGCATGCCTGAGCAAAAAAGCAAATTGACAATGAGGCCAAGAGTGGTTAGGTACAGCCGGTGGCGGATATTTTATCGAAAACCGTGAACTGAATAATAATGTTATGTCTACCAGCCGTTAGAACACCCAACTCTGACGCAGGTCTCTAGACAAAAAAGCACTCGCATCATTCCGGCCGGTGCCTAACAATTCGTATCTAGGAATGATTTTTAAACAAGATTCCAACTGGAGAGTGTGTTTACAATGTTTAAGATACGGTCATGCAGAAACTGTTGTTATTCGCACGAAAACATTATGGTGCTACTGAGGGGGTAGAACTTATCGCTTGCCAAATGACTGAACTTGCAGTACTCTCTTACGACAGTCACGTTAGGGAGCACACTCGACAAAACATTGCAAAATGCGAACGGGCACATTACAAACCTCTAAGGTTTGCTGTCTTTAACTTGTCCTCTAGAACCCAATCAGCGTCTTAACATATATGCGGGATCGTACTAACGACTATAAAGCAGAAAATGCAGTATAACAGGCTGATGTTTTCTTTTGTTCGTTTAGCAGGGAATATACGGCAACCCTGGACAGATACATCAAACCATAGAATCATGCTGGCAGGAGAACACAGCATTTCAAAATTATCACACTACTTCCTTCTAGAACAGTTTCTTTCAAATATTCTTATGTGGTTCGGGCCATTTAAAAAAAATGGAATAAATTAGCGAACGAGATTGTTCAGTATTATGGTATACAGGTAAAAGCTTTTGAAAACATCCTTACGAAATATATTTTATTGGTTTGAATTTGTTCTTGTAACGTGTCATTTTGTTAGAACCGTTTTTATGGTTTGATGTTTCCACCTGCTTGAGACATGGCATGTGGTTCCAAAAAGCTTGAGGCAATATATGTTTTGCTCCTGATGCGCCGATGCTTTTATATATTCCATCTTACTTGTGAACCTTCATTTCAGGTGATTTATGGTTTTTGTTTTTCAGTGCTTTGAGGGACATCAGTTATGCTCATACTATATTATGTTGTGCATTTTAGCCTAAATACTATGCACTAAGGGGGGGGGGGGGGGCTTGTTAGTGATCCATCGTAAATGTTAAGCATGGTAAACACAAAGGCGTAAGAAAGACCACAGACAAATGGTGCTTCTTACTTAATTTTATTAGGAAGATTTGTCAGAATATATAGGCAAAAGAAAGAGAAAGAAAAGTAAAAGAAACCAACACAAAAGCATACTATACGAAACCAAAGTCATGTCCCATTGTTCATGCTGAGATAGATAATGTTCTTTTTCAAAACTGCGACTGATGGCGCACATATATGCAGCCACTCCCTGCCCTGTCCGTCTCCATAGCTTCTAATTGCCCTTGTAATTTGCGTCCGATGGCTGTCAACAATTACAGAATGCGCACAATCAGGAGCCCGGAGGCCGCCACCCTGGAACTCGCAGTCGCGGCAATGAATTGCAAGAGTTTGAAGCCCTTGACGCGTATTGTTTGCATGCTCTCGCAGTCGTTCGTTCACCAATCGTCCGCTCTTGCCCACATAGAAACGGGCACAGGGCAACGGTATCTTATAGACAGTAGCCTCGGCACATTCAAGATACCCACTGATATGTCGTGTCTGACAGCCTATATTTTCTCTTCCCAAAGAGCTCGTCAGCATACAAAGCTTCTTTAGTTTACAAAGAACGAGCTTGTTTACAAAAGAAAGAGTTTGTTTACCAAGAACGACTCTTATATTCTCTCCAAGCAATCTTCATGAAATTGTGGGAGAAATATGGATGTATGGCAAGGCTACAATTGTTTTTGTTTCTGTCTTTTTGGTGGGGGAGACACCTTGTCATTGACATCTTTCTGCTTTTTGAGGATGCCCTCGGCTACAGCACAAAGCAGATGGGCGGGATAGACGTTCGGCTTCAGCCGTTTTATCTGCCTCGAGAAATTTTTAATCAAGTGGAGGAAAGACTTTTCCAAATCGTTCGAAAGGTAGATTTGCACAATAACTTTTTTCATGACCTTCGTGAGGGCCGATGGAAAGGGTAGCAGCGCTTTCTTGACTCAGGGCTCCAACGCCCAGGAGTCATGCGAACTTGAACGTACAAGCTTCAGGTCCAAGAACCTAAGAGACGACCCATCGGGAACCTCATGGGTTAAAACAAGCGGCCTTAGACACGCCTCAAAGATGGCCAAAGTGCGAGACACCCCTTTGTTCAAAACCTACATCAGAAACATTTTAAGTCACTAAAAAGTAACCTACATACTAAAAGGTATGTGGCACTTTTAAATTAACGAGAGAGTTAGCCAAGGCCCTTCCACAAGAGGTGTCGCTGAGGACGGCGGCGATGCTCGACCCGAAGCAAATGCCTTTGGTTTGAATGGAAACGTCATAACACCAAGTCACATCCGTGTATTGCAGATACACTGAAAGCAATTTTAGGAAGCCGCTTACAATCACTGACTAAGTTCTGAAATTTGACAGCCACCAATAAAAGAATGCATTCCTCAGCGCACTACAGTTGACCTTCGTCCATCAATGAAGAAAAAAAGGATATTTGATGGCAATGGAAAACACTTTGCAGCACATTCCAGCTTGGTTCTTCAAAAACTCAATATCATTTCCCGAAATCTTTATCAAAAGGGGTTGTCTATATTAAGAAGCTTTAACCTCACGTGCAAAAAAGAGGCTGCCGCCTTTTGCCACGTCCGCCGCTCCTTGACAACGGCACGCAAGGAAAAGTCAATTTTTTGTGTTTTGGCAAAATAATTCTAAACTATCGGCCTTGGTTTTGTCAATTTGTGGCGCGAGTCTCGTTAGCACAAGCTTATTGCGCAACATTTTGGCCCGACTACATATATTTCAAAGGAACGTATTAAAAAAAAAACAGGCCTAGAACAGGCCTCAATCGCCTGCTTAGCATTTTCTTCAAAGAAGGCGATAAGCAACAACGAAAATCCCCGTTCCTTCTCCGGAGCAAGGATACACAGAAGATACCCCTTCAAATAGCGATCGACTCCTCTCAAAGGCAAGGTCGCCGCCGAAACGTTGCCGAGCATAAGAACGTTCTCTCCCTCAGAATTACATCGATCCCACTGCATGATTTTGTGTTGGTTTGTTTTATTTTTCTTCCCATTTAATGTGCGTTTGTATTGTGATCAGCCTTTCTGATGAAATTAAGTTGGAAGTAACTGTTATCCGTCGTCTTTCTTACGTCCCTGTGTTTCCGCGCTTTATGTTTACTATGCACTGAATTGTTGAATGCCTGCAAAGTTTATGTTTACTTCTTGTATGTACTGAAAATTTCTTGTTATTCTATCACCGGCACTCTGTCTTCGCGCGATACTGACAGTATCAATAACAAAATGAGTAAACAAATATAAATTTAAGACCTTGCATATGCGGCATTGCACATTTCTTCGTAAAGAGCGTAAACTTCCATGCGTGCTCAAAGCGATATTCCAGTGCTCAGTACAACTGTACAGAATGTATGCACTGCCCATGTTCTCTCACAACATGAATCAACCAGTATAGGCTCAAAAGCGTTGGTCCAAAAAAATCTATAGCGTGTTTCTTCGCGCCACTGAGGCTGGAAAGGAGTCTCGGTATATCGTTGACGTAGGGCTCCCGCCTTTTCAAGCAGCGCAGTTATGTGCGGGTGTAAGATTAAGTAACGCTACAGCTCTCAATATGTGAATAAAAATGTTATTTGCATACCGATTGTTTTACCTGATATATTTTTCAATATTAAAAATGAGCTTTTTTAGTTCGAAGACCGCTTTTTTTGGCTTGGAATTGGCCGCTGTGTAGCACATCAGTGTACAGTTGAGACAGGCTAACTAGCAGGCTGATTACCCATTATTTATTAGTTAATGTTTAACAATTACTGTTAGTCTCCTTTTGTACTGGGAGGCGTAAAGCCTACTTTAAGCGATAAAAGTATCAGTTTTGAGAATTCCGGGAGCGCAGTAACCCTCGGCGCTGTGGCCAAAGAAGTTTAGGCTCTTTCCACGAGGTAACAGTCGGGGACAAAAGTCTCCGGACCACGTGTTCCCCAAACGAAGCTTATAGCTCTACTATCACACAGCGGCTGGAGACCGCACTTGTGGAGATGAAAGAACAAAAATTTAACTTTTACCTCAACAAGTGTGGTCTCCAGCCGCTGACTAATAGCAGAGCTATCGGCTTCGTTAGAGGAACACGTGGTCCGGAGACTTTTGTCCCTGACTGTACATCCACTGGAGAGATTACTTTTCCCTCAAGCCTCTCGAAACCGCATGTGTTTTTGGCGCGACGCAGCCAAAATTTCTTGATCCACAGCGCCGACGCTAACTCTGCGTCTTAAATTCTAAAAACACATCTGTATATTGCTCACGGTGGGCTACACACCCCTCAATAAATAAGGGGACTAGCAGTGATGGTTAAAAAGTTTACTTGAATTTAGTTCACCAGCTTACTTGTTAGCACGTCTTAGCCATGCCCTACTCCACTGACGATGCTTTGAGAAAATAGCGCTATTCTACCCCAAGAAACATATCTTCAAGAAGTGCAGAACGTCTGAGGTGAAGCGCATATCTGATAAGCAGTATACATTCCGCAACCCAACATATTCAAGCCAACACAAGCAGCATAAGTCGTAATCACTGGTGAAAATTACAAGAGTCCCAACAAAATCAATCAATTCCTACGATTAAAATTAATCAGAGAGATTTGTGACAATATAAATGCCGCCATTAATCTAATGGGGCGCCTAATTTTGGAGCAATATGAGAAGTAAAGGCGCTAATAGAAAACCATCATGGCATTTTTTTAAATCGTAGAACGTAATTCTGTGGCTCTTTGAAGTCCTCTTGACGGTTGCTAGGCAGCTTAGGAGGCATGTCTTCGCACAAAAGTTCTCATAAAACCAGCTCTCATGAGCGTACATCATAGTTACCACTTAATATTCCGGTCAATTTCGCTTTATATCAAGTGTCCGCGTTTTGTGCATCCAGTGAGGGCGCACCATGAGCCCATACAATTTCTGTTCAAGATCGTTGATGTGCAGATGCAGCAGTACCATCGAGTTCCATAAAGAACTGCAAAATCATCGCCGCCAAATGGCCACGGCCATACGTTGCGTTTTGAGGCAAATTTCTTTAGTGGCTGTTACAAGTGGCGTATATGGTCGCAGGTTGTTGTTTATGTCCTCATTGCCATGCCTTACAATGCATCGTACTGCTCGGTGGTTCGCACCCCCTGTACACATTCCTCACGTGTCCATGAATACTCACCGACATTTGTCTTACTTTCCCCCCGAAACGCACTGATTTGTTCAGTAATCGCCATCAAATGACCTTCAACCATGCGCGAAGCTAAATCGATTGAGGAATGAAAAGTATGGGACTAGTAGTTTGGTTTGGTTTGGTTTGGTTTATTGGGGTTTAACGTCCCAAAGCAACTGAGGCTATGAGGGACGCCGTAGTGAAGGGCTCCGGAAATTTCGACCACCTGGGGTTCTTTAACGTGCACTGACATCGCACAGCACACGGGCCTCTAGAATTTCGCCTTCATCGAAATTCAGCCGCCGCGGCCGGGATCGAACCCGCGTCTTTCGGGCCAGCAGCAGAGTGCCGTAGCCACTGAGCCACCGCGGCGGGGCGGACTAGTAGTCGTTCTCAGAATAAATGAAGCAATAAGCATGCATGCACCATTGCAATACAGTCCGCAATTTCCATAATACACAGGCGTAGAAGTTACTTAACAGCGCTTTCATACATATGCGCAGCTTGAACATATTTTCACAGCGTAGGTGCCGCATATCATACGTCTCGTGTGATTACGCTGGCGTCTGTGCCGTATTCCAGCAGCATTTTATAGTGACAATAGTTGATATTACTAGCAACTTAATATCACTGCAGTGGACTTGCGTGTGCTTAGCCAATCGCCAACGTAATTGAAGGTGTGGCGATTTAGTCATTTGTTGCCGTAGAATAATTGTTAAATTTTTAATTACATCGATGTCCTGTTTGATGGCCTTCAGTATTGCGGGCTATGAACTAGGGCAAGGTGAGTCCAATGAAGCAACGCACACAACCATTAATCTAAACTTTCTTTTCATCCAGAACAACCTTAACCGAATGGAATCCGAAGGGCCCTACCCGGACTCCGCTTATGCGCTTCTAAACCATGTCGGGCAACCGAGCGTCAAGCAGTTTCCCTGCCGCGGCGACGCCATGGTGCCAGTGGATGGCAGCTCAGAGAGCGAAGTTGTCAAGGTGGTTGAGCAGGCACCTTCCGAGAAGCGTCACCTGTGGTTCGTCTTCTCGGGCATGGGCTGCCAGTGGAGCGGTATGGCCAGACAGATGATGCAGTTTGACGTGTTTGCCCGCTCTATCCTCAAGTCCCATGATGTCCTAAAAGAGTACGGCGTTGACTTGGTTGATCTGGTGACTGGCCAGGAGACTCGGGAGAAGACCATGGTTTCAACCTTTGTGTCCATCACAGCCGTTCAAGTACGTGTGCTCGCCCTTCATACACATTCCGCACACAGGTGGGAGTTACTAAGCAAAACGGAATGGATAACCCGCTACGCATAAGCTTTGCAGGAGTGAACTTCTGCAAGGGCTCTGCACACTTACCGTTTGGCCCACTTGCACGAACCTGCGGCTTCAATGCAGTACCAATAATGACATACTTGCGCTCTTTATATCTCGTTCCACACTTATGCCCGCTCCCTTAAATGATCCTTGCAGTTCGTTACATTCACACCGCGCCTTTTTTGCTGTTCGTGTGACAGGTGGCGCTTGTGGACATGCTTCAAGCTTTGGGCATCCAACCAGACGGCATCATTGGCCACTCGATGGGCGAGGCTGGTACCGCGTACGCCGACGGAGGCCTGACCGCCGAGCAGGCCTTGATGTGCTCCTACTGGCGAGGCAGGTGCAGGTGCAGCCATGGCCGCTGTCGGTAAGTGCATGAGCCGCCGTGGTGGCTCAGTTATTATGCCGTCCGGCTATTGACCCGAAAGACGCGGGTTCGATTCCAGCCTCGGCGATTGATTTCGACGTAGGCGATATTCTAGGGGCTCGTAGTCTGTGCGATGTCACTTCACGTTAAAAAACCTCGTGTGGTCGAAATTTCCTGAGCCATTCACTATGGCGTTCCTCATAGCATGAGGTGGTTAGGGACGCTAAAAAACCGCCCATAAACCATTAGCTGCACGAGGCCTACAACACGACTTCCGACATATTCTAGCCATGCAGTTCATACGTTAATACTCGGAGTGTAGAATTTTACATTCATCCTTTCCTCTAACTTGGGATACTAAGCGGCACCACCAGTTGCAAAGCAAGGCTCCTCTATGTCCTCTCGTTGGGAGTTACAGACTTCCTATCTTATAGAGATTGCTAGCTCTCGATTATGTGTGAACACTGTAGCTCTAATGAATTCATTCCACTTCTTCTTTGCCACTGCACTTCCTTGACAATAATCCAACGTCTCAGATAGTAGCACAGCCGACTTGAAACTCGCGTCCGCTAACAGCGTCTAATATTCCGGCATCATGACAAGGGCTTTTGTGAGTACAAAGCGCAGATATATTCAAATATTTTACGTCGAGAGGTTTCAGCGTTTGTCTCTAGACACAGTGTAGTTTTTTTATTGATCTTAAAAGACCAATATTCAAGCCGATGTACTATTTCTACAGCAGAATCACATTTTTGCGATAAAGTTTCTTCATGTCGAGGTTAGCCAATCGGTCCCTCTCTGGTTCACCTCTCCACCTCTCCTTTTTCCGCTCTTGATCTCTTCTATTGGCAGTTCTATTTTCGCAACAGAGTTTCGATAGAGGCGGAACGCAAAAGGAGCTAGAGTGCTGTGCGATGTCAGTCCACTTTAAAGACCTCGAGTGGTTGAAATCACTCTGAAGCCACACACTACGACACCTCTTTGCTTTGTGAAAAATTGTGAACAAGGGAGCCGTAGCGCTCCCGAAACGTCATTTTTGTTTTTGTTTGACCATGGTCAGTGACCAGTGAATCTCATCAAGCCATGATTCCTGACCAGACGGTATGCCGTCGAACCCTTGACTACTATAATTTTTCGTTTGGGAATCTCTCGGCAGTGATCGCTGCATCATCTCTACCACACTTGCACCGCAAAAGCCCAGAATCCGCCAGGCATATATATATCGGATTGGTAAAATTTCCGCTGTCTATGTGATGAAACTGTCGCCTCTCAAATCATCATTTTCATTGAGTGGATTACCCATATCGAAGAGGATATTTCCACTGTAACCAGAGGCTATCATCACGCATGAGATAGATATCCGCTTGCTCGAGATCAATGAAGCCCACGCAAGTCTCACGAGGCGCTGGAAAACAGAAAGATTCAACCGCATACTTCGTCGCAGGATACCACAGTTGGGGCGGCTGATAGAGGATAGCGCTCTCAGTCTTACCCACCAGCAATGTGGCAGATCGGTGATAACATGCGCGACCTACTCTGTTCGACCAAAACCTGCCATCACCTTTTGACTTCTACTTGATTCAGTCTAGGTGAATTCATCCCCACAGGCGCATTTACAGGCGCCATTCACCAGTACGCTGGTGCTGACGCGGACATGCTTGCAGATCTCTGCGCCCTCTACATCAACACCTCTGATACCGGCCCTCTCTCTACGTACGAAGGCCTCTCTAACGAAGCCTTGGACGCTGGCATCATTTAGTCAGCGGTCCGCTGTGCGTTCGGTCAGCTTCTCCTCAATTCGGCACCGGGACTAGGTAGCATATAAACCAGTGGGTCAGGAAACCTAGACTTTCCATCTGCTTGCGCCCTCACGCAGCTCATGAACAATTTCTTGGCGGAGGGAGAGCTCACCGAAGAGTGGAAACACGCTAGAGCCATGTTGACCCCCACCCTACCAAGTCACGGGGCATTGAGAGCTTCCCTAACCTCGGTTTCCGTCACCTCGTGCGTTGCGAAGTTGAGAATATTAATGATATTAATACATCTATTATTTATTTGATGCAGCATGTAATAGTTGACCATCTGCAGTATTACGCGGAGCTATACTATCTCATCCCCCCCCCCCTCGTGATAGGCTTCCTAGAACACATGGCTGCCCCGGACGTACTGCTTCAAATTTCTCAGGACATTCTCAGCCCGGCCTACAGAGCCGTTACGAGAGCTATACTAGGACTCAACCTCACGAAGGTGTTTTACAACGTCTCCAATGAGGCGACTCCCAACAGACTCTCAGTACTGAACCCTGATGAACGAGCATCCCGTTACATTACAGCGTTTTTCTCTGACCGCGACGCGAAACTGACACCCCGGCAATTTCAAATCTCACTCCATCCCTCTCTGCAGCTAAAGCCTCCCCCCCCTCCCTCCCTAAAAGGCTCAGTGCCCCCTCCTTTCGTACTGAGCCTCAGATTGCACTGCGGCAGAAACTTGCACATACTCTAACCTTCATAATTATCTCTATGCGAACGACATCACCCTGTGCGCATCCACTTGCAGTGATGCAGAGGGAGAAGAAACCTTGCAATGGGCGGTCGATGTAGCGCCTCATGCCTCAAGGGCAAAACTTGAATGCTCACCCCAAAAATGCGAACTTCTACTACTCTCTAGCACCCTGACGAAAAGAGGCCCCAGTAATCCGGGTTATGGAGGGGCAGCCGGAATTAAGGACGTCAGGACTATCGGGGTACTGGGGATGCTCAAAGTAGGAAGTCTTGGCTCGACTAACTAATCACGTATCACAAACTGTCCACCTGACGAAAAGCATCGCCACTCACCGGCAGGGCATGATGGAGGCCTACCTCCGGCGTCTTGTCCAGGCATTCGCCCCCTTAGCTGAATCGCCTGCACTCGCACCTACATCTACTGCATGGCAGCCTAACGCCGCGAAGTGATTGGTCTCATCCTACAGGCATACCGCGCAGCCTTCCACCTACCACACACTTCCACATCCAGAAATCTGGCCCTGAGGATGCACAACAGAGCCCGGGATATCTGGGAGGCGTATCTTTCAACGTGATAAGAGCATCTTTCCCGAGCACGGGCGGGGCACTTGATCCTTCAGCGACTGAACATTGGATACGTGTAACACCACTTGGACGTGATGCATTTCCCCCCTCACATTGACTAAGGAATGGAAAAGCCTACTCTACCCCGTAAAATGTGCACCACGTGGTGCACGTACCTGTGCACCACGAAGTGTGACGCAGAATACAGCCAATGCATTAAACAACAAGTAGAGACACTACCACAGACCAGTACACATGGGCACCACTGAACACCCCGACCGCCCGGCGTTTGCCCTATCCGCGGCGACTGAGTCTGGTGGGCTCGTATTGGTGGCAACAACGTATGCCAGATCAGCAAAAAGGGAGAGGAACCAGGAATAGCTTTCGCTATAATTTCGGCTGATGCCCGCTTCATCCCGAGCGATTCTAAAACAGCCGTACGCAACTTTGTGAAAGGCCGAGTCTTTATCACTGCCTCTCCATTCTCCCTTCTGCGCAACACCACTACCCCCTTCATCCCAACTCACCTGAATGGGTTCCAGCCCACTCCTCCAACTTAGGCAATGAGCCCACTCAGAATTCTGCCCAAGAATTTTTCAGACGGGCTGTGGGCGACTTTAACCTGCGTTGTTAGACGGATCGGTTGGTCTCATTCCATAATGTCACCTGAATACAACAGACTCGATTGAAAGCTCCCCCCCCTCCCCAACCCTGACAACCACCTGGTGCCGCCTTCAAACCTACCCACTCTGTTCCACTCTCATTTTCTCTCTCGCGTCGCGTACTCAGGCTAATATTCTATCCTCAAAATACGCTAGTTATTAGGTAACAGCCACCCTGGATCATATAATTTGCTGTGTGCGGAAGATGCACCTCCCCCGAACTTAATACAGCTCCGAACCACCGAACAGTTGGAGGCAGTGCTCCTCAGCTCCAGCCCGAAGACCCAACTCCGGGCCGCGGAGCGGGTTTTCAAGGTCGCCGAGGACCAAGGGTACTCGGTCGCCTAGCATGGACTCACGACCACCAACACCGGATCCACAGGCTGAAAAAATAAATCTGTATCCGCCTCCGTTTGTCACATGACACCCACAGCGAGGCCGATGTTAGTTTAAGAAATGTACTCTAAAACCCTATTGCAAGTTCGGGGTGAGATCCTATCAGCCAAAAGAGAAGCACTTGCCCAGGTTACCGAACAACACCCGTTAGTGCTCTTGATCGTCTGGGCGCAATCCAATTGTGACGTCAGCGTCAAACACCACATTCACATGGCCGGCCGCGGGAGACTGAAAATATATTGCAGAGAACTCATGTCGTTCATAGAATGCAAATTTAAGGCCACGACATAAACAGGTCTGTTCCTTTTCTTACCGTTCCGTTAGGTTATTCCGGAGCCCAAGCCTCGCAGCGAGCGTTGGATCAGTTCGTCGGTTCCGCAGAGCCGCTGGAATGAACACGTCGCCCAACTCTGCTCTGCAGAGTACCACGCCAACAACTTCCTCTCACCGGTGCTGTTCCATGAGGCTCTTCAGCATGTGCCCGAGGATGCCATCGTGGTAGAGATCGCGCCGCACTGCCTCCTGCAGGTAAGCCAGACGACGAACAATGTGGTCGCGGTTCAGCTAGCTGCGTTCCCCTTAAGGACCTCTAAAAAGTAGAAATAAATGACATGTAATAACTCTAAGAAACGAGAAGCGTGATCCGGACATACTATGCGAGCTATTGGAGAACTTCCACAGTCCGATTCTGGTCCCAACTTTGATGTGCCGAGACCCTTAAAGGTTTATGACATGTGTCACTCTTACCTCTGCGCAATTGGCCTCATAGACGCTTCAGTGAGTGTTTAGCGACTCTATTGCCGCTGTATATATTCTGGTATTGTGCTGGCAGTAGTCCTTTATAACAAAGCAATCGAATTTGCCCAAATCCTTCTCCCAGTTGTGCCACCTACCAACGGCTGGGAAGGATAGCATTGCGAAACGAATGACAGTCAGCCACTTCGGCTAATTTGGCTCTCCGGAACTCGATAAGCGATTTCGACATCCATTGCTTTCGCCAACGCATTTCACTTTCTCCAGGATATTTGGCCTCAGTTATCTATAACCTTTCCTTTGAATTTATAGCTCTCTTTTTTATCTTCTTCCGGCAGGCTATCCTGAGGCGTGACCTTGGCGCCGGCGTCAACTGTCTGGGCCTTATGAAGCGCAACATTGACAACGTGGAATTCTTTCTTGGCTCGCTGGGGAAGCTACACACTCTGGGAGTACAGATGGACCTGTCTCCGCTTTACCCTCCGGTTCCGTGGCCGGTTCCGCGTGGCACACCAAGCATCTCGCACCTGGTCAGCTGGGACCACTCGGAAAACTGGACTGTCGCTGAGTGGAAAGATTTCCCCTTGGCTGTCCAAGTGAGAGAAGGAACATTTATCTCGGATAAAAAGCGAAAGAGTTCATAGGCGCTGCAGGTGGACGCATTGAACAATGTAGCCAAGCCTACCGAAAAATAGGACCCTCAATTACGCTTGGTGAAATAGGATGAGCGGACGAGTTCACTGAAAGGTGGAATGTCCGGGCACACATCACGTTGGGAGGGTAGACATGAAGTTTTTAATTGTGTTCTAGAGCCAGCCCAATTCAGGTTCGTATCATGTGGGTGATGAAATATTGAGGGCTTGGTGAATACCTTTGCCTTCGAGAACTTTCTGTCATACAGTTACGCAGAAGATACTGCTACTGTTGTGGCGTGATAGCCGGTACCTGCTAGCGAAGCGGGTATACACGTGTCACCTCCCTTCCTTTATTCTACTATCGAAGAACACCTAAAGAATTGTGTCCAGTTTGTACGTTTACCCAGAAACTTCGTAGTTAAAGAAAAATTCGCCCTGGTCCGGTGTTCGAACCCGGGATCACCGCTTCACCGGACCAGTCGCTCGACCAATATAGCTAGCCGGGACGACAAGCTTATGGTAGGGCGACAGGGAATTGATCAATAACTCGAAATGGGAACAGTGTTTTTAAAATGTTTTAGGGGAATCCCTCAAGGTGGAGTAGATTTCTAAAAAGGGAGTAATTACTCATTGACGTCTACCCGAGCGCAGCCTTACGGCTACAAAGGAAAGCTTTCCTTTCTACTCCACCTTGGGGGATTCCCCTGAAACATTTGACCAACGTTTATCCTTGTGTGAAGATTGTGCAGCCAGTGTAAGTAAGTGCACACGACGTTTGTATGTTTTTACAAAACCAGATGCATATCACTAAGTTATTTTTAATACCCTGATTTTTGACGAGTGCTATAGCAAGATGCTGATGTTGCTGCTGCGCCCGGCAGCTGTGCCCTTGTGAAGAGAATACGAGTACGATACTGGCACCTGGTGTCCCAAGATGGCGCCTGCAAAAGGAATTTACGCTCTCGGGGATGTAGAGCGCTACTTCTGAACGTAGGAGCATTACCGTGTTCCATGAAATATTTTTCGTGGAGGCGTTGGATTCGATCCCTGACGTGGTCATGTGAGCCACAGTAAATTTTGGCCTTGGCTCTGCAGCCTACCTTTCGAAGTTGTTGCGAAATAATAACAACTTCCTCATGTGCTGAAAAACATTCAGCTATTCGTGTCATTCCGTACCTCTTTCCTTACGTCGGGCATTTGGCCTTCCCCGCAGACAGTCTTCACTGTGGACATGGAGACCAACGGGGACGACAAATACTTGGCCGGTCACCAGATAGACGGACGAGTGTTATATCCCGCCGCTGGCTACATGGTGCTTGCCTGGAAGTGTTTGGCCAGCCACATTGCAAAATCCTTCCACCAGGTTCCTGTGATCTTTGAGGATGTGAACTTTTGCCGAGCTACTATCGTGCCCAAAACCGGTGAGCGAGCATAGAGGGCCTCGTATAATTGCTATTCTGGGAAACTGGTTCACTTTGATATAGAAAACTCAAGGCGAGGAAGAAACCAAAATTTTAATCGACGGTCACCATTGTGTAGTGCGAAACAAAGCGATAGCTGTTATGTACTTATGCTTTAAGATATTTCGAGGTAGAGCAAATGAGAACGACTTCATGTGTAATTCTAGAGCGCCCTTTTTAGCTTTCGCATACACCCGTTTTTCAACTGGTTCCCCTCTCCATTCCGCCGCTCTAGGCACGCGACACCATTGATCACCTCTCCGGGTGGTTCTTGTGACAAATGATCACCGGCTGCGCATTCTTACGGTCTCGTCACACCCTCGTCCTTCCACAGCAACTGTGCGTCCCACCGGTTATGCCGACTACGACACACTATTGTTACAACTACTAGACGTACGCGTAAAAAAGGTACACGCCGCTTATAAGCTGCTGCTGCGAAATTTATTGAATTTTTACCTTTGGGTTTAATCTGGTTTCAACATCAGCAAGGTGGTGCACGAAACGCTGATGCCAACTGGAGTGATTATCAATTCTGGGCGGTGGTGTAGAGTAGGGGCACAGAGTAAGAAGGTGTTCGCAAGCGGTCTTGCCTCATGCGTTTTCAAGATCGACCGTTCAACCATCGGTGTAAGGCGACAGTCTGGCGTGACAGGCACAATGAAGGAAACGTGCGAAAGGGATGACTAACTGCTGGACGCGTTGTAAATCTCATGGGGACGTCACTAGTGGCGAGTGTTCCGACCAGACACGGTGGTGCGCCGCAACTGCCCTCTCTCCTTTTTTTTCTTGCACTTCGTGTTACGAAGATTCCGACGACAACAGCGCTCAACAGGGAAACATGGCCCTAACAGCTGTCACTGTGAAAAAATACTCGGCGCCTTTGTTCCATTCTGCGGCGAGAAAGCAATGCGACCTTTTTACCCCATCTAACATCTTTTCCCGTACTCGTTAGTTTCGAGTCTCGATTCTCATTATTCCTTGTCTGCACGTTATAAGCGAAGTAATTTTGGCAGCGACGGCAGCTCGAGCAACACGTCCGTAACGCCGCTCTTCTGCACATGCAGGTTGATCGGTGCCAGCCGGAAATTCTTGCGGCTGCCTACCCACCTTCGTGCTTTTGCAAGCCTTTTCTGCCGAAGACTGGACAGTAATTTTGATTGCCAGTCACCGTTCTCAACGTTCCGGACCATTCCGGACCATTCGGCGGCGCGTCTGCGACCGCTCCTGGCAACCATTTCGCCACCAGCAGAGACATCTGTGTTCCGGACTGCTGCAGGGGGGCGTGTTTCGTCACGCATTTTGGCAGCGACGGCAGCTCGAGCAACACGTCCGTAACGCCGCTCTTCTGCACATGCAGGTTGGTGACCGTCACTTATCTTTTCCACGCGGTTATCACGCGCTTTTGCTGCCGTTGCTGCCAACTTGCTACAGTGTTCAGTGCTTTAACTGCGAGCCATGCCTCGGTGCTGTACTTGTCGCGTGGCGCTTCGTGATGACGAGCCTTCAATAGTTTGCTGTGACTGCAAATTTCATTTTCATGCTGTTGAGTGTTCTGGTATGACTGAAGAAGTGTTCAACTCTAAAAAAAGCAAAAAGTCCTGGAAATGTGCAATGTGCAGGCCAAGTGGCGCTCGGGACGACGGTCCCGTGGCTTTTGGAAAGGAGGACGCTGAACTAAAGTCCCTCGTATTAGAGATCAACCGGAAATTGTCATCCCTTCTCCCACTAACAGACAAAGTAGATGGCATTGAACAATCGATCCAGATGTTATCGAACCAGTTCGATGCAGTGCAAGAAAAGTTAAAGCAACAGGGAAATGAAATAAAAGGCATTAAGGCACGAATTGACCGAATTGAGAGAGAGGAAGACGTTGGGGGCCTGGCGCGACTGCAAATGGATGTTGACGATCTTGAGTGGCGGAGTAGGCGGTTAAACATTGAAATACATGGTCTAGCGGAATCTCAAGATGAAGACCTCCTTGCTAAAGTCAATGAACTTGCGGACGAGTTGAACATGCATCAACTCGTAAAGGAGGACGTTCTGGCTGTTCATAGGCTGCCCGCGAAGCCCGGGTACACAAAAGCCGTGATCGTGAGGTTTGCGCGCCAGGACCTAAGAGATGCATGGTTGGAAAAAAGAAAAGCTCTGAGGGATTCTGAAGGAAAGAGATATATCACAGAAAACATGACAAAGCGTTCAAAAGCGCTCCTGGTAGCTGTCAAGGCATGGGCTAAATCGCATGACTATGACTTTGCCTGGCACTCAAACGGAAAGGTCCTGGTGCGCAGAAGGCCTGGGGACTCCGCCGTAGTCATCAAATGTGAAAGTGATCTCTCAAACCTGGTCACCTGAGTCCTGTGTCTGTGCTGTGTTGCCTTTGTTCTGTCTAAATTCCAAGTTCAATGGCGCATTTGGGATACATATCTTTGGATGCGCTAACCAAAGAATATGGAAATAGAGACACTCTCCTGCGTTGTTTCCATTTAAACGTTCAGTCTCTACAAAACAAAACTGCTGAACTTGAGTGCTTATATAACAGAATACAATTGCTTCAATACCGAGACCTGGCAAGCTCATGAAACGGATGCGTTTTACCTTCCTAACATGAAAACATTTTATGTTCATAGAACCAAGCGCCGTGGTGGGGGCGTATCTCTTCTTGTAGAAAACTCCTTACAAGCCCGTTCATTGGCAGACTTCTCTGCTGTTACAGATAGTTATGAAATTGTGTGTGTGCAGGCAAAAGATATCGTTATTGCAGCATGCTACCGTCCTCCAGATGGCAATGTGTGTGATTTTTTTGAGTTCCTGGACAATATGTTAACATTTGTAAATGAAAATCATTATAATGTCATTATTGGCGGTGATTTTAATATTGACATGTCATGTAATACCTCCAGAAAAGTTGAATTTGAAAATCTGCTTAGTAGCAATGCCTGCTCTAACCTTATAAATATGGCTACTCGGTTGACACCTACTTCAGAAACTACTATAGATTTGTTCCTAGCTAATTATGATATAGGGTCCATCACTACAGCTATTCTTCCCTGTTCCATTAGTGACCATATGGCAATATGTTGTAAGGTTGACACTAATCCGTTTAATACAACAGAGAGCCCTGCGATGTTTTCTCAGTTGATTTCACAGAAAACACTAGACTCTTTCCGTACAGAGTTAGAAACCACAAGCTGGGACTACATCCGGAACATTGCTGATGCAAATGCTGCATATGAAGCGTTTATGGGTCGTTTCTTATGTATCTATAAAAAGTATTTCATTCGTAAGGAACGTGTAAAAAACAAAAATTATAAAAAACCTTGGATGACCCGTGAACTTCATAAAAAAATCCATAAAAAAGATCGACTTTTCAAAAAATTTATGAATTCCCGTAATGAGGCGGACCTTCTAGCTTTTAAACGTTTCCGTAATGTTTTAAATAAAGAACTGAAAAAGTGCAGGGACGCCTACAACTTTCGTTACTTTTCTAAGTGCTCAGGTCGAATGAGTGAATTATGGAGTAAAATGAATGCTCTTATGGGACGTGGGCAGGAAAAAGATTCCGTAGTAGAGATTATTCATGACGGAAAAACGCTGAGAGGGGACGCAATGGTTAATGCTATTAACGAGTTCTTTGTTAACAGGAATGTGACTGCACGCCCTTCAGGAAACAACGCAATGCAAGGTATAGCTAACAATAATACTTTTTTCTTAGAACCAACGGACATTCAAGAAGTTTGCTCTGTGTTTGCAAATTTGAGAAATTCGCGTAGCTGCGACGCTGACGATGTGCAAATTAGTCCAGTGAAATATGTCCTTGACGTTATAACTCCCATATTAACCTACATATATAATCTTTGCCTTTCAACTGCAGTTTATCCAACAAAAATGCAAGTGGCTCGAGTGATTCCGCTATACAAAAAAAAAGGTGATAACCGAGAAGTTTCGAACTACCGCCCCATATCAATATTGCCTGTGTTTTCTAAAGGTCTGGAAAAAATCCTATTCAAACAACTTTCACGTTTCTGCCACAAATATGATATAATCACAAAATCGCAGTATGGCTTCCAAAAACATCGGTCCACAGAACTGGCACTTCTTGATCAAAAAGAATACATTTTGCAAAACTTCGAGGATAAGAACTACGTTCTGGGGATTTTTGTTGACTTTACGCAGGCTTTTGACAACATTAATCACTCTTTTCTTTTTGATAAATTACATCACTACGGTATCAGAGGACATGTACTTAATATGTTAATTAGTTATCTCTCTCACAGAAAACAATTTGTTCAAGTAAGCCATTTAATATCTAATCAGAAAGCAATAGTCGCAGGCGTACCTCAAGGAAGTATTCTTGGTCCCTTACTCTTTAATTTATACATTAATGATATAGTATGTATATCATCTGACCTGAAGTTTGTTATATATGCAGACGACACTAGTATATTTGTGCCTTCATCCTCTTGTGCTGACGCGTTCGTTAAAGGAAACATAGCCTTAAAAAAGTTGGAAGCTTGGACAGACAGTAATCAACTGAATATCAATACAAAAAAAACAAAAGCAGTAATTTTTCACCCCAAGGGTAAGCAGCTATCTACCGATTACGATCTTCTGTTTAGAGGTACAAGGATTGAGGTGGTCGAAATAATAAAGGTATTGGGCGTTTTCTTTTCCAAGACGTTGCAATGGGATGACCACGTAAACCATATTTTGCAGAAATTATGTTCCATAACAGGTATACTCAGTCGAAATCGCTATGTCTTTCCAATGTCTGCAAAACTAGCCATTTATTATGCCTTATTTTCTTCCTACATGAACTATTCTCATTTAGTCTGGGGCACAACGACCGACAAAAACATCAGTAGTCTTTTAAGGATGCAAAAAAAGGTTTTACGGATCATTAATAATTTGCCTAAGTTTTACTCAAGTAAACTTATCTTCAGAAATCTTAAGGTCATTCCAATAACTAAAATGTATCATTATAAACTCCTACGCGAATATAAACTCACCATCAAGGAAAATCAAAGGCTGTTTTTGGACATATCGAACTTAGAATTAATAGGCAACGCGGCCTATAATACGAGGACAACAGACCGTTGGAAAGTGCCAAAATGCCGTACGAACTATGGGTTTCAGAGTCTTAGGAATAACCTGCCTCGATTACTAAATGAACATATTAAAGCGGAAACAGATGTTTTAGGACTAAATTTCCGGAACCTGAAGGCGTTGTTTTATTGATTTGCATGTCCCTAATACACACCACACATTTCATAAACAAAACACCTTGTACAGATATTTAGCCACTGTTTCATTATAACTGCATGTCTTTATTCCCGACCGTTCCATGAGCTTGTCGCCATATCTTTCATAAAAATGCCAAGTTATAATTTTGTTTGTTTCTGTATATATCTGTATATTTTGTTCTGTACATTTGTTTTTGGATTGTGTTGCTTCGTTGCTGTCAATGCCAGGGGGGACCAAGATTTTTTTTCAAGCCGTAAAGGAATGGTTTTTCTTCTTGGCCCCTTTCACAATGTGTACGTCATGTTGTGAAAAACAAATAAAATGAATGAATGAATGAATGAATGAATGAATGAATGAATGAATGAATGAATGAATGAATGAATGAATGAATGAATGAATGAATGAATGAATGAATGAATGAATTCGCTTCTGTTGATTTTTCTTTTTTATCTAGTGCCCCAGTATAATCGATGCTTGGTTTACTTTCTTATATCACAAAAATGCCTTATTTCGAGATGCCACCTCTGAATTGAAGCTAACTTTGCACTGATGAATCTTTTGTATGCTATATAATGCATACCACTGAAGCCGCTGGGAAATCAAGTCCCTAAAGAAGGCGATGATCTTAGCGTGGCAGGGGTTATCTCCACTTACTCTAAAATCGTGTCCTTTACGCTAATCTGGAAAACAAACAAGAGCCTTGTAGTTCATCTCTCGCTTTGTGGGACTCTGTTTTCCTACAGGAGTAAAACTCAGTGTCTATTCAATACAAAGCAGGTATCTGCGTCATATGTGGTGATTGTTTTTATGGTTTAAATTTTTACTTTAAAAACTGTTAGAGCTGTTTTGGTGTGGCCTGTGCAGGAGGATTCTACAGCAATGCAGACATGAAGTACTTTACAGATTGTAATTGTCAAGCGACTAATCAAGTAATATTAAATAATCGCATTTTATATTTTTTATCCTAGGACGCGAACTTTCATGTGAAATCGAAGACAATCAACAAAGAGGCGGGAAATTTTTAAATTTTGATAATCGGCTTATGATTTGAAATGTCGAGAGTGAAAAATACGCCTTTAAAAGCTCGATAAATTGTCTTTGCTACGCGGTAGAATTTCAATGGCGTTGCTGGAATTTCTAATGCCGTGATTACCGACGCTTTTTGCGTCTTTAGAAATGTGGAAGACGTTAACGTGATTTCGGCAGCGAAACCGCCAGCAGAGACGCTCTTTTATAACTGTGCCACGCGGGAAGAGAAACTCAGCTAACTTTCTCAAGCGCATTTTTGATGCTCACTTTTTTAGTTCGTAATGCCAATTTTGAATATTTAAAAAAGTGGTCCCACCTGCAATGTTAGCTGCCTTCGATGCAGAAATATCATGTATGCCCTAAAAGAAAAAAGTAAAAACCTGATTAGGCTGTCAGTTGGTCGTATATTAATCGGAGTCTAGTATAATGTACATGACGCCCGCTTCGCTGCTCAGTCCCTTCTGTACAGACCGAGTCGGCGTATACCTTACGGTTTTCAAACAAAAGGTCTGTACACGTCGGAGGAAAAACTGGAGGCGACACTTAAGCTTCACCTTAAGGGTATTAGGCGGTAGCTTTAATTCTGGACTTTACATTGCAATATCGCTCATGTCTTCATGCTACTTCTTACGCAGTGTAGCAGCGTCTAAGAGATGCGCCACTGCCCAGCAGTGGCAAGTGCTGCTGTTCATGGCACTTGTGAGACCCAGGTTGCTCTGCCCCCTGTAAACGTGGTCAGCTTGGTGACCGTTTGGTGGCCAGGTTGTGACGAAACCACAAAAACGCGTGATCTAGCTGGCCCGCCTATGAAACCGGAGCGGCTGGTTGCTACACTCTAAACAGAAAAGAGTTAAAAGAGAGTAAGCTGCTCGGATGATGGGCACTGGGCAACACCCTCCAATGGGAAATTCTTCTAGTTGTCAAGTATTAAGCATTTCGCCGAAAACTTTGGCGAGAATATCTTGGCTGAATGACCGTTAGTCATAGTACCATTGGGACATAGCTTCTGTGCTTACACCAAAGCCGACGTAATCTTGATAGGACTTCACCCGCTGCCAGGTTTGAGCCTCAGTAATACTTTGTCATAACCAACACTACACAACCAGCACAGCCAACCTTCTTGTTCCCGCTGCACTTGCGGCCCTTTTTGCCATGCATCTGGAAGCGACGGGGTATTCATGACCTTCTTTTAGTGTAGATGGCAGGACTTCTTTAACTCTTCAAGGGATCGTACTTGTACTCCATTTGCGAATGCCTCCTTTTTAGAAAAGGGAGTGCTCTAGAGGACAGTTTACTCTCTTTTTAATCACATTTAGGCGTATTCGTGTTTAGAGTGCCGAGTGTACGACGGTTCGAACGGTTGACGCCGACGCTGACGTCAACGCGAATACCGACGCTGACGACGGCACCGGAAAATTTTTTTCCGACTTGGGGTAGCTAACGCTCTTGCGGTAAAAGTCATGCATATTGGCAGGGACACTGAACGCAACCATAAAAGCATGGAACTTTAATCGCAAGGATTTCACAACGCTACTGCAGTCTTTCATCCGAATATCAAAATTGAAAAGCAGTGAAGTTTCCACTGTGTCATACAGGTTATCGTGTTTCCATTTTCGACTAGAGTGTATTTTTATTCTTATTTCTTAAGGGGGGAAGGTGTCTCGTGAATGCCAACGTAGCTATGAATTTTTTCACTAGCCGTTTTCCCCAGAAGAGCGAGAGGAACCAACAGCACAAGAGGAGTGATAGAAGGGCCATAATTACTAAGGTGAAGCAGCTCTGAGGGGAAGGATGCCCGAGAACCTTACTTACGAAGCAACAAAAGTTTTCTTTAATGAAGTCCTACCATTTGCACTAAAAGAAGGTTTTGACGTCGCGTCGTTTCCAGATGCAAGGCAAAAACGGCCGCAAGTGCAGTAGGAACAAGAAAGAGTTCACCTTAGTGTTGGTTATGACAAAGTATGACTGAGGCTCAAATCTGGCAGCGAGTAAAGTGCCCTCAAGATTACGCAGGCTTTAGTGTAAGCAGAGGAGCTACGTCCCATTGTTACTGTCATTAACGTTCGTTCAGCGAAGGTATTATCGCCAAAGTTGGCGGCGAAATGTGTTATATTTGACACCTGGGAGAATTTCCCATTGGAGGGTGTTGTCCAGTGCCCACCATCGGCTGATGCAAACACTCAGCAGGTCAAGAAGTACTATGGTTTGGGTTAGTTAGTTCATAACTGTTGTTGATGTCAGGACGGTGCGAATGGAACAAGGACGAGAGAGCCTGAAGAAAGGCGCCTGTACTGTTGTGTTCTTGTGCTTCTCTCATCCTTGTTCCATTCGCGCCGTCCTGGCATGAACTCAGCAGATGATGGAACAGATGTACTTGTTCTTAAAAGTTAGAGCAGGTCGTGACCACTGAGTCTGATCATGAAAGGGAAATAACTAGAAGAATAAAAATGGGGTGGAGCGCATATGGCAGGTTCTCTCAGATCATGAATCGCAGTTTGCCAATATCCCTCAAGAGAAAAGTATACAACAGCGGTATCTTACCGGTGCTCACCTATGGGCCAGAAACGTGGAGGCTAACAAATAAGGTTCAGCGTAAGTTAAGGACAACGCAGTGAGCTATGGAAAGAAAAATGATAGGTGAAACTTCAAGAGATCGGAAGCGGGCGGAGTGGGTGAGGGAACAAACGCGGGTTAATGACAAACTTGTCGAAATCTAGAGGAAGAAAGGGGCTTGGGCAGGGCATATAATGCGAAGGCAAGATAACCGCTGGTCCATAAGGGTAACGGAATGGATTCCAAGAGAAAGCAAACGTAGCAGGGGACGGCAGAAAGTTAGGTAGGCGGATGAGATTAAGAAGTCTGCGGGGATTCGGTGGCAGGAGGTGCCAAAATACAGGATTAATATAAAAGACATAGGAGAGGCCTTTGCCCTGCATAGGGTATAGTTAGGCTGATGATGACGATAATAAGCAGTTTCAGAGGCAGGAAATGGAGTTACGAATAGGACAGTAGGTAAATCCTTACACACAGCTTCGCACTAACTATCTAAAGTTTTCGGGGCTGTCAAACGCTGGATTATTTTGTGGCACCCACTGACCGAAGAAAAAGAAGAGAACAAAAAAGTGGCCGAAGTAAAAGGGAGACTTTCGAATAGAAAAACGCAGGTATCAATCTTTTAGGTGCCGATCTATTGAATGTGCAGTGAATGAGAATGAATGGTGTATCTCGCAATCATTGCCTATCTGAAGAATGCAAAGAAGATTATAAACCTCTCCTGTCTTCCGTTTCTTATAACATTTTAGGATCTTACAGTGATTAAGAAGCGGTTTGCTTAAGTTTTTCGCAACCGTTCGCATCATGCGCGTTCAGTCTGTGTGCGCACTCTGTGTGATTGCTACATGTAACATTGCTTTACGTCTCTTGCGCTCGTGTTTCTAAGCGAGTTCGCCTCGCATTCACAGATGCCAAGGCAGTATATTTTGCACCGTTACCCGCAAGTAAAGCTGTTATAAATTCTGAGGTCAGGCGAGCCTGCTAGGTAAGGCAGTACTTTTCCAGAAATGTGCACTTTAGCAGGTGGCAAATATAGTAAACGACATGTACCAGTGGGGCTCACCATATAGTTTCCACTAGTGAGGGTTTACCACGGAAAATGTGGTAGGGTTAACATCCAATACAACGCACGTTACCCTCAGCTGCTTACATCATAAGAAAAAAAAGTCTGCCCTTTCACTAAGGACGGTTGACCCCTGAAGAAACTGACCGAGTGAAAGTTGGTATATTTATGTACGACCTTGTGACAACGGATGCCACTAAATATAACATCAATTGTCATTGAGTGGCTTTTAGCCGTCTTGAGAAAGTTTAACTGTAAAGCAGAAAACTTCGGCATTCACAGGAAAGAAATGCGCGCTTTTAATTTTTTGGCCTTGTGATGACGCGCAAGTGTATGACGTAGCCATGACTGTGGCTGTGGCATTGAATCGAATTTTTTATGCGAAGCATATTAACGTAGGTTTCGGGCCTTCGCGCGGCGCCCGGCGGTGGCCACCATTGACCTTGAAGTGATATCGCATGATGTGACGTCACGTGATGACGTCACACCGGCTGCAGATGGGGCCTCATATCGCGCCGTCGGACGTCGCCCGGCGGAGGCCTCCACGCTTCGGTTCGCGCCGTCGTGCGCGACGCGGCGGCGTCGCCACCATCGCTGCATCACGTGATATGTGACGTCACGCCAAGGATGAAGCGGCGCGCGCCTGCCGTTGCGTCAGTCTCTGTGCCCGCAACCGCGCCAGCGTCTTTGCGCCGGGCGTGTATGCGGTCAAGATGCCTCCAAACGCTAAGGACGTTAATAATAAGAATGCAAAACGAAGGCTGCTTCGCATCCACTGGGCTTAACCTTAATAATCCTCCAACGTTTTGATTCTATCGCGGGTTTCTGCCCTAAGGATCTTCCATCGTTACAGCCAGGGACTGTTACAACAGATCGAACATTTCTAGTGCACCAAAAATTGCAATCTTGGTTGAGTTTATAGTTCTTTCAAACTGCTGTGTTGGCAGGAGATTGCACCTTTCTGTGAGGCGACGAAAACTTGCTGCGCAGTAATCAGTTTTTCTGGCAGGACGTTCCTTTTTTGACCTCAAGGATCAGGCAAAAATAATGTCAATTCTTTACCTAGCGCTCAACTTGCGTCTGTGTGCGCAGGACACGTGATCTTCAAAGTGAACATAATGGCGCAATCCGGGGAGTTCGAAGTTTGCGAGGCAAAAGAGGTGGTGGCAAGAGGCCGAATTCGCCTGGCCAAGGATGGAGAGACTGTGCTTGACAAAGATCCTCCTGGAGCCCCTGAGGAAGCGGTGGACTATGACCTTGACAAACAAGGCATCTACAAGGAACTCAGACTTCGTGGCTACGAATACAGCGGTGTCTTCCAGGCCATTCTCAAGGCTGACTTGAAGAGTAAGGTCTTCTCATGCTCCAAGCAGTTGTGCACGAAACTGGATGCATCAATGCGATAGTCAACAGTGCCGACCACTCACTAAAAATACAAAAGTCCTGGCAGAAATACACGCATTTTGCATTGTTAGTTTGGACTTCTTGAAACATAATGCACTATGCGATTGTTAGAAGTAAAATAAGAATCTTTGGTTAGAATGGCTCTCATGCAAAAATACATATCTCAGAATCTATTTTTTTTCGCTTTTTTTTTACTGACAAGTCGAAGCACTCTATGTAGCACCTTTGGTGAAGCATTAACGTATATCCGCATGCCACACCCGTATCGACATTAAGTACTAGGCGTACCTCTCGGCCGCACGATTTCTGAACCTCAGCGGAGAGCAGTGTCTGGAAAGGAAAATATCAACATAGGTGCACTGCCTACACTTACCCATGGAGTGCAACCATGCAGGCCAAGAAAAGAGTGTGAAATCAAAACATGGTGGTGAATTTTTTTGACGCAAGGAAAGCTTTGGCCAAACAGGGCCATGACCGAAGTTATCTTGTTCTTTTTAAAGTGGTCAAATACACACTTGTCAAGTCTTTAAAAACAAAACAGCGAAATAGACGAAGGAAGTAGAAAGAACAGCCACCACAAGCGCTGACTCGCAACTGATACTTCAATCACAAAACGCAGAGTAACCAGTATGTCACTTGTGAAAAAGTGGTGGTCTAAAAATTCTGCTTTCCTGTGGGAGTTCCTATATTGGAAAAACTGGGCGATGCTTGAATGTAAGCTTGAAGGAGCGTAAGCTATCTCTGAAAAAACTACTTTGTTCAAATAGAGCGAGCGATTGTAGTGAATGGCGTGGGTGTAAGCGTTTCCTTGACAAAACGACAATATTGTTTCTGCATCCTAATCAATTAACAAGGAAGGTGTCGGAGGCCTACCATATCTCCAAAACGAGCACACGCGTTAGTGATCCATCAGTTGCTCCAGAATAGAATCTCCGTTTTATTTTGTGTGGCACAGCATCGACCGCAACTAACATGGTTAAGTTAATTTCGCGGTTTTAGCAAGTTTTTCCTTTCGATAAGTCTGTTCGCACGCTGAGAAGGGTCTACAAAGTCTCTGCGGAGTACAACTAAGTAAGTGTTGAATTTCTATGCGAACATTCGCGTTAGACTGCAGAAAAAGGCAGTTCGAATAATCACGAATGTTCCATATGACAGCCACAAAGAGCCTATCTTCACAGAACTGAATCTAACACTTTTTTCTGGGAAATCTACAAGACAACGTTAAGAAAGCGTTCCCAGGCTGGTACTAAAATAAACAACAAAGCTCTTAGTAGTATCGCCAGTACATCACCTAAACTATTCACACGGAACACTCGCCATCTTCAGCAACGGGAAATTCCACGCCTGCGCACTAATATGGGCAACAAATGCTAAAATATCTTCTCCCAATTTTTCTGAATGAGCGAAGTACTTGTGATTTACCAGATGTGTGAAACTGTATGATCGTGTACCTATGCTTGCTGTACATTGCCATGTACACGGGGCCGCTGACCCTGTCAAGCCCATATTGAGGCTTTTTGTCTGCTATTCCTTAACACCGTTGATGTTGAAAATAAACTGATTGATTGATTGATTGATTAAATACGCGGGCAAATGACAACGCTTAACGCCTTCCTGTCGCACGCTTCGTCTTCTCTGCTCTAACGATCGTGATAAGTAGTTTTGGGTTGATTCATCGCATCTATCTATTTGTGCCTCGTCTTGATTTCTGGGCTTGTGCAATGCGGTTTTAAGTCGCTGCCCATTTAACAGAGCCGTACGCCAAGCTGAAATGGGAGGAAAACTGGGTCACCTTTCTGGATGCTATGCTCCATCTGAGTGTGCTGGCCTACCCTTGGAGAGCGACTGCGCTGCCTGTGAGGATTCAGTCATGCCGGATCGACCCGAAAGTCCACGCTCAAGTCGTGGAAAATGTTGGAGACGCAGGTAAGTTCTAAACCCTCCAGGAGAACCACTAGAAAGGAATAATGGTCTACTATAACTTTAGCCCTCGCACGAACATTGAGCTTTTAGATAAAGCATCCTGCTGAGAAAAGTAGCTGATGTAGGAGTAGAAGGTCCATTATAGGCAATGTTGGCCGTGGTATGCCTTTGTAGGCGGTATTCAGCCGCAGTTTACTTACTTTTTTTCGCAAGAATTGTATAAGCTGATGCTTGTCCACTGTAGCCTACTTTGTGTGTTTTATGTGTTTTGTTTTGTTTTATGGCGCATAAGCGACTAAGGCTATCATGCGCCAAGCTCAGATACTTTGTAATGTTTATATACTGCCTTGCGTCCGATACCTAGTTCCCAACACGGACGTGATCGGCTCTCGCAGGGAACGATATGACGCGTATGATAATTTTTTTGAGCTCATATGTTGTACACTTTCTGTAAACCACAGCTGCCTTCAAAATTTGTAGTAATCATTTCTTGTTCAGGAAAAAAAATTGCAGCACTATTAAGTAAGCAACCATCGCCTTCTGATCATAAATATAGTTTTGAATGAGAGACTCAGTGCGGCAGTCCGGTTTCTACGAATTCATTAATTTTTTGGCTTGCTATGTTAGTAGCCAAAAATAGCCGCATATCGAGATAGGTAATACATTTTTTCCTACTCCTCTTGTACTATCGTACAATTACGCAGGTGTGGACGCCGTCCGCAACTCGGACCTCAACACTTGTCGTGCTGGTGGTGTCGTAATGCGCAAACTTAGTGTTAGCATTGTTCAACGGCGACCTGTCCAGCAGAGCCCGACTGTCGAGGAATACCGGTTCGTGCCATACGACGACGACGAGCTAGCGAGGCGTGAAAGAGAAGGCCAACTGCGTGAGTACCTCGACGTTTGCTGTAACGTCGCCCGAAGAATCGTGACGTCATACGGTGGAGACAAGGCCCTGTTATGCCGCCTGACAGACTGCCAGCACGAGCTTCCCAAAAACATGCTGAACCAGTACAAGAAGGATCTCAGCAAGCACCATGGCCTCTTGCGGACACTCATCGCTATCCTCGACAAAGCCAATGTATCAACTTCGCTCGCAACTACAGTGCAGTCAGTCACTCTAGCCAGCAAAGAACGTCTGGAGAGGGACTTGATCAGCACTGATCTTCTCGAAGAGGACCCCTTGGGGCATGTCATCGACGTTGCTGTTGAAAACATTGTCCAGAAGAAGATCCACGTGTTAGAGCTAGGCGATGAAAACTCATTGCTCGCGGTACCTAAGGTGAATGAAAGCTTGTCTGCGTATGATACAAGCAGGAAGGTGGAATACACCTTGGTTCATCCTTCGCCAGACAGCATTCTTCCGGAGGAAGTTCCAGAAGGCGTGAACGTCGTTTCCTGCCACCCGTCTTTTGTCTCTGAATCAAATATTCCTGAAACAGACTTGGTGATTGTTGCTCGGGGCAGCATGTGTACTCCTTGCAGATCCGAAACGCTGGCTCAAGAAGTGTCCTTGTTGTGTAAAGAACGTGGTTTCGTTGTGCTTTGCCATCGTATTGCTCTTACCAATGAAGAGGAGTTCCTCTCTGACCTCAGCAGTCTTCCTTTCCAAGCACATCCCATTGATGTGATGACTGCGGCACTCAAAGCTCATGGGTTTCAGCCGTTGTGCACGAAGTCGAACAACCTTGCAGCGCTTCTTCTGTTTCGCAAAATTTCAGCAGCGGTGGACGTGACCAGTCTGGAGTTGATCAGCGTGAACAACGAGAGTTTTGAGTGGGTCGAGATGCTGAAGGAGAAAGCTATTGAGTACGACAGAAAACCGCCTGGAGAGAATATCTGGCTCTTCGCCGAGGACGCCAGCCGCAGCGGCATTGTAGGTCTCACCAACTGCCTCCGACAGGAAACCGGTGGAAGCCACATAAGGTACGAGCGCAGAAAGGATGGTTCATAGTCATCGCCAGACCATAGTTACCACGCTGCTTTTAGTACTGCTTAGTATACAGTAAATGAATTTTTTTAAGAATAAAGTTTGTCATTGCCATAGCCATAGCAAGCAGTGCTACACATCTAACGTAGTCACCAAACTCCTGAAATATGCTGGCAGGAGTGTGAAGGATCTGTTATAGCTGCTGCAAAAAAATGATAGTGGCAAGAAAAAGGGTCGCTGACACAATTTTGCCTTTAATATCCTCAGACGTTCTCTTCAAAGCACTTATTTACTCACTTGCTTTCATCTTCTCGACGTTGAAGATTTACTAAGTATTAAGAAGGACCTGTAGGCTTTCCTCGCGTGCTTGGCAAACATTTCCGATGCTCCGATTGTTTTTGCGAGCAAAATCAGCTGACAACGCAGTTCAACAAAAGTCATTTCCACAACTTCAACAATAAAGTGACCCCACTGCTCACTTTCATGACGGAGGAGAACGGTTTACCTAAACGCAATCGGTAACGGTACACACGCACCGAGTTTCTGTGTCGAATTGCAACCTTTCGAACTCTTTATTTACTGTTGCCTCAGAAGGGCAAAAGGAAAGACAGTCTCCCGTCTGCAGAGTGTACTTTTGGTCATAGACAGCCGAATAAAATGCAGCATGCTTTCTTCGCTCTCAACTTTTGCCATCTGCTGTTAATGCTGTAACCTTCAGTATATATGGAGTCACGGTAGCGATAGGCCCGTGTACGATAATATCATTTTCTCTGGTAGAGAAAAAGTAAATACGAAGCCACCTTTTTCTTAAGATTGTGCGCAGTATTGTGTTCTTCTGATACCATATGTCGCTTGCTCTCTTCGCGCCTGTTTTCGACTTTTGCTGTCTTTGTGTCAATGCAAAGCATATGCCACCAGCATTATCAGCCCGTGGCTATCAAACGCGGCTATCCGCAGCGACTTCACACACATATCATGAAGGAGGCGAGTCCATTGTGAACCTTGCTGTACTTTCATTCAATTCTGGTCTTTGTGCAGGGGTGTAATCGATGCAAGTGTGAAGGGATTAAACAAAATAGCCGGCTTCAGCCTGACCAACCCCGATTACGAAGACATGATGCAGAGGGACCTCGTCATGAATGTACACCGCGACGGCCGGTGGGGTTCGTACAGATATCAAAAAGCAGAGTGGAGTGAGTATTACCCCCTTCGCTTTTGTGTGCCGGCCGCCACGGTGGCTTATTGGTTATGGCGCTCGGCTGCTTACCCAACGACATGGGTTCGATCCCAGCCGCGGCGGCCGAATTTTGGTGCAGCCGAAATTCTAGAGAGAGAGAAACTCTTTAATGAAGAGCAGAGAATTTAGCCGGCGATTAAAAATCGCTGGCATGCTACTCTGCGTATGGAGGGGAATTTGGGAGATAAAGACAGAAGGAGAGCAGAGTGTAAGAGGTAAAAAAAAAACGAAGATAAAATGCGGCCATGAAATGGGTACTAAGGATGCAATGGCGAGTATTGATGTAACCTATGGAGTGATGGAGTGCACAGTCCGTCAAATGGGCTGACGAAGTTCACTGCATGAAGAATGCATGAAGGTGACGTGCAAGTGAATTTAAAGCTTATCGAGATGTCCAATGTCTTCTAAAAATGTGAATAGAAAAGTCATTGCAAGTCTCTGTTGCCTAAGGCAGGCTAAGGGACCTAAAACTTTGTCCATTGTAAGGGGCACTGAGCAGAGCTTCTGCATTCAATGTTCAGAGTACGCACGCTCGTTAGCATATGCAGGGCACTCAAGCAAGATATGCTCCACAGTTTCTATCGCGGCACAGTTGTCACAGTGCGGACTGTCCATTTGTCTAAAACGGTATCGTAAGCCGTTTGTATATGCAGCATTAAGACGAAGTCGATGATAAAGTGTTTCCAGATGTCGAGGAATTCTGGGTGAGAGTCTTGATCTAAGATGTGGGTCGATTGAGTGAAGAAATTGGTACTGATATGTCGGCAAACTCCAAAGCCGATACATTTCTTCGGAAGCAGAACTTTTGGCCACCTGGGACGCATCAGATTCCGTAAAAAAAGTTCTAATGTATCTCCGATGTTGATGGCCCTTACGGGCCGCTTCATCTGCTTTTTCATTAGCCTGAATGCCACAGTGAGCAGGTACTCACTGAAATGTTATGCAGTGGCCTGCGGCAATAGCTAAATGATGTAGATATCCGATGTCCAGGGAAACTGGCTGGTGATTCGTTTTCTTCAGCAGGTTGGCCAGGATCTGGAGAGATGCTTTCGAATCGGTGAAGATAACCCAACGGTCGGCGGTTCGGCGCAGGATGTAAGAAACAGCTTCCTTAATGCCGTGAAGCTCAGCTGTCGTAGAGGATATCCTCCGCTGCAGCCGGTAAGAAAGGGCATGGCCTGTTGAGGGCACATAAAGGCCACATGAAGAGGTTTCTTTAGTAGTTGAACCATCGGTGAACATATGGGTGTGCAGCCTATATTCCTCCGTTAAGTAGGCGAGAGTAGTTTGCAGAAGCGCTGCCTGTGGCATGCGGCTCTTTGCATTCACACCTGGAACAAACTTCTTCACCTTTAGAGGAGAGAGTGTCCATGGAGGAAAGGCCAGAGGTAGTAGTTTCTGTGGCTGATTAATAGTAGGGATGGGCAGGAGCTGCACTGCCTGGCCAAAGCTAGAGTTGCTGTGAGTTAGGTGGGCACGGTGCAGGAGGTGCTTCTTCCCTTGAAGAACATGGCGGAGATGGGTACGCACAGTTTCCTGGGCGGCAACCACCTCTAGTGGGAGCCATCCTGCCTCCGCTACTGTTCCTGATGCAGAGGAACCCTTTGGGAGGCCAAGGCATATTCGCAGGCAGTTGTTCCGTGCGGCAACGAGAGACTTATTGCTTGATGTAGATAATCTTTGAAACACTGGTAGACAGTAGCGCAAGGCTCCTTCAACGTAGGCTTTTTCAAGCAGAAGCATTGAACGGCAGTTGCTACCCCACCTTGTTCCCGCCATGAACCTAAACACCTGCGATGCTGCAGTGATCCTCTCGCGGAGTTTTTTGATCTGAGGTGTCCATGACAGATTATAGTCGATGACAACACCCAGGAATCGCTGAGATCGTACATATGGTAGCGATCGTCCGCCTAGGAGCAGCGGATATCGGGTCATCGTTTTTCTTGTAAACGCCATTGCAACACTCTTTTCTGGCGAGAGACGAAGACCTCTGGAAGCCAGGTACATCGAAATGTGCAATAGCGCTCTCTGTAGACGTTGCTGGGTGATATAGCGCGAGCGTGATGCGGTCCAGATGCAGATATCATCAGCATAAATTGTTATACGGATCCCTCGCGGAAGGTTTCTTCTGATGTGTATAAGGGCAATATTGAACAGGAGGGGCTGAGCACCGCTCCCTGTGGTACGCCCCTCTCTACTGCGTGAAAGCGTGTTGGACCGTTTGGAGTGGTGATAAAAATTTGCCGTTCTTTCAAATAATGCCCAATCCATTTGTATAGCTTTCCTCCAAGGCCAAGACTGGCAAAGGTGGCGAGAATTGCATGGTGAAAGACAGATTCAAAGGCGGCCTTGATGTCTAGGAAAACGGCTGTCGGGATGTACCCAGCATGAAGGTACTCCTCAATTGTTGAGACGATGGAGATGATATTGTCAGTCGCAGACCTATTTTGACGGAACCCGTTCATTTCTTGGAAGAACTCATTTCGGCTTTCTAGGAACCAAGTTATGCGTTTGCAGATCATGCGCTCCATGAGCTTACCTACGCAGCTCAGTAGGGCAATGGGCCGGAATGATGCGTAGCTTGTTGGCTGCTTACAGGGTTTCAAATCAGGCACAATTTTCGCCAGCTTCCATTCCGTGGGGACCTCACCAGTCATCCAGGAAGAATTGTAATACTCCAGGAGTCGAAGACGGGAGGTGTGGGGTAGCTTTGCAATGGCTTCATAGGTCACCTCATCATGACCCGGAGACGTGTGTCTATTTGTCTCCGCGATAGATGTGGATAGTTCTTCCATTGTGAAAGGCAGGTCTAACGCTGGCACTGCCGCCTTTGGGATGCCTCATTGACCATTTGCGGAGAGTGTCGAATGCCCTGACCCTGCCGACAGTAGCCTGCAGTATTCTTCTGAGACTTCTTTTATAGATTTTTGTTCGTGAAGGGAGAGTGCAGCGAAGGGGTGGAGTTGTTGAGGTGGCGTGCGCATACCTCTAACTATCCGCCAAATATTGGTTACTGGTTGGCGCACATCCAGCGTAGAACAAAAGTCACGCCACTTTTGCCGACTGAGTTTATCCATATAGCGTCGAATGTGACGTTTAGCCCGTCTGCATGCACGTAGGTCATCGAGGCTTTTTGTGCGCAGAGCTTTCCTTTCAGCTCGCCTGCGTATAGCGCAGAGCCTTTGAAATGTGTCATCATTTGAAGGTAGGCTATCATTTTTAGTTGTAATTTGTGTACTCGCTCTCAGGCAATACGCCATTGTTGATGCTAATTCCTCATTGCGAGTTGCCGCAGTAATTCCTCTGCTTACAGCGCCCTTGTATGCGTCCCAGTCAGTAGATTTTGTAAGGAATTTCTTTGGGTTCCTCTGCGCATGGAAAGCCGATATGAGGATTGGGTAATGGTCGCTTCCGCGTGTCTCCAAATCATTGCACCAGACAAAGTTATGGGCGAATGAACTTGTGACAAATGTCACGTCGATGCTGCTGGTAGTCGTCGGGCCTCGGAGGTAGGTGATGCTGCCATTATTTAATGGCTGAACTGAATGCTTGGAGAGAAGTTCTAGAATGTAGTTCTAGTTCAAATTCTTGAGGCCCGTGTGCTGTGCGATGTCAGTGCACGTTAAAGAACCCCAGGTGGTCGGAATTTCCGGAGCCCTTCACTACGGCGTCCCTCTAAGCCTGAGTCGCTTTGGGACGTTAAACCCCCGTAAACTATAAAGCAAACCTGTGGTGGGCCAGTATGAACCCACTGAAACATGTGATTAAAAGGAGCTATCAGTGTCGAAACATTACTCTTTTCGATTATTAAGTACAGTACTGCTCAGGAAACCTGTCTGGCAAAACAAATATTACTGAGTGGAATGACGCTCACATCAAGTTTGAAAGCATTTCTCCTTTCCTCTTCTAGCACGCCATAATCATGTCTTAATGTCGAGCTGTGCGAGCCTCTTAAGAAACATTTTCTTCTACTTACGAAACCAGTTTTGCGCCTGATACTGCGTATATCGTGCATGTGGATTTGGGAACCTGTCTGTTTTAGTAACGATCTCACTTGCCTCAGCTCACAAAAATTTACTGAAGCAGCATGTTCGAGCCAAGCAAATTCATTAGCTTGAACGTGGTCGTCACTCTGGCATCGAAGACAGCCGCTTTCTTGTCTGCAGAAATGGCAGTACTGTTTTTCAGCGAGCGCCCCAACAACCACGCTGCCACAGCGAAAGTTTATCCTTGAAACTATTTTCACTTCGACGGATGACGTCAAGCAAGTCGAATTGAAACCAGAAGTACAGTGGCGAATAAAAAAGGTTAGCACTAGTGAGGTGCCGCGGGAGCGGCAGATAGCAACATTCGACGCTGTGGTTACGAACACGCCGGTAACAAAAGTGCCCAGTGTGTCCGCAGCACACGGCGCCGTGATAGCCGCGCAATGCGATTTTCACCGCTCCTGTGACGTCATTAGGCTAATCTATTTTTAACTCGCGACTGTACATAGCTTAAAAATACCTAATGCTCACATTGCGTCTTAATGAACTTGCACTGTACCTGCGCATTTGTGATGTCGATTTGTTAAAGACGGTGTGTGGAAAACGGAATTCGAAGGAAGGCAAAAATGAATGAATTGAGAAAACAATAGTGCTGATTTCCAACGGGATTTATTTGTGCGCGCTCACAAGAAAGATTGAAAACTTATAAATAAAAGAACAAACCACCGGCTGGCCGAGCTACACTCCTCACAGAAAGCCGTATTACTGTAGCCATTAAACGTAAGAGCCAACAGTGTTTAGATGAAATGACTGCAGACAGTCCAACCTTGTTAGCCATCCGATGACTGTCACTGCCCGTTAACCACCGATAAGAAGAGGAGAGGTGGAACAAATTTATTTGAAGGAAAGAACAAAAGGTTCTCAAGGGTGGGCTCCTATTTGTGCGAGAGTCAACGGGCCTGGGCCTCACGGAGAGGTCTCTCCACTAGTCGTGCTTGGCCAGCTGGTTGAGTAGCTCGCAGAGCGAAATGAACACGTTACTACCTATGACTATGTAACTTCATATACCAGGTGTCCCAGCTAAATGTAACCAAGCTTTTAAACAACACGGTATGTCCTGGCCGTCTGAAACCAAATGAGGATTGTTTAGAGTCGCGTGACCTAGTCTGCAGTATTTTTTTCGTTCTTCAAGGTTGACTAATTAGTTAAGGTTAATTAACTAACTTTTTAATTATTGACTTGAGGAATAAAGTGTCAAAGGAAACGTTGCTGATTGCTTTAAGAAACAGCTTACCGTAACATTTGCAGCAAAGTAATATTTACATTAGGTAGTTTTTTTACCGGCTTTTAACCATAACCCGCACAATAAGAAAAAGCTTCCACATGACAACTGTGCCACTTCAACGTCCCAAGACGCGCCTTAAAGAATAAAATTAGTTTTTTCTGAAGTCCTCTTCTCGATGAGACTTTGGGTGCACATTGGGGAAGAGAAGTGAGCGAGCAGCTGGTCACGTCACAACTTTCTTTTAAGGCCAATAAATGAAGCTACGTAAATTGTAACTTGACGGAAACAGCACTACTAGCGGTTTTTCGAGGTGGTCTAAAACTTTTTCATTTACACTTTCTTCCTGAAGTCAATAATTAAAAAGTTAGCTAATTAAACTTAACTAATTAGTTAACTTTGAAGAGCGAAAAAAATACTCAAGACTAGGCCACGCGACTATGAACAACCCTGAGTTGGTTTCGCTGGACTAGGACACTTCGCCTTTTTTAAAACTTTGGTTACATTTAGCTGGGACACCCGGTATACACTGGCATCCCTTCTTACCACAAATAGTGATGCTCACACTGCTACTCCTGTTACTGATTATAATGAAAATATTGAATTATTTATTCATACCTAAGAGGCTCCGATGAGCGTTGTGTACGGTGGCATAGCAGAGAAAATTTGAAAGAAATTAGAATCAAACTCAAGGTGAAACGGACACGATAATGACAAATACATGTAAGGAGCGCAAAGTTAATCTAAGAAGGAAATTACTTATAACAGAGCGCAACTCTGTCAGTTGATCAAAACTCTAACTTTGCTGGTTTCCCTATAAGCGACACAGACAGTTACATTCGTTTCTAATGCGTCTGAACTAGATGCTTCGCTAGCGAAGCAGCTGACCTGTCTGCTGATAACGTCTACACCTGCCAGCTACTACCTGCCATTGGCAGGTAACAAAGCAGAGTAAGGGCAATCCCATCTCCATTTTCACAAAGGGAAATGGAATTGGCCGAGGGAATTGATGGTTTTTAAGAAAATGAAACTGCGGAGTAACCGTATCACTTCTTGACAGACACCTCAACCACGCCGAGAGGATACGGAGGAAGGAGGAAATTATAGAAGATAGACGGATATAGGTGTCGCAGTGGAGAGCTGAGGAATATTGTCACTCAGATGTGGTTCTTTACCGTGCACTGATATCAGTTTCAAAGTACACGAGCGCGTTTTGCGTGGCGCCTACTTTGAAATGCGGCCGCCGCGGTATTGCTCGAATAGTGAAGACGAAGCTGGCAGGCAACGGTTGCTGGTTGCAAACTGGAGAGAAGGAAATCCCTGTATGATTTTCGTGCGCTAGCACTAGGCGGATCACCAGAGAAAAAACCCGTAATAACCTGGTGATGTAGCAAAACCGGTTTGGCGGCAGCTGTAGCCATGTGCAAAGGACGAACGCCATGCACGCCAGCTCCAGCCAAGTAGAACGGGAGATAATGCGCCTGCTGCGGCCTAGCGGAAAGAAGCCAAAGTGGTTTCGCGCCCGCTGCAGCGATGTGGAACGGCAGAAACAGTGTCGTGCGAGCTGCCGCTTACATTCCGCGTAGAACCGGCATAAGTAACCTGTTAGAAGGGTCCATATACATTGTGCTAGTGTTGTTGTTAGTGGCTATTTATAGGTAATGAGAAAATAAAATATGAAGGAACAGACGTTGCTAGCCGCGGCATCTGCAATTGAAGCCTGAAGCACCTGAGCTGCGGCTAGTGACAATAAAATGAGACGGGGAGGACAGGGAGAAGGAAAGAAATGGGGGAGCGATAGAACAAAGGATAGAGGTAGGGCGACAATATACACTATGTACAAATACAAGGTGTTTAAATAAAATACATAAGGAGTGCTGCCCGCGCAAGCTTGTTGAGAGTGCGCGGGCGTGCAAAATGCCTGGTGGAGGGGGAGCGGCCGGCAGCGGCCCCCGCGATGATGCTAGTGCACGCAAGTCTCATTTTGTGTAACGAAATTAGGGTGTAATTTTCGTATTGCGAAATCACTACTTCACTAGCAAAGGTGAAAAACAAGGAATGTGTGTGAAGCCTCAATAGTTCACCTTTGACGCTGCGCCAGCGGCGGAGGGACTGCACACCTGCTCCCTCAACGCGCGGAACCGGCTCTCCATCCCTCTCGTTCCCCTCCACTCCCCGCACGCATAGCTGTAGATAGCGGCTGACGACTAAATGTTGCACGCAGTTGTTTTGAGGCAGTGTTGCTTCGAGTGCTTTTTTTTTGTTTCTGGGGAAGCATTTAAGCAAGGTAACACGGCACGCTTTCTTTACATAGCTATAAACAGCAAGACCATTTTTGGTTAGCTCTGCTGTGGCTATTGGCATCTGTTAAGAAATCCTAACTGGCGGAGTCAGCGAAGTGTCTTGCATAGTGGCTTCGAGAGCGCTCGGCCATGGATAGCTAAGCAAAAGATTACAGGCGCCGCATTTCTAGCCATGAAATGGCCCGATGACCCACTGATTTTAACACCGCATCTCTGACCGAGTAATCTGAATTACGCATGTACGCGTTGTTAAAGTGCAAAAACACTGAAAAGCTCTGACTTGTGTATTTTGGACTTTTCTTTTCAGGTCTGGTTCCTTCTCTTCAATGTGCACTTCATTGCGTCTGGCCTGGTATATTTAATGACTAGCCTACTTTCTGTTGTCCCAAATAAGTATGGTTTCTGGGTCGCGATGGCCGACAGCCCTTATTGTGTAAACTGTGCCTGTGAAGAGACAATCAGTCATCTTTTGTATGAGTGCCCTGTCTTTGTGACCGAAAGACATAAGCTTCGTTGTGCTCTGGACCGCCTTCATCCTCTCCATTTCACAGAGGCCAAGATCCTCGGTCCGTGGTCACAGGGGGCATGACATCGGTCGCCGCACAATGCTCACCGCACTCCTGATGTTTCAGGTGCTATCGTACTGGCAACCTGCTTGTACGTGGTGCCGCCCTGATCTACCGCCCTCCGAAGATTACAGCGCACCTGCTGGACCTAATGCCGCCTATTCCACGCTCGAGACACCATTCCCGACGATAATCGCCGTCCCCACCTGGCAACCACCCCTATCCATTACGTCATCAACCACGGGACTCGACGGTTCCCTACTTAACCAGCAGATCCACCCGGTCCACACGGGGCACGACATCGGTCGCCGCACAATGCTCACCGCACTCCTGATGTTTCAGGTTAGTTACCTTAACCATTGCAAACAATACCGTAGTAGCAACCGTTTCTTGGTGATGGTGTCGTGCCCCTACGACTCGAAGTGGCGCGATGTTTTTCACATACTCACTGATGTTCTAGCTTTCAACTACCTGTCAAAACTCATGCTAATATTATCTGGTGACGTTGAACTCAACCCTGGCCCTGACATGACCAAAGAACCATTACCTGTTGTAGCCCGTATTCAGCGACTCGAAGAAAGTTTTGCAGCACTCCGCTTAGAAATAGCTAACCTCGGTGTGACTCAAGTCTCGCACGAAAAACAAATAGCCGATTTAAGCAAACGTCTAGCGAATCTTGAGTCGCCGGAACACTCACCGAATACCGTCAATACGCATAATGAGACTGACCACATACAGCGCGAAATCGCAGTCTTAAAAGCTGCCAACATCGACACCAAAAACCGTATGCGCCGCAACAACTTGCTTTTCTTGGGCCTTGACGACACAAACACCGAAACATGGACCGAATCGGAGAACAATATTGTCCAACTTTGCGCAGATCACCTTGACCTTCAACTCGACCGGAGTAGCATCGAACGTGCCCACCGTATTGGAAGTCATTCCGACGACAAAAAACGCCCCATCATCGTAAAGTTTGTACAGTTTAAAACGAAAGAGAACATTCTTTCCCAAGGGCGTAAACTTAAAAGGACGAACTTCGCCATAAGAGAAGACTTTGAATTTCCCACACGCAAAGCACGTTCGAAGCTGCTCGAGTTCATAAGACCAAGAAAATGTGCCTTTAAACTTGCTTTCGACAAACTTTATGTAGGCAGTAAATGCTATTACTATAACGCTGACGCTGACAGCGTACTGGAAATCCCAAGCTCAGCAGCTACCGTGCGCAGTAACACTGAATCACCCCCCGCAAACACCCAGCGAAGCGATACGTGACGCACTGGCCAACAAGTACTTTCACCCGTCATTATACAGCGTCCATCACTACACCTCGACCTGAATATTGCGTTCACAAACATCCGAAGCGTTATCCCAAAACGCGGTAAACTTGAAGGTTGCATTACTGACATTGAAGCGGATGTCGTGCTACTTACTGAAACCTGGCCGAACGAAGATATTAGAGACAGTGAAATATTTTGCCCCTCCCTTAACTTCACAATATACCGGCATGACAGGAAAAAAAAAAAAGGCGGGGGCGTCCTCATAGCTATCAAGAACACCTTTTCATCTTCTCACATCTCTAATGACGACACTCTTGAACTCACGTGGGCATCCGTGAATGACAGGGCAAAGAAAGTCGTTTTTGGTATTTGCTATCGACCACCTGATAGTGATTCATCCTTCTTCGACGCGCTGTGCCTTGCTTTGAACAACATCAAAGATAAATTTCCAAATTCTCCCATCTATTTATTCGGCGATTTCAACTTCCGTAACATTAGCTGGCCCTTACTCTCAGTGCTTAATAGATCACCTGTCCACGAATCAAAACGCTTCCTTAATCTAACACTTGACTTCAACCTACACCAAGTCATTACATGCCCCACAAGAGGAAGTAACATTCTTGACCTACTTCTGACAACCTCCCCCGATGACGTTAAAGGCATCACAATGTTACCAGCCATTAGCGATCACAAACTAATTCACATCCGCCTATCATTGCCCATCACAAAGCGGTCACCAACGAAAAAGATAATAACCGACTACAAAAGGGCTAATTTCAATGCCATCAACCACACACTATCAGAATTTTACAACTCTTTTGTGAAATCTTATAATGCTCGCTCGGTCAGTGCCAACTGGGGACTTTTTAAATCTACAATGCTAACACTGAAAAACCTACATATTCCGTCCTTCCTTGTAAAATCCGATTGTAACAACGAATGGTTCAAGGGAGACTTGAAAAGAATTCTTAATCGGAGAAAGCGTCTTTACCGTAAGGCTAACTTGCATAACCTGCCTGAAACATGGGAACGATACCATCTATGCGCAAAAGAATATAATGAAAAATTGGTCTCCGCTAAACTGAAGTTTTTTTCTTGCGACTTACATTCTATCCTTCAAACAAACCCTAATAAATGCTGGCGTATTCTCTCCCCTAAACTCCGATCCTCTAGAATTGAGCTTCTTGACGCTGACCGTGAGCCCATAGACAGCAATGAGTGCGCGGAAATTCTAAATAAATACTTCTGTTCAGTGTTTTCCTCAGCAACTAGCAGTACAAGTTTTTTGCCAGCCACCTCAGCAATACCCATGTCCCAAATCACAATCACACCGGCAGGAATAGCAACCTTAATCTGTTCTCTCAAAACTTCATCATCGGCTGGCTGTGACAATATAAACAGCAAACTCCTGAAAAATACTAGTTCAGTCTCAAGCTTAATCCTGCATCTAATGTTTACCCAATCATTGGAACCCGGCGAAGTCCCCGACGACTGGAAGATAGCTGAAATCATTCCGATATTCAAGAAAGGTGACCGCACAAATCCGTCCAACTATCGCCCCATTTCGTTGACCAGCATTCCTTCAAAATTACTCGAACATTTTATATCGTCTAACTTAATGAGCCATCTAGACTCAATTAACTTCTTTTATCCCCACCAACACGGTTTTCGAAAAGACTATTCCTGTGAAACCCAATTGGCCGAATTCACTCATGACATCCTACACTTTATGGACAATGACCTTCAAATAGACGCCGTTTTTTTAGATTTCTTGAAAGCATTCGACCGTGTTCCTCACTCGCACCTGCTCGCAAAACTCTCCTCCCTAGGCATTCCTGGTAACCTAATAACCTGGATTGATCATTTCTTAAATGGGCGCATGCAATTCACTTCATGCAATGGTTACCGCTCACCCCTTACCGATGTATCATCAGGTGTCCCCCAGGGCGCTGGATTATCACCACTGCTATTCCTCATTTATATCAACGATCTTTCAGTAAACAAAAACGCCAAATTAAGACTGTTCGCGGACGACTGCGTAATATACAGCCCCATTCGTGATCCCACCGATAGTCACCTACTACAAAAAGATATTGACATAATAGCCACATGGTGCGACTGATGGCTCATGCCTTTAAACCTAGATAAATGCCAACTGTTGTCATTCTCTCGCAAACGCGCAGTTATTCATCATTCATACAATATTAACTCAGTCCCGATTGCCTCAACAACGTCATATAAGTATCTTGGATTACATCTGACATCTTCACTATCTTGGGTGAACCATGTCCAAAGAATATGTTCTGATGCCTCCCGTGTCTTGGGTTATCTCCGACGTAACCTCAACTCAGCATCTCCTGAAGTAAAAAACTTGCTTACCTAACATTTGTTCGTCCCAAACTTGAATTTGCATCATCCATCTGGCATCCCTCTCAAGCGTACCTTAGCACCGAACTTGAGGCCATCCAAAACCGCGCGACCCGTTTTATCACCTCTGAACACTCAAAAGAAAGTAGCATCACTGCACTCAAACATTCTATCTCCCTCCCCACACTTGAATCACGCCGCATCATCTCACGCCTTTGCCTACTACACAGCTTTTTCTACCATCCGATATCAAAACATCCCCTGCTGAAACCACCGATCCGAACTTCCAGTCGCCTCAGCCACAGCCACCCCATAGCCAGCATCAAGAGTCGTACTTTAGCAACGAGCAGTTCCTTTTTTCCTGACGCAACAAACCATTGGAATGCCCTGCCCAACGACATAGTATCATGCAACGATCGCAAATCATTTCGCGCGAAACTCACCAGTCATTTTCAGAACACGTGAACCATTTGTTGGCCTTTACTTTTTTTCTGTATTTCCCCTGAGTTTTTCTTGTATTTTTCTGTGCTTTCTTGGCTTCTCTTGTTTTTTTTTATATAACCACTTGATACTTTTCATCTTTATTTTTAGTGTTTGCAGTTGCAGTGTTTCTTTTATTGTCTATGTTTTCATCATGAGTGCGTTCACACAAAACAATTTGTAACCCCCTCCTTATGTAATGCCCTTGGGCCTTTAAGGACGAAATAAATGAAATGAAAACAGTCGACTGCCATCAGGGCTTACAAGGCACTGTTTTGTTCTTTGAGAGAGAGACTGCCTTGACTGACAGATTGTGACTGTGTTTCTAGTTCTTTCTCTCTTCCCTCTTTAATCCCCTCATTCCCTTCCCCTGTGCAGGGTAGCCAACCGGAATCCTTCCTAGTTAACGTCCCTGCCTTTCCCTCTCTCTGTATCGATCTACCTATCTACTTCCTATTGCTGCATCAAGGTAAAAACGTTCGTCATTTGTGCGCCTGTGGCTGCCAACACTCATGGCAGTCGTATTCTTGCATGTGTGCATCGCAGGCACGGGGCTGAAGCTGGACACGGAGTTCGCCTTCCTCGACGTGCAGACATATGGAGATCTGTCGAGCCTGAAGTGGTTTGAGTCTCCGCTTCGCTACGCGCCCTCTTCTTCTTGTGGTGTCCTGTGCGACGTCTACTTCGCGCCGCTTAACTTCCGTGACGTCATGGTGGCTTCCGGAAGAATGCAGCTGCCAGTCGCGCAGAGTAAGTACATGCTCTGCGAAAACAATACTTCTATGTGTGGTTTTTCTCAGAGTTAGCATTACAATACCGGGTGTTTCATCGAAGATATTTGCAATTTTTAAAAATAGGCTGGTGATTTAGCGGCTTTCTGGCAGATCATTGTAAGCGGTGTAGCGCATTAGAATATGCGTTACCAGTAGGCAGGTGAACTAATATCGCAGAGCATAACTATTAGTCTTAGTCTCCTTAATTATTTGAAGGTATGCATAGCTCACCGTAGGGAATACCCCTTTCTAGAATTTCGAAAGCGCAATTACCATCGGAGCAGTGGCCCAACACATTTTGTCTATTTCAACGATTTATGTGCCTTGAAGGGGTTACTTTGCGTGCAAGCGTTTCCGAAAGGCTCGCAATTGGCCACGATGTAGTCAGAATTTGTTGGGCCAAAGCGCTGAAGGTAACTGCGCTTTCTAAATTCTAAAATCAGATATTGATACTACTTACGGTGGGCTTATACGCCTCTCAATAAGTTAGTTTATCAATAGTATTAATTAAAGCTTATTTTTTTCAGTGTTAGTCAAGCAACCTACCATTTGCAACGTCTAACCTCCATTGTCATACGCACACCACTGAAAATGCTGTGCCGAAAAAAAGCGATCTTCCAAATTAAAAGGCCTACTTTTAAAAACTGCAGAGCATCTCACGTGACTCACCCGTGTGTCTACTGCTGTGCACCAGCCGGAAAATGTGCGCAAGTTCTAAGCGAGTTATCATGCTGTTAACGGACATTTCGAATTGAATTTTCTGAAGAAGCGAAGAGAAAGAACCGAAAAGTCTGTGACAGCTCTGTAATCCCCGGACAACTGGTCACTACTTTGCAGATTACAGAATGGTTACAGAGCAAGAAGAGACACCTTTTCCAAAACTATAATTAGAGAAGGATAATTGCGTTTAATATATTTATTGCACCGTTTTAGGGGGTGACAATATCACACACGTAGTAAACGCCTCCTATGAGGTGCAGCAGTTTCTTTTTGTGTTAGTTCTATCTTTGGATCGTAACTGGACGAATGAAGAGGAAGTGGTTAATAACGATTCAAACTGGTTAGAAACTTAGAGGAATGGCCTTACCCACAGGAAATGGTTATTAGAGGGTAGGGGGAGTGATTTCCAATACACGGCTTTGCGAGCTGAATGGTCCTTCTCCTAGAGAAGACTGAAGAGAACTCATGGTGGTGATATTATTTCACTTAGTAGTGAATGGCCCTTTAACTTTCCACTGGTGATAGGTGCGCTGCATCTGTGATATTTCTAACGCAGAAAAATGTGTCATTTTCTTAACAAGAGGGAAGAAACAGGGCGGGGATCATACTCGTCAAGCTTACTGTTAATTTAAGTACAGCCGTCCGTCATTCGTTTGTGTCATCGGCGTTCTTCTCAACTGGCCATGTTTTCTAACTTACAAGGAATGGCGTTCATTGGCTCATCAGTGTTGAAGAAGTGAAATATTGAAACAGGAAAATCATTTTTTTTCTCGAGGTACGGTCCGTGAAGAGGCTTGGGAGAGCGCCGAGACTAAACGGTCTCCTGCGAACACTCTCCTGCAGCTGCAATTCATTCTTAGAGTTGCGCTCATGACTGACACCATGCTTGTAATGGCCCTTTTCTGTTCAGTGTCCTCAATAAAACTGGCTGCATTAGGCAGCCACATCGGCTTGGAGTTCTCGGGCCGAGATCGCAAAGGTCGACGGGTGATGGGCATCGTTGCATCGCAAGCGATTGCGACCGTGGCGCTGGCTGATCCTCTCTTCCTGTGGGATGTCCCCGAGACCTGGACCTTGGAGGAGGCCTCTACCATCCCGGTGGCCTATTCGACCGCCTACTACGCGCTCCTGGTTCGAGGGAACATGAGACCTGGAGAGTCCATCCTGATTCACTCGGGCAGCGGAGGAGTCGGACAGGCGGCCATAGGCATCGCCCTCTCTATGGGGTGCACCGTGTTCACTACTGTCGGTGAGCATACGGATTGCATTGAAGCCTTATATATTTAAGTCGTGAAAATGCTCAGTAAAGTAAAAAAAAAGAAACGGTCAATTCGGTGCCATTGTGGGTGGCAACAAGTCGTCCCGAAAGTCTAACAGTTAATTAATTATAACCAGACGGACCCAAAGGAAATTTCCTAGTTGCCTGGCACGTGCAGCTGTTCGCCTATCGTTTCCTTATAGGCTTGGTATCGCGAGTCCTTGAGATGTAAAATTTCAGGAAATTTTGAATGCCTTCAGAAACCTTTTTTTTCAGGTTTTTCTAAAACGAAAATTGGAAATTTTCCGAAACATGGCCAAAAGAGATTTATTTGAGATAACACAATGAACAGTAATAATGAGGCGAATATGCTGGCGAATATGCATATATTGTTACGGGACGGCGGGCCCGCGCAGAGACAGGCACAGAGACTCAGACACAGGAGACTCAGACATAACCGGCCGCGGCGATTCTCCTTTATTCTCTACCTCACGCGCTAGCGCCGCGCGCTCTCCCCTCGCGCTCGCCCCGCGCCTCTTCTTTATTTGTATACCGCAGCGCGCTCTTGGTTGCGAAGGTCGTATGCCGTTACATCTTTCCACCGGGGGGGGGGGGGAGGCGGGGGATGAAGAGGGGGAAGATAAGAGTCTCTTCCAGTCTCCAAGATAAGAGGGGGAAGACACCGCTGGTGTCCCCTAGCGCGTGCTTCGCTTTGCAGGCGGCATCGAACTCGTCCCGATGAGCCCGGGCTGAGGTTCTTCGCACCGGCGCAGCTTGGTGCGCAGGAGGCATCGTCACGTTGTGATGACAGTGTCGTCTGACACGAGACGGTCCCGGTAGATCCCGGGGCTTCTTCTAGGCGACTCCTCGCCGTACGAAAACTGCGAGGGCTTCTCGCACCGCGGGACTTGGGATTGCGTTCACGGAGCAGCGCTCCACTTAAGGGGCGGCATTCAGGAAGGGAGGCCTGGTGCTGGTACGGGAGGGCGGCACTAGGGAGGACGTGGGAGCCAAGTCGGGATCACGGTGGGTGCCGGAGACATAGCGCTTCATGTTGGAGACATGTTCCGGAAAAATGTGGTGTACACCGCGTGGTCGAAGCTCGGGGAGGTCTTCTAGACGGTACGTAACGGGGCCGAGCCGTGCAACTACACGGTAAGGGCCGCGGTATCGGGGCAAGAGCTTCGCAGCACGGCCAGTCGCGCGGATGGTGCGGCGAACGAGGACCAAGTCACCGGACCGAAAGGAGGAAGGTGGTGGTGCTGCAGCATTGGCCACTTGCGCACGCGCATGGGCCGTGAGAAGGTTGCGCTGAGCGTCGAGGCGGGCGGAACGAAGTCGTTGGGCGCAGTCAGTCGGTGACGCAGTAGGATGGCGAAGGCCCAACTGCGCGTCGAGAGGGATGGAGGGCGTTCTGCCATAGACGACTGAGAACGGCGTGACATGCGTTGTTTCTTGAGCCGCAGTGTTGAGTGCAAAAGCTGCAGTAGAAACAAAACGATCCCAGTTTGTGTGGGACGGAGCGACGTAGGAGGCGAGTATATCCGTAAGGGTGCGGTGGACACGCTCCACGAGGCCATTGCACTGGGGATGATTGACGGATGTAGTGGAATGCGCAATGCCGAAGGAGCGGAAGACACGCTCAAATTCTTGGGACATAAAGCAGCTCCCGCGGTCCGTGATGAGGCATTGTGGCACACCATGCCGAAGAACAAGATGTTGTTCCACAAACAAGACGGCATGAGCGGACGACGTATCGGGAACGGGCAGTGCTTCGACCCACTTGGAGAAGTAGTCGACCGCAACCAGAATATACCGGTTGCCGGCGCGTGTCTTCGGGAACGGGCCCAAATGATCCAGTCCAACCAGTTCGAAAGGTGAACTCGGCGGCGAAAACGCCTGTGGGGGTGGCTTGGTTACTCGTGTGGATGACTTCCTGAACTGGCACGTCTGGCAGGACGCCACGTGTTCCTTGACGTCTCTGGACATATTAGGCCACCAAAAGCGCTCCGACACTCGTGCGTAGGTTTTGCTGCGACCAAGGTGACCAGCCGTGGGAGCGTCATGTAGGCCGCGCAAGATTTGCGACCGCAGTGTTGCCGGCACAACTGGCAACCACACGGGTGGTCGACCACGAAACCACTTCACATGACACAAGAGGTTATCCTTCATTTGATAGACCCGGCGCAGTTTGCGGAGACCTGCGCCGACGGCGGTGCCAAGGGAGTGGATTATGGCAGCAACGTCGGGATCTTGCGCTTGCGCAGTCCTGAGGTCCGTCAAAGCTGTCACGGAACAAGGGTGGCGAGAAAGGAAATCGGCATCCTGATGTGCAGAGCCGCGCCGATGCACTATGGTGAAATCATACTCTTGAAGTTGCAGGGACCAGCGTGCAATCTTGGCATTTAAGTGTTTGGCAGACTGCAGCCAAGTCAGAGCGCTATTGTCCCTGACGATGGTAAAGTGACGGCCGTACAAGTAGGGACGGAACTTCTCGACGGCCCAGACAACGGCGAGGCACTCGAGTTCTGAAGAGTGGCGGCGGCGCTCAACGTCGGAAAGCTGGCGGCTGGCATAACCTAGGACTTTATGGTCACCAGACTCGTCTTCCTGCAGAAGGACAGCGCCGAGCCCATCTTGGCTGGCATCCGTGTGGAGGACGATGGGGGCCGATTCGTTGTAATGGGCCAACGTAGGAGGCTCGAGGAGCGCGTGCTTGACGTCTAGGAACGCGAGCTGTTGGGCCGGTGTCCAACTCCACGCTGCATTCTTCTTCAGTAGGGCGGTCAACGGAGCGCTTCGCTTGGCAAAGTTGGGTATAAAACGACGGAAGTATGAAGCAAATCCGAGGAAACTTTTGAGCTCCTTGGCAGTGGTGGGAGCTTCGTAAGCCGTAAGCGCTTTTAGCTTCTCCGGGTCGGGACGGATGCCATGCCGGCTCACAACGTGACCCAAGTACGTGACCTCTGCGAAACCGAAGAAACATTTCTTTGGTTTTAAGCGAAGCCCAGCAGAGGTAAGGGCTTCGAGGACGAGTTTGAGTCGCCTTTGGTGTTCATCAAACGTGGCCGCATAGACAATGACGTCATCCAGGTAGACCAGCGCCATAGTCCACTTCATATGGCCTAAGACGCGGTCCATGAGGCGCTGAAAGGTGGCTGGAGCATTTGAGAGACCGAACGGCATACGGTTGAATTGGTAGAGGCCGTCGGGAGTCACGAATGCCGTCTTTTCTACATCATCGGGGTGAACAGGCACCTGCCAGTAGCCCGAGAGCAGATCTAGGGTGGAAAAATAACGGGCCCCCTTCAGGCGGTCAAGTGCATCGTCGAGGCGGGGCAGCGGGTACACGTCGAGACGAGTGATAGCGTTCAACTTGCGGTAATCTACGCAGAAGCGGAGTGTTCCATCCTTCTTGCGCACAAGGACGACAGGGGAGGACCAAGGGCTACAAGAAGGGGCGATGATTCCCTGGTCAAGCATGTCGCATACGTGCTGCTGGATGACTCTCCGTTCAGCTGGCGCGACACGGCGAGGTTGGTGATGAATAGGCCCACGGTTTTCGGTGTTTATCCGGTGTTGGGCCCAGGAAGTGCACCCGAGTTCACTGGCGCTTAGAGCAAGGCAACTGCGATGCTCGAGCAGCAAGGCCTTCAGAGAGGCGAGCTCCGCGCAGGTCAGGGTGGGCCCAAAGTTAAATGCGTCCCATGATAGGACCGCCGGCGCTGGAGTGTGGTGAGATGGTTTTTCATGCTGCAAAGACGCAACCGGTGATGCTGAGTCCAAGACTGACGCTGCACCCAATTGCGTGCCGGGAGTCAGCACGAGCGGTGCGCGGCTGATATTAAGCATTAACACGTGGGCCTCTCCATTGAGCACCGACAGAAGGCTTCGAGGGAGGTCATCTCTCGGGCTGGAGCCGAACACCGGGTAGGTTCGAAAATCACATCCGCTGTGATCGGATTGTCAGACTTGGCATGCACCCAAGTTGCCGCACCCGGTGGCAGAGTCACGGCGGTCGCCACAGTCACGGTAGTGACGTCGACTGGCTTGACTCGACGTGGCCACTTCGTTCCGAGGTAGCGCACAGATCCTGAAGCACGCTTGGTCGCCGACACCAGGGACTGCCACAGGGTGACACCGACACTGGAAATCCAGCTAAGCCAACCCGGCCCACACAGAGTTTGGCTCACACGTGGCTCTGTGGTGGTAAAATTGAGAACGACTCCGGCTTGCTGGCACCACCCGCACCCGAGGACCACTGGCCAAATAGGGCTGTCCGCGACAACAAACTCGGTGGAGATGGTCTTTCCGAGTGCTGTCACGTTGACGGTAACACGTCCGACTTGCTCCACCGGGGCGCCGTTAAAAGCTACGAGCCGGGTTTTGGCGGCTGGAAGAAGCAGGTGGGGCGCGTTGACAATAAGCGATTTGTCGAGCACATTAACAGCCGCCCCGCTGTCGACCGAGGCCGCTACGTGCCGATCAAGCAGGGCGACGTCAACGAGCACGTAGGGAGCTTCAGTTGTCATCGAAGCCGACGAAAGAAGGGGACGCGGCGAACTAAGGAGTGCGGGGACGGACTTTATCCGGGGGCACGGTTCAACCGAATCGTTTTCCGACGTCGGAGGGCCAGCACAGTCCCTCGCGTAGTGTCCCCTCAGGCCGCAGCGGAAGCAGGTCGTGCGGGAGTCATTACGCCTGCGTCGGGTAGAGGCCGCTGTGGGGGCTGAGAACCGAGGAGCCTGCACCGGGACGCTGTGCTCGGAAGACGGTGGCGACCCCCGCGTGGCCAGCAAAGTCGATTCCGCCTCGACGGCGAGCGCCATGGCGGCGCGGACGGACTGAGGACGCCCAGAGCGGACCAAGCGCTGCACCTCAGGGAGTCGGATGGCGTCGACGAATGCCTCGGTACCGACCAGGGCCACGGCGTTCTGAGGCGCCCCCGGTAACGACTGCAGAGCCAGGCGTTCAATGGCGGCGCCGAGGTCCTGGTATGTCTCCCCGGGCTCTTGACGGCTGACTCGCAGGCGGTGGTACTGCACACGGGGGTGACCTGAGGCACTGTAGTGGTCGGCGAGGAGGCCCGCCAGGACAGTATAAGAGCCCAGCTGGTCAGGCGGCACGTTCTGCAGCAGCTCAGTCGCGCGGCCTCTCAGTTTGGCGACGAGCATCCGTGCCTTCATCTGCTCGTCCCAGCCGCTCGCCGCCGCAATACTGTCCAGCTGGATGCGGTAAGCATCCCACGAAATGGTGCCGTCGAACGTGGGCAACTCCACGACGTCCAATGATGCGCCCGCGCCGAGCACGCTGTTGGCGGCTACGACCGCAGGTACAGCGACGGCAGAGCTGGGTACAGCGGAGGCGAGGACGTCCAGAGGCACCGGACCCGTGTTCGGCTCGACTGGCAGAAGGCGACGGAAGTCGCGCCGGATCGCCTCCATCTCCCCAGCCTGGGCAGTCAGACGGGCCTCCCATGCGTCCATCCGCTGAGTAAAAATATCGAGGAGGCGCTCAATACCGGCGTCCAGCCGCTGCGGAGAACCGAGCCCCTCCGAGCGCCCAGGTGTAGCGATGCCGGCCGCGGCGTCGTCGGCGCCGTCGGCTGGTGGCGGAGTCCTGTCGACTGGCACGTCGGGGACTTGATTCTGGGAGCGGGTGAGCGGCATGATCCCACCGCTGCCACCAAATGTTACGGGACGGCGGGCCCGCGCAGAGACAGGCACAGAGACTCAGACACAGGAGACTCAGACATAACCGGCCGCGGCGATTCTCCTTTATTCTCTACCTCACGCGCTAGCGCCGCGCGCTCTCCCCTCGCGCTCGCCCCGCGCCTCTTCTTTATTTGTATACCGCAGCGCGCTCTTGGTTGCGAAGGTCGTATGCCGTTACAATATATATGTCACATCTGTGAAAAGAAGTTCTTGTTCTATCGTTCTATCGCACTGAGAAAGGAAACATGAAAACTGACCTATGAGTCAGTTGCTCCACACCGGGCTAGGAGACATTGTTGCTAGATGCGGCACTATGCGCAGCAGCGTGAATTTAAGTTGGGTCAACAGTTAGGTTCGACTGTGCACACACGCTTTTGACTGCGTTCTCGTGAAAGCTTGTTGTGGAGTCTTGTATGGACGTTTCCGAAATTTGGCCAGTTTCGTTCGCAGCCAGCAGATGGTGTCTGTAGTAGTGGGAAAGCCAGGGAAATTAGCGGCTGGTTGGTGCAAAGGCTTTGTCACCATGTAAACGGTGCCATGTGCTTCACGGAGTCTCAGACACCTGTATTGGAACAAATTCCTGCCGGCGTCCTGTACTCTGCTACGTTCAAAATCAGTTTAGCGATTTCCAGTGAATGCTGCCCTTCTAACAGATATGTCCGCTCAATGCTGCCCGCAATCTGCACATCGTCCGGATGCTTTCCTCTGTACCTTGCATCCAGCAAATTAGCAGCAGTGTGGACTGGTCGCAAACAAAGCTTTTCGCGCCTCCTGGCAATTTCTTTTGCTCGAATCTGTTCCGCGCTTGTCAGCGCGGAGGTCGCCAGGTTTGCTGCTAGTTCGTTTATAATGGAATGGGAGGCTTCTTGAACGGCGGACAGCCAAGAATTGTCCGACATTCGTGAGGTTATGGCTGACGCAATTGGCGTAATTAGGAGCAGGCAGCTTTGTACGGGCTCCTAGAAACCGTCTTCGTACAAAACAGCTTCTCGCATGGACTTGTTTACTTTCAGGTCACTTAATATTATGGTATGTTGAAGCCTTCCTTGTTTCTCAGGTGGCTGTGAAATGACAGCGTCACGCCTCCCCACTTTGTTTTGCTCGGAAGCTTTAGATAGAGTTTACGTACGTACGTACGTACGTACGTATGTATGTACGTATGTACGTACGTACATAATGCATGCATGTATGTATGTATGTATGTATGTACTGCTATTGGGTTGTGTCGCTAATAACGGTTTGCTGCCATTTGGTCGTGCCGCTGAGAGGGGTGTCAGAAAATTCCAATGTGTCGGCTGAAGCACAGGATACATGTGAAAGTTGGTTACGCTCAGGATTACGCTATAACTGCTCAGAAAGGCGGAAATTTGGGCGAGTTGGTAAGCATTCATGATTTTGCTCACAGTTGATAGTCAGCGCTTGTTTGTGTCACTGTTTCGTCTCGCGTTTCGTTCTTCTTGCGCTGTGAGCAAAATCATGAATTATTCAGAGCGAGAGGCGAAGCGAAACCCATAATGGTTGCTATCAGCGCACTGATTTAAAACTGCAGAATAAACGGGAAACTAGCAGGCGACTACATCCTTGTAGTGCTAACCCGCCACCACGACGACAGAGCTAGGGGCTGAAAGGTAACAATAAAAATCAAGAATTCACACATGAGAGTGCCGTAAATTAACCATTTTCGCGTTGTTATCAGCCGTACAATCTAAATATGTGAGGTAACAGGTGGTAACGATTAAACTTCGAAAGGTGCATTTCTCAAAGCGGCACGACTGTTGAATGCTCGGTGGATCCCAAGAGAGAGAGGATTGGTATGACACAGTGCGTTCGTGCACTATCAGGGCCAAAAACAGAGATCACTGACAGAAACTCTATATGTAGCATTTGTGCATGAAATCACTTTTAGCCGTGTAATGATATATAACCTATGGTAACGGCTAAAGCGACAATTCTTCGTGATTTATTAACCTGCAGTTTTCTTTGAGGTCGGTGCTGCCTCCATAACAGTCCGGGAATTGAACGAACTCATTTCGGCAGTGATGTCGCCTGCCAGGCAAGTAATCCAATATTTGATCTTAAAAATGTCTTCCTCGCTACATACGCAGGTACCCAGGAAAAACGCGATTTCCTCAAGCGACGTTTTCCTCGGCTGAAAGACCGGCACTTCGCAAACTCACGCGACCTGTCTTTCGAAGAACACA